>NC_142360.1:37486514-37842764 GCF_059441175.1 Urocampus carinirostris | reverse complement strand
TGACTGTAAAAAAAACTAAATTGTTGAGTTATTTACAGCCAAAACGGGGTCTGTTGGTGTGACACCTTGACTGTAAACTGTAGTGAATACTAAGTCGAGAGGTGTTTAGAGGTGTATAGCCCCTAATCACAACAAGTCTCAAAGGGCTGCACAGACTAAAGGTTATTGCAGATGACATACTATCAAAAGTATACGTTGACAGGTACGCAAAATGGTCATCTCTGGACCGAACCATTCTAACTATTAGTTGATCGATACTTTATTCATCCCCGTACTTCCAGCAGTATCCTTGTGTTGAAAAATTAAAACAATAAAATAAAAGATATCGAATACAAAAATACCCAATATAACGTGTTGATATGGAGTATTTAAATAGTGCTACGGAAAATACACACTGTAATAAAAATATTGTAGTATGCAAATTTGGGGGTGGGGTTTAATGTGGGCTTTTACTCCCCCGGGTGGAGTTAAAGAGCCTCATAGTATGTCCGCTATGCGTGTACTAAGCTTGAATTTGCGATTCTCAGAAATGGAATGCTATAGATGAGATTTGCTTGAGTATCATGTTATATTCGAGCCATAAGGACTCATGAAAAGAGCCATGTATGGCTCCTGAGCCATAGGTTCCCGACCGCTGGTCTAGGCGTTTATCTTATTTATGTATCTATCCATCTATCTATCTATCTACCTCTATATCCCTAAAGAGGGGTGACCAACAGCAAGACAAACACGTAGACAAAAACAAAGAAAAGGAAAAAGTAGCAAAAAACATTTTTGGACCATGGCCAACCCAAATGCCCAAACACCCAAACAAGTTGGGCACACAAGTCGGTCATGCTTTCGTCCCTCTAGATGAAAAGGGACGCAAGAAAGTGGCCGTGTCACTCGGGTCAGGGTGACACAACACATTGTGACAGCTCTCACTGGTTTACCCCTGGTGCATCATAGAAATGCCCTCCCCATCCCTTAGAACACATCCAAACATCCCACTATCCTTTTACAATACCTCTCCATTCATTCCTATCACCAACAAGAGCTCTATGTTGTTATCAATGACAATAAAGACAATTCATTTCTGTTCTTTATTTCCTCAGGAGAGAAACACAGAGTCACAGACACCAACAGAAGAGAAGAAGCCCCTTCAGTTCATTGTGTAAGTCTCACCAAAACTGAAAAAAGACTAAAAAACACAAATCTAGACCTGCAAATCTTGAATACCCCCCCTTGTGGCACTTACCAGGGTGGCACATCACCAAGCGGTCCAGGTGAGACGGACTCAAATCCGAGGGGGAAGCAACAGCTCGGACGAAGACGAAGACGAGGACGAGGACATGGAATGGGGTCCGGCCACAGAACTCTAACGGATCTACGAGTCCAACTCCAGAGCCTTAACCAACAAAAGGGGACACTCCCAGATTTTTCTTTGTTAGCACACATTTTGATGTAGCTTTTAAGTCACGATTTAAATAGAAAATATTTCTTAGAATTGATGAATGGTAGCATTAAATCATGAATTTAGCAAATATTTGACTATCCATGTGTAACTAGTGGAGTGGCTATGAAGGAAGAAGACTGAATTCTACACATTATACACCAGGGATCCAAATTGGAGAACATCTCATACAAAATGGAGTTATTTTGAAATAATACCATCTTAAGGACATCCATCCATTACCTGCACCGCTTATCCTCAGTAGGGTCACGGGAGTCGATGTTCCCTGTCATTTTCCACGGGTTTGAGCGCTCACACAAAGTCGGTGAGCCACGCTTGAAACAACAGTGAGCAACGGCAATCCCAAGTGTGGCAACTAAATCAATATCAAACATAACAAAACTTGACATCAAGTTAGAGTTTCCGGCAATGCAAAATATTTTTTTCACTTTTGAATTCACACTAATTTAGAAATGTGCCGCACACACGCTAACCACTGCGCCGACGTGCTGCCCAGATAAAGGACATGTTTCACAAAATGACCAAGTGGCATTTCCCTAGAAATGTTTTTTTTTTTTTTAAACGAGAGAACAACAATGACCTTGGCATGAAAAAACAATCCTCAAGGTTAAAACAGTCATCAATTTGTATGAAATGCACTAACCACTCACACTGGTGTTATTTTGGCCCATTCTTATTCCAGCCTCCTCCACAGTTCAGTGATTGTAGTAGGTTTCCTGAGCATATTTTCGTCACCAAGGATTTTCCAGGGGTTCTCTATTGAGTTGAGATAAGGACTCTGTTCAGGCCATGCCATGAATTCAATGTTTTCACCTTCAAGGAAGTTCTTGACCTGTTTTGTTGTGTGACATGGAGCATTGTCCTGCATGAAGACTGCAAGCTAATTGGACGAATGCAAGTGAGGAACCATGTACTGTTGAAGGTTTTGATACACATTTGCATTCACCAACTCCTGCTGTAGAAAACGTGCCCCAAACCATGACACTTCCTTTTGACCACATTTTGGGTTCAGTCTTTCTCCAATGTGTCGCCGAACATAATACTTCCCATCACACTCAAATAAATTAAATTTGCTTTCATCACTGAAGTGAACTTTGAACCAGTTCTCCTCTGTCCACACAACATGCTCCTCAGCATTGCTCAGTCTCGCTTTTTGATTGTTTACTGTGTTCTGTGCTAAACTGACGAGCAATTCCAGCTGCCGTGTGGAAACCATTACTCGTTGACATCCTCCAGAGTGACCTTTCCTCTCTTGCATTCGTCCTCCGTGGACAACCAGCCTTCTAGGGCGACTTGAATGAGTTTATACTTTTGTAAAAATTCAATATTCTTGAAATCACAGATTTGGAACCATCAACTTGTCTTGTTATGGCTAATAAGATCATCCCTTTCGTTTTCATCTGGACAACCTGCTCCCGGAGACTTTCAGTTACTTTAGAACAGTCCACCATCTTGCAAAGTCAAATTTATTTATACAGTCCTTAATCACAAAAATGTCTCAAAGGACTGCACAGGATTACAATCACACCATGACCTGATCTTAAACCAACATGCAGGCAAGGAAAAACTCAAATACCTCAAGTCAAGTTCTGGCGGTACGGCGGCGCAGTGTTTGGCGCGTGTGCGGCACAGTTCTGAGGTCATGGGTTCAAATCCAGCTCCGGACATCCTGTGCGGAGTTTGTATGTTCTCCCCGTGCTTGCGTGGATTTCCTCCGGGCACTCCGGTTTCCTCCCACATTCCAAAAACGTGCATTTCAGGTGAATTGGCCGGTCCAAATTGTCCCTAGGTGTGAATGAGCGAGCGAGTTGTCTGTCCCTGTGTGCCCTGCGATTGGCTGGCAACCAGTTCAGGGTGTCCCCTGCCCACTGCCCGGAGATAGCTAGGATGGGCTCGCTCCAGCACCCCCGCGACCCTACTGAGGATAAGCGGTGCAGATAATGGATGGGTGGATGGATGGAAGTCAAGTTCTATTTATTTTTGATATCCTTAATCACAAGGAGTCTCAAAGGTATGTACAGACCACAGATTATTATGACTCCATCCCCTGATCTAAAACCTACATGAGGGCAAGGAAAAACTCAAAAACCTAAACATGAGGAAAATGGAGGAACCTTGAGAAGGGACTGCACATGAGGTAATCCCCCTTCCAGGATGACCAGGGTGGAATAGATGGATGGATAGATACTTTATTCATCTCCGCAGGAAAATTCACAGGACTAGTAGGGATAGTAGGCAGTTAGAATGCCAGTTAAATAGGGGTTGACAGAAAATCAAGGAAATTAGCACAATGTGCTAGTTTAGCACCAATTAGTGGGAAGGAACTGAAATTGATTCTTGCATTTTTGGGCAAAATACAGTTTTTTTTTGTTGAAATGCCTTCTCCATTTTGTGAATAAGTGTTGCAATAGAATGGTATGGACACAACAAATTGAGCACTGAAGATGAATATTATTTCAAAATCACTATTTTTTGTTTTATTTTGTTTTCTAATTTTGATCTCCAGTATACAAACCAATATGTTTTTCAAACATTATTTTATACTGACTGTTGTGTTTTTTATCACGTTTTGATTTTTAAATAAATATGCTTATAATCTGACTGAGTTTCTGTATCTGATACCTATAAAAAATGTTCTGAAATTTTCAAAGGACTAAAAGAAGATTGCATTTATTTGACAAAAAAAATTGAAAATAATTAATATGAGATATACTATTTATATAGTGTTGTTAGAGTTGTGTGAGGATGGAAAACATTTCCCCATTTTATTTCATCCCCAAAAACTAAATGATTTTATTTATTCTTATGAGACTTTTGATGTGAAAGTGCCGGTAGCTACTTTTTTAAATAATAATCTTTATTCACTCTGAAGGCTGTATATCATTATCACTTATTTCATCCGCCTAAAAAGAAAATTGTTAATTTCACTGATCAAAGAAATGATATAGAAGTTTAAAAAAAAAAACAAGTGTGTGTCATGATTACTGATGATTACTGGCGCCAACTGCCGCGGGTTCTGATTGGCTCCCGATCAGTATTTGAACTCAGCCTGTCTGTCCCCTTTTGTCAGTCAGTCTGCGAACCTCAGTGAACACTAGGCAAGCCTTTTTCGACCCTGACTCCCACCTGTCCCGTTTTTTTGCTCCCGTCTGTCCCCGGCTACGACCCGTTTTTGATCCTGACCTTGTCTGCTCTCCCGTCCCAGCTTTCGACCTCTTTTCATCCCCGACTACGTCTTTTCTCCTATTCTGGCTTACGACTCGCTTCCAACCCCGACCGCGTCTTTGCTCTCCTGTCCCGGCTACCGACTCGCTTTTTCCGTCCCCGACACCGCCATCGCTCACCACGGAAGATCCACTTCCGCGTTTGGAGCACAATCTGAGTACCATTGCGACTTGCTTCCCGCGTCCAGCGAACACCGGGTCGTGGGCGCCACGCTTTCCCTATCTTCTATTAGAACTTGTGAGAAACGCAACGCAAGTGGGTCCTGTCTCCGTTCTGGTCCTGATAGTGTGTTATTATAAATGATGAGAAATTGGGAACATTTTAAAAAAGGAAAAACATTAAAGTCCAATATTTTTACACATTATTTTTACCTTTATAAGAGGTCAAATTTGAATTTACTATCATTTATTACAACTTCATTGTTTACAACAGGATTTGATGAGATGATTTGTATGAATAAGCAATGTTAACATGGAGGTGATTGTAGACCATCAATTGTAATTGCATCGGAAAAAATTGGAGCAACTTTGTGCAAAAATAATTAAAAAAATAAGCTATGAATATTATTATTTTCTATACACAGCCAATTTGTTTTAATAGTTTTGTACACTTGTTTACATCCACTGCACAGCATCATCTCCAAACAGAAGAGCAGCTTCAGCGACAGACTGCTATCACAGTCTTGTCCCACGGACAGACTGAGGAGATCATTTCTTCCTCATGCCATGAGGCTCTTTAACTCCGCCCGGGGGAGTAAGAGCCCACATTAAACCCCACCCCCACATTTACATATTACTCTATTCTTATAACAGTGTGTATTTTCCGTAGCACTATTTAAATACTCTATAGCAAAACGTTATATTGGGTATTTTTGTATTTTATTATTTTTCAACACACGGATACTGCTGTAAGTGTGAATTTCCCTATGGGGACGAATAAAGTATCTATCCATCTGTCTATCTATCTATCGATGGACCTGGGGAAGAAATACATAATGAAGAATAAATTGTATGGAATTATTCATATAAAAGCACCTTTATAATTTGATTGATTCAGTCCACAAAATACTGTTTATACTGGAGCAAAATTAAAAACATGTTATTCGAAACAAGTGAAAGCTCCTTTGATATTTGTACATTTATTTGTTCAAAAATCGAAACATTTGTACTCTTTCTTAGCACCATTCCTTGAATGGGACAATGTGTATTATTGGATCACTAGATGTCGCTGTATTGTGTAGTGCAACTGTAAACGAGTGGTAAAAAGCAGAGAGAATACAAACCGCGGCGACTTTAAGTGACCAAAACAGTTTTATATCTAAATTTTTTTGTAGTTTTTTTGAGCTTTGTGGGTACCTGTAGTAGCAAGATGGCGAAGAATTATGTCAGGCTAATGAAGATCATAAAAACTTCTCAATTTATAAGTATTTTTTTACGATTATATGATAGTTCGCGTATTCTTTTTCTTATTATCAAAATCATTTTGTATTTTTTATTAAGTTGTTTCCTACTATTAGGAGGATGTAATTGATACACACTGTTCCTTTAATAAATTGGTTCGTTGTTGATGTGGTTTGAACAATTGTATTGACACTATTAACATCAAATAATGTGATGTTTGAACAATTTTTCTCGACAATCTTAACAGCAATTAAGCATATTATGACGTTTTAACATTTTTTTCGACATTTTTAACAGCAATTAAACACACATTTTCATTATATCATATCCCAACAATATGAGTTTTTATCGACACTTTTAACAGCAATTAAATACTTCTTGGTTTGTTTTTTTTGGTTTTCAGCAAATAAACAATGTGAGGTTTGAACAATTTTTCTCGACAATTTCAACAGCAATTAAGCGTATTCACAATTTCGTGACGTTTTAACAATTTTTTTCCACATTTTTAACAGAAATCAAACACACAATTTCATTATATCATATCCCAACAATATGAGTTTTTATCGACACTTTTAACAGCAATTAAACACACAATTTCATTATATCATATCCCAACAATATGAGTTTTTATCGACACTTTTAACAGCAATTAAACACATTCACAACTTCACCACATCATATTTGATTTGCGAACTTGAATAACTAAATAAATAAAGACCTATTTTACGATGCTAGCGGAAGGATACCCCAATCAAGTCCCATGCACTTGACGTGAACACACACGTGTGCTCTTTTTGACGACTTAATTGCCTTCCAAACAACCGCCCGCGTCGTAACGTCATCCCCAAATGCTGCACTTTAATGTCTTTCAAGATAACAATGACGACATTTTCTTAAAAAGTCGTTTCATTCGTTAAAGGAGCACCCTTTTCCGGGCGATTCACACCCCCTGACCCCCCATCTTGGAGGAAGCGGGCGTCGCGGAAGCGTACGATGTGCGACGGCGAGAGGAAGCCGACTGGACGCAGACACGCTCCGTGGACCCGGGGGGACGCTCGCGACAGTTACCCGCTGAACAGAGAGGCTTCCGGGGCGACGCCCAAGTGGAGAGTCGGGGGGTGGGTCGGGGGTTTGTACGTCAAACTCAAGGGGGTCGGCATGGAAGGTCGAGGCACCCTCAAAATGTTCGCCCGCAAGAAGCGGGAACTCGTCAAGACGCCGTCCGTACACAAGAAGAGTCGAAGCGGAAGCCCTGGACCGCCAAACACGGTGAATTTCTTGTATACTTTATCATTAATTGTTTTAAAATTAACGAGTTTTAACGCGCCATTATGTTTGTTTGGGGAACATTGTCTCTATAAGTTTTTTTAAAAGTGTGCTCATCTCATCTCTCATCTCATTAGCTACACCGCTTATCCTCAGTAGGGTCGCGGGGGTGCTGGAGCCCATCCCAGCAATCATTGGACAGGGGACACCCTGAACTGGTTGCCAGCCAATCGCAGGGCACACAGGGACAGACAACTCGCTCACTCATTCACACCTAGGGACAATTTGGACCGGCCA
This sequence comes from Urocampus carinirostris, assembly GCF_059441175.1. Lineage (NCBI taxonomy): Eukaryota > Metazoa > Chordata > Actinopteri > Syngnathiformes > Syngnathidae > Urocampus > Urocampus carinirostris. The sequence goes on along the minus strand of NC_142360.1, from coordinate 37,835,123 downwards.
ATTCACCTGAAATGTATGTTGTTGGAGATATATATAAGTGTGCTCCATGGGACTAAATGTCAATTGGAATTGGAATTTTTGGCAAAATATAGTCTGGTCGCTTTTTTTCTTTATTTAGAACAGGGGTGTCAAACTCATTGTAACTCAGGGGCCACAAAATAAAACAAGCATTCTCTCGCCGGCCGGACGAGTAGATTGGAGTGAAAGAAAAAAGAGACAAAGAAATGAGAGAAAGAGAAGGAGAGAAAAGTAGAGGGTGGGACAAAGAAAGAGAAAAAGGAGAAAGAGAGAGAGAGCATGAGAAACAAAATAGATAAAAAGAGAAATAATGAGAGAGGGAGAAAGAAAAATAAAGAAATCCAAAGAGAAAGAGGGAAGGAGGGAAAAGAGAAGGAAAGAGAGAGATAGAGAGTGAGAGAAAAAGGGTGGAACAGTGAGTGAGAGTGAGAGAGATAAAAAAGAAATACGAGTACAGCATTTGTGAGAGGCACCTGCTTTTGGCAAGTGGGTATATTTCAACCTGCAGCTCATTTTTCTCTCGTGCTTCTCCGAGCATTGTCTCATGGGCCGGATTGAATCCCTTAGCGGGCCTGATCTGGCCCGCAGGCCGCCAGTTTGACACCCCTGATTTAGAACAAAAATAGTCTAAAATGTGTTTTATTCTCATTAAACATTGGAATAAATTTGGCCACAAAATAGTCGTGGTTGCATTAAATATCATTTAATGTGTTCCAAATTGGCTCAGTCCATTTTAGACTTCCGTCCATCCATTATCTGCACCGCTTATCCTCAGTAGGGTCACGGGGGTGCTGGAGCACATCCCAACCTATCTTCAGGCAGTGGGCAGGGGACACCCTCAACTGATTGCCAGCCAGTCACAGGGACAGACAATTCACTTGCTCATTCTAGGGACAATTTGGACCGGCCATTTAACTGGACACGCATGTTTTTGGAATATAGGAGGAAACCGGAGTTCCCGGAGGAAACCTGCGCAAGCACGGGGAGAACATGCAAACTCCACACAGGAGGTTCGATCTCATGACCTCAAAACTGTGCCCCACACGTGCTAACCACTCTGCCGCCATGCTGCCCCCGTTTTACACTTAGTTTAACCAATTTAAAAATGTTGGAAATGTGGTCGTTATTAAGCCTATATAACGTACCAAATTTCGGTTCGAAATGGGCAAAAACTGGTCCGTTTTGGACATGATTTAAACAAAAAATGGAAATCTTAGGTTTGTTTTGGACATGATATAGTCCGAATATCCATCCATCCGTTATCTGCACCGCTTATCCTCAGTAGGGTCGCGGGATTGCCGGAGCCTATCCAAGCTATCTTCAGGCAGTGGGCCGGGGACACCTAGAACTGCTTGCCAGCCAATCGCAGGGCACAACTCATTCATTCACACCTAGGGCAATTAACCTGACATGCATGTTTTTTTGGAAAGTGAGAAGAAACCCATCCAAGCATGGGCAAAACGTGCAAACTCCACACAGAAAGGCTGGTAACTGGAATTGATCCCATGACCTCAGAACTGTGCCACTGACACGCTAACCACTTATCCGCCATGCCGCCCTATTCAGAGTATTAGTCTTAAATTGGGTTAAGCCCATGCAATGTTGGACTAAATTTAGCCTCAAAATAGTAATTGTTGTATAAATCATGTCATTGAATAGTCCTCAAAACGAGAGCATTACAGCTTGTGTGTTCCTTTTTTTTGTTGAATCGACGCACAAATATCAAAATTTCCAATCAATGAGCCATGATATTGTCGTCCTGGTGTTTCTTGTCTTTATCGGTTAAGTTTAAACTTAAGTAGACACTCAAGATAAGGAGAGAAGTCACCAATGGATTTTAAATGCTGAGGTTTTGACTTTTTCCTTGCCCTCATGTTGGTATTAGATCAGGGGATGGTTTTATCATTGTCTGTGGTCTATACAGCCCTTTCAGACTTATGATTAAGGGCTATACCAAAAAAACTCTGACTTGACTTAATGTGGCCTAAATTGCCCCCCCAGAAGATGCATTTTCAATGTCTTGGGCAAAATCAGATCTGATCCTTTTAAAACATAATTTAGACTTGAATTAAATGTATCCCTGTCATCTAATTTGGTCATAATACAAGTAAATATAGGTTCCGTTGTCTGTCCCCGTGTGCCCTGCGATTGGCTGGCAACCAGTTCAGGGTGTCCCCTGCCCACTGCCCGGAGATGGCTGGGATGGGCTCCAGCCCCCCCGCGACCCTAATGAGGATAAGCGATACGGCTGATGAGAGAGATGAGGTTCCGACCAGTGTTCCCTCTAAAATGCGCGCGTGCGCAATTGCGCACTGCTCGCACACTCAGCGCACAAGAAAATCTAGCCAGCGCACAAAAATCAGGGCTCAAAATTACTAATTAAGAAGCGACTTAAGTCAAAGTTGCAGTGCATGAAGGTCAAAATACACGGGTTCCCCTGACGTTGTGTCCTAAATGCGGTATTTTGAAGTCGAGTCGAATTAGAACGAAGTTTAGTAAAGTTAGTAGAGTTTGTCGAGAACCGGCTTCTTCGGCTCGGCTCACTAAAAGGAACCGGCCCTTTCGGGGCGTAAACTGCTCATCAGGTTGTTTTTGCTTCTTTAATCCCAACATGGCCAAATATTATGTAATATTATGCATAAAATGACTTAAAGGAAGGGGGGAACAGAACAAAAAAGAAAATAATACCAAAATGAAAAAGTAGTGAAAAGCTGAGAATAAAAGAAAAGGAAGAGAAGAAAAGAAGGAAACATTTAGAAAAGAGCCAGAAAATAAGAAAAAAATTTAGGAAAAAAGTAGAGAACAAAAAGAAAAAAGTAACAGCTCGGAAAAAGTAAACACAATCAGATTTTTTTTAAAGGAATTTAAAAAAAAGTAGAAAAAAATACGGAAAAACGAAGAAAAAGTTTGTGTTGCATTCAAATAATTTCCAGTTATATCAAGTGAATCTTGTTGCCAACATTGTACTTCCACTAAAAAATGTGATTAAGTACAGTTCTGTATCTTAATATTGTTAATATTATGGGACAAAATATATCAGAGAAAAAAAAGAAATGGATATCTTGTGAAAGAATTGTAAGAACAAACGACGTTTGTAGGCTGTACAATCTTTGCAATAGTACATGAGTCAATTCATTCAAAAGAGAAAAATCATTTTGCATTGCCGGAAACTCAGCAAAATGTAACTTGATGTCAAGTTTTGGACATGTTTGATAATTAATTATCTTGCCACACTTAGGATTATTGTGGCTCACTGTTGTTTCAAGCGTTGCTCACCGACTTTGTGTGAACGCTCAGACACGCAAGGAAAATTAGAGGGGACATTGGTTCCGACCCCTTGCTGAAGGCCCCGATTGACGTGGATGGATGGTGTTATGAGTCTGCTGAAGGAAAGAGGTCTAAATGTAGTGGAATCTAGAGCTCTTGTTGGTGATAGGAATGAGCGGAGAAAAGGATAGTGGGATTTTTAGACGTGTTCTAAGGGATGGGCAGGGCACCCGTATGATGCGGCAGGGGTAAACCAAAAAAAAAATTGATTAGAATGCACTGCAATACTCAATCTACACGAGTGTATTACCGTATTTTCCGCACTATAAGGCGCACCTAAAAGCCTTTATTTTTTTCAAAAGCTGACAATGCGCCTTATAATACAGTGCGCCTTATTTATGGAACAAAATTAATTTGCAAAGTCTTGCAACTAACTTGCCGCCGCCAACTACATTTTCCCCTGAAAGCCAAGTAGTCAGCGGTGTATGCCGGGATTTATTTACCGGCGTTTCATTGGCTAACCAATGTGTCAATCATCATTTGAATGGATCACTATTGGCTAAAGTTATTCGGAGGTCAAGGGGAAGATCCTTTTTATCATTTACACAGGCTGGCATTGGCTTGAACGGCAAAACAAAGCCTGCAATTGGCCAAAAAAGACGTGTCAATCATCAGTTGAATCGATCACTATTGGCTAAAATTATTCGGAGGTCAAGGGGCGGATCCTTTTTATCATTTACAGGCTGGCATTGGCTTAAACGGCAAAACAAAGCCTGCAATTGGCCGAAAAAGATGAATGCGTATAGCACGTGGCTGACGGCATACAGAAAGCATTTTTTTCTATTCTGTATTTGTAAATATTGTATTCTCCTGGATTTACTACCCTCACGGATATAAGAGGACATTGGCTGCACATTATTATGAACACAACGACTTCGGTGAGCTACTCCGGCTATATATATTATCCCTGTATCTTGTTTCAGACTGAACTCGATGTTTCTGTGATAAGCGGTGCAGATAATGGATGGAATGGAGTGTCTATTTTTAAATTAAACTCAATTCCAAGTGTTTATTGTCATATGCACAGTAAAGTTGCGAGCGAAAAAGGAAATAGAAACTAAGGAATGGTTGGCATTTCTTGAATCCCAAGACTTTAACCTTCCGAATGATGGAACGATGCATTTGAGTGACATCGTACGGACACCGCATCCGCACGTGTTCTCGACACGTATTTGCGTCTTTGCAAGCTTTGGGAATGTTAAGGGGGTAATAAGTTGGACTGAACTATCTGTTTTGTCCACGTTCCCATTGTAGCGCCTTATAATCCGGTGCGTCTTATGTATGTCAAAAATAGGACCAAAAACTATTTTTTTAGGGGTGCGCCCTATAACCCGGTGCGCCTTATAGTGCGGGAAATACGGTAATTATAACATGAATGTTGATAGTGTCAATTTTCATATACGATGTCTGTGTTTCTGTTTGAAGTGGACACACCCCTTCCGGAGGCGTGCTAATGAAACTGCCACTTTTGGTTAATGTGTTGTGTCAGATAACATTCAGTCCGAGAGAAGTGTCTTCGGGACGTGTGTTTGATGACGTATAGTGAATTCAATGTGCTGCAACTTGCAAGTCAGTCCATGGTGTGTTTTGTGGGGTGAGAATGTGGCCAGTAGCACTCTTAAGGCATCATGGCCATGTTGAAGCGGGGCTCAAAACGCAGCTATAAACCTTATTCTATCAGCATGAGGGAGAAGAAAGGGGAGAGCAAAGGGCGACTGGATGTGTGGCTCAAACAGGTAGGTCTTGGAATAGCAAAATATTACTATGATTTTTAAGATGGATCTGATATATTGTAAACATGCTGCATTTCTTCACAAACCTGCCGCGCCCTCGGAATCAGGAAGTGTTGTGCTGTGCCGGATCTTGTGAAAGTCACTTGACATCATGCCACAACATTTAAGCCGTTAAAACAGTGGCCCCCAACTTTTTCTGTACCCCGGACCGGTTTGATATCTGACAAAAGATTCTCGTGTCCCGGCCAAATCGCAACATTAGAAATGGCAATAATAATATTCCAAATATTGAGTCCAAAGCAACTGAAATCTCTAGACCAGTGGTTTACAACTGGTCTGACTTCAGGGCCTACAAATGCCACCCTAATTATTAGCCGTCGAGAAAAATAAAATAAATTCTACTTTTCAAATTTATTGAATAGAAGGATTGTGCAGTTTAAACCAGATATAGTCGAATATATTTGCATAAACCAAACAAAATGACCAGCAAACCCAAAATGACTTGAATATTACCGTCAATGGCCAATTAGTAGCATTTTTTTAACAAAATCCAAAGCGATTTACTTCAATGGTTTTGTTTTCAAGATCATAAAATCCATTCCTCATGTATTCTCCGCTCTGTCTGCGTTTTGCCATGCTTTGGTTCTTTTTTGTGTGTGGTGTGAAATGAGGGGTGCCAACTCTCAATTGCAGAGCATTAAATTCCCCTCAGTTTTTTTTTTTTTACATTATTATGCAGAGGCTTGCGACCCACTTAAAACAGTTCTACGACCCAGTTTTGGGTCTTGACCCACCACTTGAGAAACACTGCTCTAGACCACTAGTGATCTAGATGCTGTTGGAAAAGGCATTCGATTTTATCTCCTCATCACGCTTTTTTACTCAAGGTACCACGATGTACAATGTTGTTTTGCTAAACTATTTCCCATAATGCCCCATAAAACATTGTACAATGTGGCACCGTGTGTAAAAATAGTGTGATGATGAGATCGTTGTTCAAATACAGTAAAATACTACAGATAAAATATTGTGCACCAAAACTTTCTGTGCAGCCCAGTACTGGTCCGCGACCCGGTGGTTGCCAGCCACTGATGAATAACTTTCCTGCATACTGTGTCTCCTACTAGCTGTCCATCCTCCAGGAGCAGCCTCGGAAGGATGGTGGTGATGCTAGCCTCTCGTCTTCGCCCACGTACTCTTCTTCATCTTCATCCGTGCTTACCCCAACGTCTTCGGGGCTTCAGGACCCCTCGCTATCTTGCCCGGGGACCCCAAGCCCTCAGAACTCTAAAATGACGTACGGCCTATCTTCTACTGCCACCCTAAAGCGACCGACCACCTTGAGCCGACATGCTAGTGCTGCAGGTGAGATTATTCGGGACAATTTGTAAGTAGAATGACCACATCTACAGTATGTCACAATAGTGTGTGCACTGCTCACATTTCCGCAGAGATTTCATCATAATGTTAAATTGAACAACATTGAAGAAACATCGCTTTGACACAATGAAAGGTAGTCTTAACAAAGCTTGTATAGCAGTGTAAATTTGATTTTCCCGTCAAAAAACTTAAAATATAGCCGTTAGTAGCTAAACCCCAGTATCAAAATTGAGTACACCCTTATTTAAAAGTTCCTAAAGTTCAATATTTTGTGTAGCCAACATGACTGAACTGGAGGATATTTGAGAACTTGTGCTTCTCCAACTTCCGCTTGAGGATTCCCCAAAGATGTTCAATTAGATTTAGATCTGGAGAAATGCTTGTCCAGTCCATCCCCTTTAACCTTATTCCCAAAACTGGAACAGAATCGAAGCTATGGAGATGCGATTCTACAGGAAACTTCTCGGCATCAGCTACTTAGCCCATGTGACAAACGAAACGGTGTGCAATACCATCAGAGTGAACATTGTACCCTATCAAGAACTGTTGTCAAATGTGCACGGATGGAGACTTCAGTGGTATGGTCGCGTCACACGATCATGAGGACTGGCCAAGATAATTTTCCAGGGCACAGTCCAAGGGGGCAGGATGAGAGGAAGACCAAAAAAGAACTGGGCTGACAACATTAAGTAATGGACTGGTGCCAACTTTGCCACGACTCAAAATCAGGCTAGGAACCTTTAACAGTGGAGGAAGCTGTCCCTGACGACCCATGTGGTTAGGGGAACCATGAACACTCATGTATCTTGATAACTTACAGTATTAAATATCGGTTCCGCAGCTTTTGTGATTGCTGCTATGATGGAATCCGGTTCTTCTTGGATGGTTTACAGATAATTGTAACGTGCAATTTCTGGGCTTCAGTTAGGGCCTGTGTTCACTCAAACGTTTTCCTGCTCTGAGCGAATTCTTTAAATTGCTTGCAATGGCAGCGCCGCGTTTTTACGCTCTGTTGAAAATGCCGGCAGTGCGACGAAGCACTGGACAGGTTTTCTGCACGGAACTCTCGGCTCTAAAGCTTTTTTTTTTTCTGGTCGCTGAGAGTTGAAAATGTTTAACTTGTGAGAAACGCAACACTTTGTCAAATTTTACCCAGCCATCTAATCACAGTGCATGCGGGGCAGGACAAACACAGAGTACACCCTATATCACTGGGTGCGGGGCGGTCTAGCCAAGATTCCTTCTGACTGACTGAGATACAAAACATAAATATACATGCTATATATAATGAGAATCCCAAAGGTTCTTTTGATTAACTTTCCGTTTATATACATTTAAAAATATTATGTTTTTATTGATGCGGCCCCAATTTCCTGGTGGCCCTCCAAGATCTTCCTATGTATGAAAACACTGTAGTTCATTTATGAAAAATGATAACAGAAGATACCAGAAAGGAATCTGAACTCGCAAGAAGAACAGGGAGGACTGTATAAAATCTTGAGATGTACATTTTGTCAAGCTTTTTCTAAAAGGTCCCTCCTAAACCCTTTTTATTCAGAATATCCAAGGTTTCATAAAGGGTGAGAAAAAAGAGGAACATCACCAGTTCTCCTCCCTTTGCAAGCATGAGTGGAGATTGATATAGTCGTGAAACAGTGATAGGAAATAGAACACCCTTTATGCATGGAATAGCTTTCCAACAGTTTCCTATGTTTAATGATTTCTTTAACATCTGGGATGATTTCATTACCTGGGTACAGCAAACTTCAATTTCATTGTCTATCAATCATTAATGAGAATAACATGGATTCTAACAAATGCATAGTAAACATTATTGATCGTTTCAACTAGGGCTGCAACAATTAGTTGAGGTTGACTAAAATCGATAATTGAAATTGTCGCCAATGAATTTCTTTCCTCCAGGTTTGACTCTTCAGTCATGGGTGTTCTTTGTCGACTCTTGTTGCCAGAAACTTTTTTTTTTAAACTGCGTGAGTGAGGCCTTTTACATTATTATAATTGCTGCACAGAGTTGCTCAATGGCGTGTCGGTTTGGAGCAGTATCATACAGAATGATTCAAGTGCGCAAATCAAAAGTTCTCAGGTTTGGGAGCATTTTTGCTTAGATACTGCAAATAAGACTACTTACAAAGTTTGCAAAGCAGACATTGTGTATCATGGTGTACCTTGGTGATGCCCAAATTTTTAAATAGAAGGCACATCGGACAGTTAAACAAAAGTCTGACTCGCCTTGGTAATGTTCAATTAACATTTGAGCCAACACAGTTTAGATGACATGCATTCTGCATTTTATTAGTATGCTACAAAATGGAGATTGAGCGTTATTCCTGACTGCTTGACAAAGGTGTTAAATCAAATGAATGCAGTCCGAAGTCCATATTGTTGAGTATCATTAGGTTCTTGCATCACAGCTTTTGCAGTTGACCACTGAATGTACTTCACTACAGTATATGCACATCATATTTGTTTTATTTACCATCTTACTTATGCTAATGAGCCTGTTTGCAGGGATAAACTGTTTGATTTTATTATTTGCTTGTCCCCCCAAAAAATAGCAGAGGTTCGTTTATGGATTTATGTCTAATGACTGAGCACAATGCCTAAATGGTTGTAGATTGTAGTGCATTTTTAGTTAATTCTTGTAAAAATCCACAGTAATTTCAGTAAAACATGTATTTTTAATTGTGTCCTTTTTTAAGTTATCATTTTTACATATTACAAAATCATCTTCATGCTAAATTTAAAAAAATAATAATTAGATTATTCGACTAGTTGAATAGTGGATAACTAGTCGACGATTAAAATAGTCTTTAGTTGCAGCCCTAATCGCAACGCTATTTACTCCTTCCTCCAGGTTTGACTCTTCAGTCATGGGTGTTCACTAAGAAGCAAGCCAAAGGTGCCACGACGCCAACACTGCCTTCCGACGGTCCCGAGAGTGCCGCTTTAGAAGTAGAGGACATCCCGGCCTTGCTCAGGGACGTGGCGCGCTTTGCTGAGGCTGTGGAGAAGCTGAAGGATGTGGTGGTGCTGGCTGAAGGTAGCTGAAACTTTATACATCCCCTATATATTTTCTTTTATTTTCCTAAGCAAGGATGTCAAACTATTACTGAATACAAGCTGCTACCTTAGGAAGGGACATAACTTTTAAGTGGTTTATTTATATTCATATGTGACACGGGCTCTGGCATTTTTATGTTTGAGATTTCATTATATCATCAAACATCTCAAAGTGCTGAAGAATTAGCTTTTGTTTGGAGAGCGGGTTTGGCTGTTTAGTTGAATTTTGTCGCAAAACATAGGGTGCGGCTCTCTCCCCAAAACATCCAAAGATTTTTTTATTTTATCTTTAAAAAATGACGCCGACACCCCTGTTCTCTCGGCTTGACATGATGTAGTCGTGGGAAGCATCACCGCCCCTTACTGGTTGCACCCAAGAGGACAGCTCTATTTATAACCATCTGTTTTGGCTAGGCTCACCGAGAAGAGTGTGCTCTCTCGGCTCCCAAACGGCTTCTCAGATTTATTTAAATATCAAACTTTCAAATCAATAAGCCATGATATTGTCGTCCAGATGTTTCTTTTCCATGTCATTTACCTCTAACCTTTAATAGACACTCAAAATAAGGAGAGAAGTCACCAATGGATTTGGAAGGCTGAGATCTTGAGTTTTTCCTTTCCCTCATGTCGGTTTTAGATCAGGGAATGATGTTGTTATAGTCTTTTGTCTGTACAGCCCTTTGAGACTTCTTGTGATTAAGGGCTACACAAATAAACATTACTTATTAATGATATATTATCAAAAATAATAAAACATTATGCATGAAATTCTTTCGTAATTAGTAGTTTCACATGTTTTGCAGGGATCCCTAAAAAAAAACCTTGAAATATGAATTAGAATATTCACAGGTCTCCAAAAATATTTCGTAAAATACGAAACGATTTTAGATTACACACTAAAAAGATTTAAAGTTGAACGACAACATAATCTCTGAAAATGCAAAACAATAAAATATAAATTGAAGATATATTACTTTTTCATTGCTATAAATTAATGATAAAATGCAATAAGAATAACTACTTACAATTCTAATTAAACCACTTTAAACACATCCTCTAAAAAACACGCGGAAAACATAAATTGAAATAAAACAAAAGGCAAAAGCAGTCTCTAAGACTGAAAGATTGAATTCAAGTCATTTTTATTTGTATAGCCCTAAATCACGAAGAGTCTCAAAGGGCTTCACAGATTATTACACTATATTACACAGACTATTGAATGCACTCTGCACTTTTTTTGTCCTCCGTATTGAACTCCCTTATTACCGTGTTTGTAAACAAGTGAGATGTAGCCAAGCTGTGCATGCATTGTTGAAGCAAAATGGCAGAATTTATGTCAGTTTATTGGAGCCAATCGACACAAAAAGATGGTAGATCATAGATAGGAACAGCTGAAATTAGCAAAATGTATGTGCTGGAAGCAAGATTGTGACTTTATTTTAATCATCAAAGTCAACAAAAAACATTTTGATTGGCGCTAGATTTCTTCCTTTGAAGGTACTGAATTTTTTCATTTGGCCTTAAAAGTGCTTTAAGTTTTTTCGTATTTGGCCATGGGAATGTTTCCGAACCCTGAATATAGGAAATGCGCATGAATGAGTTGATTTTTATGGTTGTTTAACCCTGCAGCTTTAAAATAAGTCCGTAATTTACGTTCAATATTACATGATGAACATATTGAATACTTATGGATTCAAGTTGTGATATTAAGTAGACATGAACAGTATTGGATTAAAAAAACAAAACCCTGTCCTACTTAATTCAAGCTCCATCCAAAATGTCGTCTCCTGTTTTTTTTTTTTTTAAATGACTAACCGACTAAAGTGGAAGCTACCTGCCCACCGGTTTCATTTTTCTCCCGTTGTTGTAGACAGGAAGTTGGTGTCTAGCATCTGCCAGCGTAGCTTCACGCTTCTGCCCGCACTTCCTCTTCTGTGTTTTTTGCGTGACATTTTTGGAATCTTCACTTGTATAAACTTGGTATGAATCTACTATGCAGCCTGTTGTGTTGGGTTTCTTAACTGGAAGGGCAGAAAAGTCCATTTCCTGTTTTGTGCAACGCTGAGGTCACTGTGTTCTTATCACCAACACTAATGCGTGTCAGCATGGATGCTAAGTCACATTTAATGTCATCCAACTTGCATCTGTGGTCAGAGGTAAGACCAAGTAGACGGCATCATCAAAAAATGATCGGTCTTTGTTGTGTAAAAATTGTTCTTTTAAAAGATTATTTGATCCAATTTATTAAAAAGGAGTCGCTTCAGTTTCATGGCAGTCTTTCACTCTTTAGCAATGAAAAGCAATTTCAAAAAAGAACCAGGAAAAAAAATTGTGTATATTTTTTTGCGAATTTCAAATATCTGTTATTTTTATTTTATGAACTTTCTCCTCCGTGTTATATGTCGAAGTGTCCTTGGTCAAGACACTGAATCCCTAACTCCCCCAATAAGCAGGTAGGCGCTTTGCATGGCTGACTCCCTATTGGTGTTTGTGTGTGTGAATGGGTGTAAAGCGCTTTTGGAGGTCTTCATTGACTTGAAAAGCGCTATAAAAATGCAGACCATTTACCATTTAGAAAATATGCAAAATATACTTGAAACAAGCTAAAGTGTCTTCCATGTGCAAAATCAAATAATTTGCTCATTTTACTTTACTTACTTTTTATTTTGCCATAAGAATATCAGTTTAGAAATGTCCAAGAGGTCGACTGATTATCGGGCAGGCCGATTATCAGCCCTGAGATTTAAATGATGACATCTTTAGATTCAAATGATTTCAATATGAGTTATTATTTTTTAGGGGTTTATTTAAAACAGAATACCCCATTCACGAACCATGTACAATGTTGCAGAATGAAATGGGTAAAAAAAAAAAAACTATAGTTTGGAGTTGATTTGGATTCAGACAAAGTAGGAAAATGTAATAGCACCTTTAAATGGTCTGCATTTATATAGCACTTTTCAAGTCAATGATGACCTCCCAAAGCGCTTTACAATGTGCTTCACACTTACCCATTCACAAACACACTCACACACCAATAGGGAATCAGCCATGTAAGGCGCCTACCTGCTTATTGGGGGCATTAGGGATTCAGTGTCTTGCCCAAGGACACTTCGACATATAACAGAAAGGAGCCGGGAATCGAACCTGCGACCTCTTGATCCCAAGTGCTCTACCTCCTGAGCTAATGCCGTCCTAATATTTTAGGGATTGTACAATGTGTCTTTCTGTAACCACCTGACCGCAGACCAATCATATTCAATAGGTTCTTGTGAGAATCAGAGCACACTAGCTTACTGACACCATTCTCTAAAAGATCGCTCAACGGCAAGAAGTGTGAATAAAAACGAGATGTTACTGTGCACTTTTACGCGCAGGTACAGAAAATCAGCGGCCTGTTGCCCACGAGTGCTTGGGGGAGGTTCTGCGCGTTCTGCGGCAGGTCATCAACAAGTACCCCTTCCTCAATACGGTGGAGATCCTCACTGCTGCTGGGAAACTCATATCCAAAGTAAAAGGTCAGATGACTTATCCCCTTGCTATCTTGGTTTCCATGTATTCATTTATTTATTGACTTTCCCTATCTAAATATTAATTTAGATAATATAATAGTGTAATATAATAATATAATATATAAAGAAGGTCATAGGGGTAGGATTAAATAAGCATAGCTTCTTCCTATTCCTTTGCGGACATTTTATGTTCACATTGTTTTGTTTTGCTTTTTTTTTTTTTTTTCTTGTACGAAATTAATTTCTCAAATGGACTTTGCTCTTTGTAGTACAATAAGGTGATAGAATCTTTGATTTGCACTTAGGTTTCCACTATGAAGCATGCAGCGACTTGGACAAAAAGGACTTTGAGAAAGCCATTGAGACCATCGCGGTGGCTTTCAGCAGCAAGTGAGTCGCTCCAGTATGGCTTAAATCTTGATTTAAAGCTGCACGGCTGGATGCCGGGAAAGAAGTGCGTAAATGGTGACACATTCGCATGAGGGTGTGAGATCAAAAACAGGAAGTGGTTTTCATGGTTATCGTGACAAAATGCTTTGCAGGGGAATTGAGATGAGTTGGGTGCAAATAAGACGGGATGCTATCCTGCATGTCAAGTTATTTATAATAGAAAAAAAATATATATAAATTATTTAAGTCTCAATAAACCATTGTTTATTTCTGCAAAAGCCGGTCCCAGGCCTGTTTCAACTGTCAAAGAGCGGCAAGAGGAAGTGAGCTGTCACACAGTTGAAATGTCTGACAGCTCTATTTCCTCATGTACCCAGCTTTACTCTTCCATCTGCCATAACAACAACTTTGAACTCTTTGACTGAAAAATCTGATGACCAACCAAAGCGTGAATCTTGTTTAAGGTTTCCAAGCACTAAAGGCTGCATTGGATTTTGTTTGCGTGTTCGCGTATTTATTTTTGCAGAAGAAAAACGCTAAAAGTTATGTAATAATAAAGAAAATTTGAATTGACCATGGTTTTCAATATGTTACCTAGTGTTTACTATGTTTGTGTACTGTAATGCTAAATGTAATTCACCCTGGTCATCCTCAAAGGGGGATACCACTTGTGAGGTCCCTTATCAAGGTTTCTCTTTTTCCTCACGCTGAGGTTTTTGAGTTGTTCCTTGCCCGCGTGTTGGTTTAAGATCAGGTAATTGTGTCATTGTAATCCTGTGCAGTCTTTTGAGACATTTTTGTTATTAAGGGCTATATAAATAAATTTGACTTGACTAGAGAAACTTGGGATGTGGTTGTGTCTGTCCAGTGTGTCTGAACTGCTGATGGGTGAGGTAGACAGCAGCACGCTGCTCTCATTGCTGCCGACGGAAAAGAGTCGCGTGAGTGTTTTAAGAAGTTTGACTTCTTATTATGGTTCTTTTGGATTGGTCCTAATGTGAGAACTTTTACATGTTTTTCTTCAACAGTCTATGGAGAACTTGTATGGCGCTGCAGGACAGGACGCCAGTCCGTTAGGAAGCAATTCTGATGACGTGGGTAGGTAGCCTCATTTTACATCTTCTTTCACGCTATCACCTCCCATTTTGAGTGATAATGGTGGAAAAGGGAAATCAGGCGTTGTGTTGTGAAAAAACAACTCCGGGTAGAGGTTTTCAATGGAAAATACCCTGTATGGCATGCATTTGTTTTCCAATTGTAATTTTGAGTATAAATTGAAATCATTTTCACTTTTGTTTTTTTTTTTTTTTTTGGGTAGTACGGCGGCGTAGTGGTTAGCGCGTGTGTGGCACAGTTCTGAGGTCATGAGATTGAGCCTCCTGTGAGGAGTTTGCATGTTCTCCCCGTGGTTGCATGGGTTTCCTCTGGGCACTTCGGTTTCCTCCCACATTCCAAAAACATGCATGTCAGGTTAATTGACTGGTCCAAATCGTCCCTAGCTGTGAATGGGTGAGTGAGGGGTCTGTCTCTGTGTGCTGGCAACCAGTTAAGGGTGTCCCCTGCCCATTGCCTGAAGATAGCTGGGATGGGCTCCAACACCCCTGCGACCCTCCTGAGGATAAGCGGTGCAGATAATGGACGGATGGGACTTTCTTTTTAGATTACATGTTCAAGGGTTACGTTTTGCAGCAGGACATCTCAAATATCCATAGAAATAAACAATTATTTCATCAAACAATGACTAACATTTTTTAGAAAATTGTAGGAAATACAAATGAGCATTTTAGGATATATTTGTTGGACCAAAATCAGAAAGACAGAGTGTCAAAACTTGGTGTGCAAATCACAATTTTCTCCGATCCTCAGGCAATCTCGAGGAGGCAGACTTGATCTTACAGCGCAGCGAAGGCGGTGTCGACTCAGCCCTGCAGTATGCCAAAAGCATCGCCAAGTACATAAAGGATCTCGTCAGTTATGTGGAGAAGAGAATGTCACTGGGTACAAAATAATTGATTTCTACCTCTGCAAAATGATTACTTGTTAAGTCAAATAAAGTAAAGGTGGTAAAAGAAGTGTCAATTTCCAAGTTCTACAGAAAAAAGTCCTTATCCTTTGTTATTAAATATTTCCACAGAAATGGAATTCTCAAAAGGTCTTCAGAGATTATACCAGTCCTGCAAACACAGCATAACGCACGTGAGCCACGTTTTAAAAATAATCCTTTCCTGTTCAATCAGAGATTTAATATTTTTTCGATCTTGCAGCCACACATGCCCCTTTTCTCCATTTACTCTCTGGCTTTGGAGCAAGACCAGGAGCAGAGTTTCGGACTGCAGCAGGCCAGCTCCACTCTGCACAGCCAGACTTTCATCCAGGTTTCTGAGTTTTCTCTTGATGACATTTTTGGTGCCATGAAATGCAGAATTTTTAAATCTCATGTGCGCAGCCCCTGATGCAGCGCAAGCAGGAGCACGAGAAGCGTCGGAAGGAAATCAAGGAACACTGGGTTCGGGCAAAGCGAAAACTGGTAGGTCTGTTAAATCCGGGTTTGCAAGGGTCTGATGCTTGGGCGTTAAGTGATTCTTCTCCAGATGGACTGTGAGGCCAACCTGCGCAAGGCCAAGCAAGCTTACATGGCACGCTGCGAGGACCACAAGGCCAAAGCAGCCGCCTGTCGAGCCGAGGAGGAGGGGTTGGGAGCCACTGCCAAATCCTTGGAGAAGAAGAAGAGGTTGGAGGAAGAGGCTCGTAACAAGGTGCTCACAAAGAAAAATGTTCTCCTGGTAACAAATCAGTCAAGTGGGTGTGAACATGTTTTGTTTAAATTTTTAAAAAAATTGCATTGTCTTGGAACTTTTATTTTTAATACAATTTCAGAGTGTTCTGAAATTATTTTTTGTTTTTTGGCATAAAATGTTAAAATTGCTTTGTATTTTATCTTTTTTGTATTATTAAGTATTTTAATTCATCTCATCAGCCGTACCGCTTATCCTCATTAGGGTCGCGGGGGAGGCTGGAGCCCATCCCAGCCATCTCCGGGCAGTGGGCAGGGGACACCCTGAACTGGTTGCCAGCCAATCGCAGGGCACACAGGGACAGACAACTCATTCGCTCATTCACACCTAGGGACAATTTGGACCGGCCAATTCACCTGAAATGCATGTTTTTGGAAACCGGATTGCCCGGAGGAAACCCACGCAAGCACGGGGAGAACATACAAACTCCGCACAGGAAGTCTGGAGCTGGATTTGAACCCACGACAGGTTCCCATGACATGAACTGTGCCGCACAAGCGCTAACCACTGCGCCGCCGTGCTGCCCCAGTATTTTAATTGTATTGTGTTAATGTTTTTATAAAATATGTCAAGTGTATTCTTTTTTCTATTAGCTTTTTTTCCTTTAGTTGTATTTTTTTCCCCACATTCTTTTAATTTATTTAACTCTTTATTGTTTACTGCCGATTTGTTATTTCATCATATGGTTTACTGTTTATATTTGTTGCACTTTAGGTGTAGGATAAATATGTTGCTGGTGAAGTGCAATAAATATTACAGGTTGTATAACACATCTACCTGGTCATCTCTATTCAACTGACTCGGAAAAGTTCAAAGTCTTTTATATACTACTTTTTTTAAAGTAACGGAAATTGTTACTTTTCTCTGGTAACAGTTACTCTTACTAAAGAGCAATTTAGTCACTTTTTGCAAGGAGTAGTGAGTAACGATAATTATTTTTTCTTAAAGTCACGTGCCCAACACTGGTCCCAATACAGTATTTCAACATTGTTTCCTCAATTTCCGTGGCAAATTTGTGCCATAACCACCCATACTGTATTAACTAATTTATTTTTGCAAAGTTGTACTCGTAGCCCCATATTATATATGACGGTTGTCAAATCCCTCAACTGCCATGGTTGTCGGGTTGATGCGTCTTAGGCAAGTAGTAGTTTGCTCCCCCACATGAAACTTATACTCCTGGTTTCTTTATTTTTCTCACTTATACTAGAGGGTAATTCAGTGACTAACTTAATTTTTTTGAGGAGTCACTATAACAAATAATTTTGCAATATAACGCGCCCAACAATGATCATTGCTTAAATACAGTAGTTTACACTATATAACCTTGTACAGTGAAGCATACCTACTGGATTATAAGGCGCACTTTCAAATTTCTTACAGTCCCGAAAAAACTATGTTACATGGATTCTCTTCAGATAGGGCAAATGTTAATGTGTTTAATTGTAGTGAGCGTACAAGTAGTCTGACAACAAACATGCTGTTTTGATGAAGCAATTGATGTAGGTTTTGACTCCTAGGCGGACGAGGCGGAGGCGACCTACAGGACCTGCATTGCGGACGCCACAACTCAGATGATGGAGCTGGAGCACACTAAAGTCACGGCACTGAGGCAGCTTCAGGACCTCATCAAGCAGAGTGACCAGATGCTGCGTTCGGTCCGACTCTAAAACGCTTATTTTATTTTTACCTCTTCTTAACTCATCATTTATGATGCCACCGCCAGGCCACCATCTCCTACTACCAGTCCATGCACATGCAGACTGTGGCACTGCCCGTTTGCTACCAGACACTGTGCGAGAGCAGCAAGCTGTACGACCCGGGCCAGCAATACGCCGCCCACGTGCGAGACCTGCAGCTGCCCGACCAGCCCGCCGTCTGTTACGCGTTCGAACCCTACACGCCCTCCGCCCCGACATCGCAGTAAGGAAAGCGACCGCCCTCTTGGTGAGGTGATTATTTCAATTGATTGTGTTGAACGAATGCAGCGCAGTCTTCAGACCGAGGAACGACAGCTCCAACTCTGAGAGGACGAGCCAGACTGACAGTTCTGCAGCAGGCGTGGAGTCTGACCGCAATCCCAGTGAGTAGCTTGTTGAAAGCCATTGACTTTTGATTGGTTATAATGAAAAGTACTAGAGATGTATTGAAATGATGTACTGCTTTCATTATAAGCAGGGTTGGGTAGGGTTACTTTAACTTGATTACTTTCAATGACTTTTGGATTACTCCAATACCAAATATACTAATAAAAGACAAAAGAAACTAAATATGAATAAAATGATGACTCACAACACGTGGTAAGCTTTTTCTCCTGTCTTTGATCTCCGGCAAAAATAACATAAAATGCGACAGAAACAAAATGAAAATAAATCCAAACAGCTTGCCAACATCATTTTTGCCGTTCCATGTGTTCCGTTACTTCCCAAGCCTGCACAAAATTTAGTAATTTTATTCATATTTAGTTTATTTTGTCTTTTTATCAGCATATTGGATATTGGAGTAATCCAAAAGTAATTGAAAGTAATCAAGTTAAAGTAACCCTACCCAACCCTGATTATAAGGAACCAGTTTGGCCCTTATAATGTGCTCCAATCAGATTCCCTCTGATATTAAAAAAAAGCCACATTGGTAGTAATAACTACTAGACATCGGATCAAAACTTACTATGGTTTTATGAGTCTCGTATGACCCCCAGGGCATCTTGTCACTCAATCCTTGTATATTAAGTAAAAAAAAAATGGAATAATAATGATGCAATTTTGTACACAGGGCAGGGTCACAAGTCTTGGGGATCCACAGTGAGTGACGACAGCGTGGGAGCAGAGGGCGGCCTGGAATCTCCAGGTGACAGTACAAGTGCGCTGATCTCGCTTGTTTTTTCACTTGAATGTATATATTTTTTACCTTTTGTTTTTATTTGGTGTCACCAGTCGACATTAGCAAAATGGCTAGGACACCATCCACAGGGACTGTGTCGTCTAACGAAGCCCCGGACGACAAAGATGGGAATGTGGCCTCATTTGAGACACCAAGTAAGACTTTGAGTTGCAACGTCGAGGTCATTGAGCAGCTGACTCAGATGTTGAATCACTGCAAATGACCTGATGTCCTCAAATCCTCTTGTCTCTTTGATCCTTCCAAAGACATGAATGGCATGGATCCCGATGTGGTGGTATCCACCAGACCTTTCCGGAATATTGGCCTGTCGAAAGCCGCCCAAACCCACCGCCTAAGGAAGCTTCGCACTCCAGCTAAGTGCCGAGAGTGCGACAGCTATGTCTACTTCCAGGGCGCTGAGTGCGAGGAGGTGAGGGGGAAAAATATGTTTCTTCTGACAAAAAGTAATACAAAATAATGAGTTATTGTCCTTGTAGTGTTTCCTGGCCTGTCACAAACGCTGCCTAGAGACGCTGGCTATCCAGTGCGGCCACAAAAAGCTGCAGGGCCGTCTGCAGCTCTTCGGCAGGGAGTTCTCTCAGGTGGCCGGCTGCGCCAGCGACGGCATTCCTTTCATCATCACCAAGTGCATCGCTGAAATTGAAAGGAGGGCGCTCAAGATGAAGGTGGAATGTTTACCTTTAGTTCATCAAGCGGAAAAATGACTTTGAATACTCTATATGAGACCTGAGATAAGATGAAACGTCTTCAATGAAATGCATGTGTGTGCTGGCCCACAGGGTATTTACCGTGTGAACGGTGTAAAGACGCGTGTGGAGAAGCTCTGTCAAGCTTTTGAGAATGGAAAGGAGCTCGTGGAGCTGTCGCAATGTTCCCCGCATGACATCAGCAACGTGCTCAAGCTCTATCTACGGCAGGTTAGTCAAGAGCAAAGGTTTGAAACCCATTTTCACTGAGGGTCACATCAGTGTAATGGCTGTCCTCAAAAGACTTGGATGTATCTTGTTAATGTAACTGATAGGTAAAATAAATGTAAAGTAACTGAATTATTAATCCATGTCACAAATGTTACAGTTGCATTGAAAAATGGCAATACACATACAGTATAATATATAAAATACAGTGATACCCTTGCATACGAGTTTTTTCTTTCGAACCCAAAATCTTGCATGATATACTAGACAAAATCCAGGTTAAAAGAATATCTAGATCTGCGCACTAGACTGGACTTTCCTGAGCGTTATAAGGTCGTGCCTTTGCACGTCATTTTCCAAAGTAGACGCACAGAGAACACAAGAAAAATCGATAAGTGGTTAGGACTCAAGCCAAAACCTCAGCCCCAGAATAAAGATTCAAAAGAAGATAACAAAAATAATGATGCTACAAAATGTAAACATACATTAAGAGCATCGTGGAAAGAGGAGTTTGTTCACGTAGCTCAGGAGGTAGAGCGCTCGTCTTGGGATCAAGGTATCCCAGTTTGAATCCCGGCTCGTCCGTGTTATATGTCGAAGTGTCCTTTGGTAAGACACTGAACCCCTAATACTCCCAATAAGCAGGTTAGCGTCTTACATGGCTGCAATACAAGGCCGCTATTGGGAAATGTGGAGGACATTGTAAAGCGCTTTGGGAAGTCATTGACTTGAAAAGCGCTGTATAAATGCAGATCATTTCATTTCATTGAATGTCGTGTCACATTTCTTTGTTTAGCTCATATCACAAGATATCTCTAAGGAGTGCACATGTTACAACTACAAGGTTCTCTTATCTGAAACTGACATGCGGGCAGCGAAAAACTCAAATCCTTAACATGTGTAAAATAAGAAAGCTTGAGAAGGATGACCAGGCTGCAATAGAATTTGCTTTTGGTAACAACACAGTCACCATCAAAAAATAAAAAATGGAGTGTATGCAGTGTCTAAACCTCATGAGAAAAAGTTTGCAGACAACTCTGAAAAGTTGCCTGCCCCATTTTTCACAACTTGAAACACAATAAGACAACTCATCGCAAAAAAACCCATTGTTGCAAAGTATTAAGGATTGATAATCAAAATATATATAACAGAACAACACTTTAAAATATAGTTGATTATAAATCTACTTATAACCTTCATTGCATGTATATGACATCGCTGTTTTCCATCAGTATGTTCCTCTATTTACTCATCTTCATTCATGCAATGTTTGCGTTGCGTCGTCTGCTACAAGCCACGTGAACTCCTCTTTCCAAGATACTTTTCATGTACGTTTACGTTTTGTAGCGTCATCAGTTTTGGCAGCTTCTTTTGAATCTTTGTTCTGGGGCTGAGGTTTTGGCTCGATTCCTAACCACTTATCGAGTTTTCTTGTGTTCTCTGTGCGTCTACTTTGGAAAATGACGTGCAAAGGCACGACCTATAACGCTCAGGAAAGTCCGGAAGCCGAAGTTATTCGATGCGGGCTCCTGATCGGCTGCAGAGTATGCAAATTGCCAAACGAACCGAAATTCTGAAATTTCCAAATCAAACGAAGATTTCAAAATCGGAATAAAGAAAACGTTTGATTTGATTTGAAAAGTTGTTGGCCACCCGGGCGGAGACGTTTTGTAAGTTGTAAGCCCGACAAAAAAGATGCAGACATTATTTCAGACACTATTGTATGTAAAATTGTCCAAAAATTCCATGACAGCAACAAAGTATCGGGCCTGTGAAATTGTCCAGAACGCCCACGTCAATGTCATTTTATTGTCATCTTGTTCATCTTGTTACCGTATTTCATGTTCAATTACTATTTGAATGTATCTTTAGTGATCTGGATGATGTATTTTATAGCTATTTAGGTTTAACAATGATTTTGGGAAGCCGCGGTTTTGTTGTTTCGTAAAAGGGGAAAATTTGCTCGAGATACCAGTAATTTTAGATACAAGGAAGTTGAATAATCTTGGGTCAAGGGTTCATTGTATAACAAAATCTTAGACATTCTTTGGATAATTCTCAATTCTACTTATTGGCATCAAAATGGAAACACTGGCGTCAAGTGGCTGGTGGGTTCTGAAATGAGGTTGCTAAACTCCTATCAGGTACATTTACATTGATTCTATCTTGTGTGCTCGCCATCCAGTTGCCGGAGCCCATCCTGCCGTTCCAAATTTATAACAGTCTGGTGGGTTTGGCCAAAGAAAGTGTGCAAGCGGACGTCGAGCCCCAAGAGGCAGGGGACCCACCAGTGGTAGCCAGGGGGGCCCAAATGGTGGACCTGGGCCCCGAGACTGAGCCGGAGACGATGGTAATGGTGGACAAGCTGAGGGAGATTTTGAAGGAGCTGCCCAAAGCCAACATGGCCACCCTAAGATACCTGATCCGCCATCTTCGTCGGTGAGAGAGGGTTGGGGGTCGGGAGTGTGTGGGGTTGAACTCCTTAGTAAACACGCAATCTTCCTCTTTATAGGATCGCGGAGCTGGAGGAAGAGAACAAGATGAGTCCCAGTAACTTGGGCATTGTGTTTGGGCCATCGCTGATGCGTCCTCGTCCCACGGGGGCCACCATTTCTCTCTCGTCTCTGGTGGATTACCCCCACCAGGCCCGTGTGGTGGAGGCCCTTATCGTCTTCTACACCTATATCTTTCGGTCAAAGACCTCCCACAGCCTCAAGGCCCGCCGTTCTGTCTCCGCTTCTGCTCGTGTTGTGAGTTCCTATTCTAGATATTTAATATCAGATATTTAGAAAGTTGTAGAGCAGGGGTTGGGAATCTTTTTGAGCCATAAGAGCCAAATTGTATTTTTTTTTTTTTGGGGGGGGGAGCAAGAAAGCACAATGCCATATCTTTGACAAAATTCAACAGAAATGCCAAACCTGCTCTCCAGACCAAAACTTATTTTTCCACGCACTTAATTTCACTGTGTGACATTAGATGAATTGATAACATTTATAAAATAAAATTAATGCCAGAACCTGTGTCCCATGTCAACAAATTGAGGGTCACTTTGATCTTAATTTTTTTCATAGATATTGGTTTCAGAACAAGTGCAAACAGAGCTCCTTTGTAAAAACATCACAAAATACTGCAAAAAGTTTCCGGCTGTCCAGTATTTCATTGGAGCGCGTAAGGGTGAGAAGAGAGCGCGCTGTGCGTACAGAGACCTGCCTACCCCTACCACTCACCCAATCAAATTACTCTGTGTACTTGGCTGGCGTTTTCGGCAGTTTGTTCTGTGGGTTTTATTCATAATGTGTCTCAACAGTGAACAAACTTTATTGAATGAGCTTCCATAAAACGATGCTGTTGTGACATACAGCCAAACTAAGGTTTGATAGTGTGACATCTTGACTCCAAACTGTAATGAAAACTGCCTTTTATATAATAATCTATTTTACTTCACATTTTTATTTTTTGTATTACTTTTAACATATGAATGTTAGTATATTTTTACTATTAATTAAAATGCCTGACGGGATGTGGGTGGTCCCCGGCCATAGTTCGTTCACCTTTGTTTTAGACTCCATCATCCAGAGTGGAGGTTTTGCAAATGCAAAATTATTTTTTGTAGTATAAAATCGTGCAATACTCCACAACTAGGCTACAGAATCTTATATTTTTAATAGTCTTGATAGATTAAAATATCTATCTATCCAGATACTTTATTCATCTCCGTAGGGAAATTCACACTTCCAGCAGTATCCTTGTGTTGAAAAATAAAATGATAAAATACAGAAATACCCACTAGACTGTGTTGATATAGAGTATTTAAATAGTGCTATGGAAAATACACACTGTAATAAAAATAGGGTAATATGCAAATGTGGGGGTGGGGTTTAATGTGGGCTTTTACTCCCCCGGGTGGAGTTAAAGAGCCTCATGGCATGAGTAAGAAATGATCTGTCTGTCCGTGGAACAAGACTGTGACAGCAGTCTGTCGCTGAAGCTGCTCTTCTGTTTGACATATTATGTGTTACAGCATAGTTGCTGCAGCAGCACTTTTTTGAATATAAAAGGAAAGCATTATGAATTTTATCTTCTATTTGCAGGACTACAAAGAGAAAATTTGGATCATCAATTAGTCAGCGACTTGAATTATACAGTACAACTGAACAATAATCCCATGGATTGAATGCTGTAAACAATTGAGTCAATAGTTTAGTCAGGCTCAGTCAGACAATTCTTTTTGTTTAGAAGTAAGATTTTAACTTGCCCATTTTTCAAGTACTTATTTGAAGTGAGGATTTGACGTTTGTGATGACGGCGCAGATTCCGGTAGAGGACGTTGCCAGCAGCTCTGCTGATGGCGATGAGGACGCCGGGCCGCACAGGAAGAGTAAGTCGGAGTCGGACAAAATGGACGAAGGCCGCGGTGAGTTTTGCCTTTTGGGAATTGTTCAAAATGCTGGGTGCACTGTTGCTCTCAGGCTGTTTTTGGTGGGGGTCCATCACACCTGCAGTTAGTTTTCGTTGGAATGACTTTGTTCTTATTTTCATCTCCAAGCTCTTTCAAACTCAAAGCTACTTTCTCTTCCTAAAATAGAGACTTAGCTAGATGGCTTGCTCAATAGCTTAAAAGGTAGCTTGATAGTTAGCTAGAAAGGTAAACGGGTAAATAATTAAAAGGGAGCTAGCTAAAAAAGTAAAAAGCTACGTAAATAGTCAGATAGAAAGCTAAAAACAAAGCTAGATGGCTAGCTCTAAAAATGAGGCAAATATTTAGCTCAATAACTAGCAAGATAAAATGTAAAATGGTAGCTAGAAAACATGTCAAAAGCTATATAAAAAAACTTCATTTTTTGCTTTTTGCTTTATAAAACCCTTAAATTGGAAAAGGTTTGCAGTGTTGTTGAAAAGATGAATAAATTGTATTTAATACACGAATATATTCCCATTTTACCCTTAATTTATTGCCTAATAATATCAATAGTTGAATACAATTTTTTGTCCATGAACTGAAATTTATTGGAATTTAATTATGTTATTACAATGTTTTTACTGTTATAACCAGTTTTATTACAAAAGGTGTTTATCAGCTTCTGTAAAACAAGTTAACTGCTTTTTAAGCCATTTCTTAATCACACCCGTGCTTTTCTGGCAGACATTTTAAAATCTATCAGTGGTGTTGATTCATGAACATGTCGGGACTCAGAAGTTAGCAGAGCTGCCACTGTTTACTGCGCATTGTTAATTCTTCCCGCTTTTCTGGCTCTGCACGGGGTGGTTACCGACCAAGCCAGGAGTGAGGCTTGGCTGCATCTGAGCTTAAATAAATTGTCCTGTTGAAAGAACAAAAATATCGATATCCGTCAAATTCCCAAATAATCCCGACTTGATTTCGTAGTCTGGCCCCTGTGAGTGTTTCTGCTGTGGTCTTTGAGCCCAAATAAGTGTGGTTGCACTATGTCCCATATTGACTCCACGCGGATACGTCCTCAGGCTCCATGGGCTCCAGCGAGCAGCTTCCCGATTCTGAATCGGACCAGGATGAGAACGCCAAGCCAGAAAGTGCGGTAATGGTGGACGGAGCAGAACGGCTTAAGAACCAAGGCAGCCTGGAGCTGGATGACACTCCGCCACCACCTGGAAGGCCCTTAAATGAAGATGTTACTGGGGCAGAGGGCGGGCTGATGGCATCTTTGGCCCAGCTTAATGTCAATCAGTCTAACAATTATTACTACAGCTCACCGCTGTCTGGTCGCTCCACAGTCGTGCTTACAAGCCTGTGTAGCAAGAAGGTGGCGCTCAGCAGAAATCGAGCCAAGGGGCCTGAATTTGTTTAATGATCGCTTTCATGGTTATGCTTGTCTGCAACTTTGGACAATGCTTTGATTTTCTAACGCAATTCTTATATAAAAGTGCAGAATTTATACAAGTCTGAAAGGGTTTTAAATACTTAGGTGTTGCTGGTATAATTTCAGCAATGTTATCGTGTTTGCTGTCTTGTTGGCATGTCCTATTCATATCGCACTGTTTTACGTGTTTTTGTCTGTTTTAATAAAACGAGTGACATTTATTTGAATGTTGTTTTTTTTTACTAGTGCAGGGGTCACCAAAAGGGGGACTCCTTGGAATTCTGCAAGTGCAACAGAAAAAAAAAGTACCAAATTGATAACGCATCACTGATTTTCTGGATTTTTATTCCACAAATACCTTAAAACAAAATTAGAAAAACAAACAGCTTGAATTTCATTGATTCTTCCATGGAGAAATCTGGAATGTGAAAAATGAAGTTACTCGCAGGTAAGAAATATGAAAATAGTGTACACGTTTACCTGTCACTGCACCAGTCTATAGGTGATGTACCGTCCAGCAGTCTCACTCGGCCTGATGATTTTCACCACCTTGAAAAACATACAACTTTGATCTACTAGATTCAGGGGTCTTTTTCAAGCCAGGAGCTACTTTTTATGACTAATTAGCGCAAAGAGCAGCTACTTCTTCACCTTTGTGTGTAAGAGAAAATGTGATTAAGTTATAAAAAAGGCACCTACTTTAATGTGCATTTGTATAAATATCACGTTATGACTATATTGTTGCCGTTTGATTACCTTGTTAAATATTCGGAAGTAGGGGTAAATTAACTCTGTCAACCGCTAAAATTTTTCATCCATCCATTATCCGGGGTCAGGTCGCGTGGGCAGCAGCCTTAACACGGGAGCCCACACCTCTCTATCCCCAGCCACTTCTTCCAGCTCATCAGACAGGATCCTGAGGCGTTCCCAGGCCAGCCTAAAGACATGATCTCTCCCTGTCCTGGGGCCTACTGTCTGTGGGACATGGCCAGGAGGCATCCTCATTAGATGCCCGAGCCACCTCATCTGACTCCTCTCAATGTGGAGGAGCAGTGGCTCTACATAGTCTCTCCTGGATGACTGAGCTTCTCACCTTATCTCTAAGTGAGAGCCCAACCACCCTGCGGAGGAAACTCATTTCAGCCACTTGTATATGGTGTTCTTTCAATCATGTCCCTCAGTTCATGACCATAGGTGAGGGTAGGAACGTAGATCGGCCGGTAAATCGAGAGCTTCATCTCCCCCCTTACAACGGACCGGTACAGGGCCCGCATGACTGCAGACGTTTCACCGATCTGTCTAGTTCCCGTCCCATCCTACCCTAACTCGTGAACAAGACCCCAAGATACTTGAACTCCTCCTTCACGGGGTCTAGCTGGGCACAGCCCGCAGGGACGAGGTGGGGTCCAGCTGGGCACAGCCCGCAGGGACAAGGTGGGTCCTTCTCATGGGCTCACCACCCGTGGGAGGGGCCAAAGGGGTCAGGTGCATGGAGAGCTGGGTAGTGTTCAAAGGCGTACAGATCACCGGCTACAGGACAATTTCTTTTACTATAAAATCACAATGACCCAGCAGGGGTAAGCCATTTTCAGAACACTGACACTTCAACTGTTCTTGGGGGCACCATGATGGGGACTAGTGTTCCTTCTAGGCTGCGCGCATGCGCAATTGCGCACTGCTCGCACATTCTCAGCCGAGTCATACCTAAGACTTAACATTGGTAAAATGGCGGCGCCCTCTGTTGGCTGCGGCTGCATTGGCTCGCTACAACGGGTCAGGTGTATCGACATTTCGTTCTGTGTACATTGTTACAAAGAATGACAATACAAAGGAAATTATTATTATTATTCTCAGCGCACAAGAAAATCGAGCCAGCGCACAAAAATGAGGGCTCAAAATTACTAATTAAGAAGCGACTTAAGTCAAAGTTACAGTGCATAAAGGTAAAAATACACTGGTTCCCCTGACGTGTCGTAAATGCGGTATTTTGAAGTCGAGTCCAAGTAGAACGATGTTGAGTAAAGTTAGTTTGTCAAGAACCGGCTTCTTCGGCTCGGCTCACTAAAAGGAACCGGCTCTTCAGGTTGTTTTTGCTTCTTTAATCCCAACATGACCAAATATTATGTAAAACTATTCACAAAATGACTTAAAAGAAGGGGGAATAGAACAAAAAAATAAATACCAAAATGAAAAAAGTGAAAAGTTGGGAAAAAAAAAGAGAAAAAAAGGAAAAATTTAGAAAAAAGCCAGAAAAGAAAACTAGGAAAAAAGTAACAGCTCAGAAAAAAATAAACACAATGAGACTTTTTTTTTAAAGCTATTTAAAAAAAAGTAGAAAAAAAACACGGAAAAAGAAGAAAGTTTGTGTTGCATTCAAATAATTTCCAATTGTATCAAGTGAATCTTGTTGCCAACATTGTACTTCCACTAAAAAATGTGATTAAGTACAGTTCTGTATCTTGCAACCGACTAAATAACCCCCCAAAAATGTTAATATTATGCGACAAAATATATCAGGGAAAAAAAAAAATTTTGTGAAAGAATTGTAAGAACAAACGACGTTTGTAGGCCGTATAACCTTTGCAATCGTACATGAGTCAATTCATTCAAAAGAGAAAAATCATTTTGCATTGCTGGAAACTCTGCAAAATGTAACTTGATGTCAAATTTTGGACATGTTTGATGATTAACCATCTTGCCACACTTGGGATTATGGTTGCTCACTGTTGTTTCAAGCGTTGCTCACCGACTTTGTGTGAACGCTCAGACCCGTAAGGAAAATTACAGGGAACATTGTTGGGGACCCCAACATTTTTTGGGTAATCCATCTCAACTGAGTTAACGCGTTCTCCCAGCTATTTTGTAATGTAGAAAACACTTCAGAAAAAAAAAGTCTTCAGGCTGAATTCGAATGAAACAACTTCAACCACTATCAGTAAGTCCACTGTTTGAAACATTTCTCTTTACATTTCAAAGATACTTTGTCACATACCTGTCCTCTCTTTAAGCCAAAGTAGCGAGCCACAGGGTCTCCCGCTTGGATCCTGGGAAGCTGACTCTCCTTGAGTTTACTAAGGTAAGCATGTTAAGACTAATGCACGCTTGGTTGAAGGGGGAACAAAGGATACTTTTGAGTACGTTGAGACATTTAGAGGATACTATCTGGCAAGGAGCTCCGTCACTTCCTCTTTTGTCATGACGATGTGTTCTGGCACAAGCTGAAAAAAGGAATAATTTGAGTTGAATATATTTCATTGTGTGTACCTATTTTCTTAGGCTGGTACAGTAGACCCTTGGGATATGACAATCTGTTTGGTGTGGGGATCGCAAAGTTGAATTATCGTATAGCGGGGGATAGAAACCTTTGGTATTTAGCCAATGCATTTCAAACCCCTGGTTTCCTTGATTAAAACATTAAAATGTATACAATACGACTAATGTGTAATATACATCCACATGATTAAATGTGTAAAGGAAAAATGAAATTTGACTGATTTTTGGTGTTGACCTGAGCTGGTACAATTGAGTAGCGGGTGGAATGAAAATCAATTCTCAAACTTCCACTTGTGAGGTTTATCGTGCCCCTAGGAGATTTAATTGCTTTAATCGCCTCCTTACTTTTTAATAATGGTCCTGATCACCGATTAGTTGGTCATGCGACTCAACGAGGGTAACTGCATGAGCCTTCACATTTTTTTGTTATTGCGTTTTTGCTTCTTTAACATAGCTAAATCTTGAAATTAGAGAATTAACTGCGCTAGAATTATAATACTGTATTGCTGACTTTGAAAGTTTTTGTAAAGCACACGAGATTCTAAACAGAACAAAGAGAAAAGCATTGTGGGATGTAGTTTACTGTACTGTTTGTCTGTACTACGGACAGACTGAAGAGATCTTTTCTTCCTCATGCCATGAGGCTCTTTAACTCTACCCGGCAGAGTAAAAGCCCACAGTAAACCACACCACCTACATTGCATATTACCGAATCTTATTGCAATATGTATTCTGTGTAGCACTATTTAGTTATTCTATATAACACGCTACAGTGGGCATTTGCACGTCACACTGGGTATTTGTATATTGTATTCTTTTTGCTTTATTATTGTATTGTTCTCAGCTCAGGGATGCTGCTGGAAATGTGAATTTCCCTTCGGGGATGAATCTATCTAGTTCAGCCAAAATCTTTCAACAAATGTCAGAACAGCATTTTACAAGACTGCAACCCACAGGAGAAAGGAATCAGAGTAACACGTCGTATGCGCAAACACCTCAAACTTTGTATTTTAATGTGTTCATTTGGGTCACAAGAAATAATTTTGATGGCGTATTGTACTAAAAATGGCATAAAGAGTCCCAAAGACATTGCTCTTATATTGAATATGAGAAGAAAAAAAATAAGTAAAATGTCATGGTGGACATAAACCTCATGTTCCGTGATGTTGATGAGCAGTTCCTGCTGTAGGAATTGTTCCAGGATGTACTTAGGTGCCATGTCCACTAAAGACTGGGAAAGTATGCAACCGGTTAAGAGTAGTACATACATACATACATACATTTATGTAATTACACAATAAGATATTGAACCTGTTTAGCAGAGGGCGTCATGCCCATCTGGACCACAATGATGGCTCGTGTGATGTTCTCCTCCTGCATCCTCTGGCAATACATCTTGATGGTTTTGATTCCTACCTTGGTCTCCTCTGAAAATATATAAAAGCAAGCATTCACCCAAATCGTTACTCTTGGTAAAGCAGACCTCTTCCATGTGTTTTTAGACTCACCAGGGAAGAAAACAAACATTTGGTCGGTGGGGTCATCGTTGTGCGCCACCAACACGGTGAGATCTGTACGTCTGGGTCGACTCTCGCTGGGTTTGTCTCCAAATTGACTCTTGAAGTCGTCCAGAGTCTGGTCTAGCTCGTCCTGGGTCACCAGGTAGCCTCTGTCGTGGCATAGCTGCAACATCGCAGATTTTGAGCAAAGTTAACCCTCGCTATTTTACCGATCGGACTAACCGTTTCGGCTTATTAGTTTATAGTACACTATATTCCTTGGTTTCAGTAAATAATGGTAAAATAGGTTTCTACCTCGCGGATTTCGCCTATCGCAGGTTCTGTTTTGAACGTAAGTGCTGCCAAAAGCGAGACTTCACTGTAATACTTTTATTAACCGCTCAGTTTCAGAAATTCAGGAGTGATTTATCTTGGATTCTACGTTTTGCAAACACAATTGGAACTGAATAATATCCTATGTCCGCTTTAATGGTGGCTTTACTACAAGTCGGTAGTTAGCTTCGGCTGGTTAACAACGTTCACTTCCAAGCAAGCACGCCTGAATACTTGCCTGCATGATGGTTTTGCGAATCTTCCATAGTCTGTAGGTTTCCTCTTCGTCGTCCATACTTAGAAAATGTTTTTAGATATTTGATTAAATTACTCTTGTTGTCATAAATCGAGTATTTTCACCGCTAGTATTGAGTAGGCACGCGTTCGTTTCCTGGCGATTGTTGATGACGTCACTAATAGCGCCGCACATTTGTGTTCCGGACGACAAGTTGTATAGTTTTTTTTATATATATATTTGTAAATATGTAAATACTTCGACGAAATATCATTGGAATTTTGGTACAAAGTAAAAATAAAATATTGTAAAACAAATGTTTCATTTGCGGTTTCGTAACTCCACGCGAGGGCGGGGCTATCAGCTTGATTGTTTTCCTCATAACGGATTTCATTCCAAATGAAGTCTCGATGCATGAAAATAACGTGTGCAGGTGCAGCCCTCAGCGGAGTTTTATTGGGGGTTCTTCTCTACCTTTTTATTCCTGCAACGGTAAATGACAAAGGTTTCTTTTCTATCCCCTGATTGAGCACCATACTGCTGTTATCGCTGCAGAGTCGCATGTATAGAATGTATCGCCACCCTTACAGCAACACTATCCTGATAACGCGAATTTATGTGTTTATATATAATTTGCACTCATGAAACCCGAAAAGGTTTCATTCTGAAGTTTACTAATCAAAAGCACTAGCAAACGCAGCAGCTGCAGAATGCTTAGTGGCCACTAAAGAAGAGCGCCCAAGAGTAGATAAAAGCGAACCTGTGCCCCACACAAACTAAAATTGTAATTTTTCTGAAATACGTTATCATAATGCTACTAACAGATTAGCTAGGCTACATCATGCTAAAATAGTTAAGAAAATGTATTCGTAATCAACATGCAAAACACATTTTTCAAACCGATACACTTTAGTAGTTCATACAATTAGTAGACATTCAAAATAAGGAGAGGAGACATCAATGGGTGTATTGTCTCATAATGCTAATATCGTCAAGAAAATGCGTATGAAATCAACATGCATTTAAGTACAAATCAAAATACGTGGGTTGTTTCATCTTCAATACCACATTTTTCAAACCGATACACTAGTAGTACATGCAATTAGCAGACACTCAAAATAAGGAGAGAGGACCTCAATGGGTGTATTGTCTCATAATGCTAATATCATCAAGAAAATGAGTCTGAAATCAACATGCATGTAAGCACAAATCAAAATTCGTGGGTTGTTTGATCTTCAATACCACATTTTTCAAACCGATACACTTTAGTAGAACATACCAAATAAGGAGAAAAGGGTGTAGTGTTTCATAATGCTAATATTAAGAAAATGCGTGTGAAATCAACATGCAAGTAAGCACACAAAATCAAAATATTAGGGGTTGTTTGAACTATGATACATTTTTCAAACCGGTACATTTAGTAGTACATACAATAAGTAGACACTCAAAATAAGGAGAGAGGACATCGATGGGTGTATTGTCTCATAATGCTAATATCAAGAAAATGCGTCTGAAATCAACATGCATGTAAGCACAAATCCAAATACGTGGGTTGTGTTATCTTCAATACCACATTTTTCAAACTGATACACTTTAGTAGAACATACCAAATAAGGAGAGAAGACATCAATGGGTGTAGTGTCTCATAATGCTAATATCATCAAGAAAATGCTTCTGTAATCAACATGCAAATAAGCAGACAAAATAAAAAATATTAGGGTTATTTGAACTCTGATACCACATTTTTAAACCGATACACTTTAGTAGTACATACAATTAGTAGACACTCAAAATAAGGAGAGAGGACATCAATGGGTGTATTCTCATAATGCTAATATCATCATCACATTTTAGTACTACATACAATTCCAGATATTTTTAAATGCCTTAACATCGTAACATAATATCTGTCCTCAATATTGTATTTACTTCATGGAAATTTACCGTTAATTTAGTTTCAAGTTCCTGATCGTTAAATGGCTTCAACAAGGCGGCCGATACTGGCAGTGGCTACCATTAAGAGTACTGATATCAGACTAGAAGCTGGTCCCTGCACGATACAGATACCTGATAATGGTGCCCACCCAGTTTGAGTGAAAGTGTGGAAATACTTTTAAAGTTGACATATTTCTGGGATAAACGCTATAAAGAGGGGCTGAAAAAAACTCTTGTTAATCGATTGGCCTAAAGAAAAACAGAGGAACATTTTGTGGAATGATGAAAGTAAAATTGTCCTTTCTGGGTCCAGGGGCCACAGAGCATGTGTGAGACAACCCTTAAACTCTCAATTCAAACCTCAGTACACATTGAATACTGTGAAGCATGGTGGTACAAGTATCATAGTCTGGGCGTGTTTCTCCTACTCTGGTGTTGGGCCCATTTATCGCGTACCAGAGATAATGGATCCGTTTGTGTATGTCAAAATACTTGAAGTGGTTATGTTTCCTTATGCTGAAGAGATCATGCCCTTGAAATTGGTGTTTTACCAAGACAATGACCCCAAACGCACCAGTAGACGAGCAAAGTCTTGGTTCCAAACCAATACAGTTATTGTGTTGGAGTGGCCAGCCCAATCCCCAGATCTCAATCCAATCGAGAACGTATTGGGTGATATCAAAATTGTTTGTGAAGCAAAACCAAGAAACTAAAATACATTGTGGAATGTGGTTAACCATTCACAGAGTGAAATATCAAGTGAATAGAATAGAGTAGAATATACCTTTATTGTCATTGTTACAAAATGGGTTAACATATTGTGACAACGAAATTGGGCATGACACTCCAGTTTCACACATTCATAAGATCATAAGTCCTGTTTTTTCGTATAGCCCTTAATCACAAAAAGTCTTAAAGGGCTGCATACACTATTACAGCATCCCCTGAACTGAAACCTACACAAGGGAAAGGAAAATAGTCAAAAACTTCAGGATGAGGAAAATAAGAAAAAGCCTTCCTAGGGGGTTGCACATGAGGTAAATATGTCTCTCATCTTATTTTGAGTGTCTGTAAAACCATAAATCTATAATTTGGTCCCTTGAGCCGGATTTGAACCATCAACAGGTTGGAAATTTTAGGGTATTTGTACAGTTATCTCCTGTTTTCCTTGCAAATTCAAAATTCATTGGTGTATTCTCTTCTTGTTTCAAGTGTCTGTTTAACTATTAACAATTGGTCCTTCAAGCTGGATGTTGAACATATTGAGGGTTTTGTACGGTCCTCTCCTGTTTTACTCGCAAGTTTAAAATTCTTTGTCTTCTCTCCTTATGTTGTGTGTCTACTAAGCTATAAACTAAATAATTGGTCCCACAAGCCAGATAGTGAACCTCCCTTGTTCTTTTGAAAGTTTAAAAAAAATCATATCTCCTCATTTGACTGTTAAACTACAAACCTATCTATAGATCATTTCAGTTGGATATTTTACATCTAGATCACATGTGTCAAACAGGCGGCCCGCGGGCCAGAACAGGCCCGCTAAGGGATTGAATCCGGCCCGCGAACAACACTCAGAGAAGCGCAAGAGAAAAACAAGCTGCAGGTTGAAATATGTCCACTTGATGTTGCCAAAGCCAGGTGCCTCTCACAAAGACACCTTACTTGTATTTATTTCTCTCTCTCTCTACCTCTTTCTTTTCCACCCCTTTTCTCCCACTCTGTCTCTGTCTCTTTCACTCTCTGTGTCTCTTTTTCTCTTCCTTTGTTGCTTTCTCTGTGTCTTTTAACCTCTTTTGCTCTAACTTCCTTTTTTCCCTTTTCTCTTTCTCTCTTGATACCCTTTGCGCTTTCTTTTCTCTTTTCTCTCCTTCTGTCTTTCTATTTCTCTTTGGATTTCTTTCTTCTTCTCCCTTTCTTTTCCCCCTCTCTCACGACTTTTTATCTTTTGTTTCTCACGCTCTCTCCCTCTCTCTTTTTTTCTTTCTTTGTCCCGCCCTCTCTCCTTTTCCCTCCCTCTTTCTCTTTTATTTATCTCTCTTTTTCTTTCTCTTTAATCCACTTGTCCGTCCCCCGGCAGAATGTTTGTTCTATCGTGTGGCCCCCGAGTTAAAATGAGTTTGACACCCCTGATCTAGAGAGTGCCACAAGTTGGTTGACTCTATGCCACTCAGACGTAAAGCATTTATTAAAAAATGCAACTAAATATTAGGATTGCTAAATCTTACCTTTTAGTTTGGAAATACAAACAAGTTTTGAGTTTGTAAAGTCAACAGCAGACACTATTTTTTCGGACACGCCCCTTTGAACTATTTGCCCAATCGCGCAGCCTTGGGGGCGTGGCTATTATGAATAGTTCTTGTTTGTTTTCTGAGAATCTACTGCACTTACTGGTAACTTGTTTGTATGTAAGAATCAAAAATATACTAAAAAAAACGGATTTTCTGGTTAGTTACCTTGCACTGCTATTATTTTGAACAACACTGTATTTGATATGATTTTTCTCTCCTTTGAGACTTCTTGTGATTAAGGGCTTCACAAATATAGATGACTTGAAATGTTTTTGAGTTTTTCCCTTGCCCTCTTGTAGGTTTTAGATCAGGGGATGGTGTCGTAATAGTCTGTAGTTTGCAATTGTCTGTGCAGCCATTTGAGACTCCTTGTGATTAAGGGCTTCACCAATACACACGACTTGACTTGAGGTTTTTGAGTTTCCCCTTGCCCCCATGTAGGTTTTAGATCAGGGGATGGTGTCATGATAGTCTGTGGTTTGTAATAATCTGTGGTCTGTGCAGCCCTTTGAGACTCCTTGTGATTAAGGGCGTCACCAATAAACATGACTTGAGGTTTTTGAGTTTCCCCTTGCCCCCATGTAGGTTTTAGATCAGGGGATGGTGTCATGATAGTCTGTGGTTTGTAATAATCTGTGTTGGGGGGGATTTTGTAGAGGTTTATTGTTTCTTTATTCTTTATCAATTATCCATTATCCGTTATCGGTCAAATCATAATACACTACAAAGCCAAGAGGCCGAGACATTTGCTCTCAGCCAAGAGGCTGAGTCAAGGTCCTAGCCACAGGGCCAAGCAGCGATCAGTGCGAATGCACCGTTCCCGGAGGTACTGCAATACCGGGCCGATGCGTGGAGTGGACAGAGCAAGCTCTTATTCCATCTCCCAATTGCAAAAATCAACTGACCATGTCTCGTTCCCGGAGGTAATGCAATACCGTAATAATCTGTGGTCTGTGAAGCCCTTTGAGACTTCTTGTGATTAAGGGCCTTGACTTGACTATTCACAACACGGGTTTTAATTAGGGCTCCGCAGCCAAGATTTGAACTCGGGACCCATCGAAATCCTTTCTCACCCCCGATGAGAAAATCAAAGGAATCCAAATCACACAGAACCTCAAAACAAAGTTCTAGAACGATACGTAAAGTTCTAGAACGATACGTTCTACAACTTTACATGATCCTTTTATAAGCTTATGACAACGTGTTGGACTCTGGACCGTAGAACCCGTGCAGGGCTGATATGGATTCCGGGTCAGGTATTGGATAAGACCAGCTTATCAGTTGAGTCACTGATCCCCTGCCGGCTTTATAAGAGTCTGGGGACCCAAAACAGAAGCTAAATACGCGAAATAAGGGAAGGAGTTTTGTGGCTTTCTAGCTTCAGAGGAGCTCCCAGAACCATGCGTCTTGTGGGCCTCTCGGTTCTGTTCAGCGTTCTGCTGCAGACTTTGGTAAGATTTCAGACCTTTGGACAGCTAAATCCTGCAAACGGTGTTTTTCCTGTTTCTGTTGAATCTGCTTCACGAGTCGGTATATTAGCATTGTTCAGTATGTGGAGTACCTTATGGATTATTTTTGTTTCATATATTGTATTTAGGAAATGTACCCTGGATTAAAAGCACATTCGGTGACAGTGTTCCTATTTGAAGCAGTGGTCTCCAAACTGTTAATTTTGAGTTTAATTTTAGTAGACACCCAAAATAAGGAGAGAAGACATCAATGGATATTGAGTCTCTCTTAATGTGATTATATTTTACTTTTTATTTCAATACTTTTTTTTTTACTTGATTTAACTTTAATTGATTTTTATATTTTTTTACTTTTAAATTTGTCTTTTATTTTTGTGTTTAACTGCTTTTCAATTAATGTTTTCATGAATTTTATGCATGACTTCTTTTAATAAGCATATTTAGTGATTTACTTTTTAAAATTTGGAACTTTTTGCAAAAATATTTTACAAATTTATTTTGTTGCATATTTCTTTAGTATATTTTGTACATTTTCATTATTAGTTTTGGACATTTATTACATTTAATGTAATTATACACATTATATACTAATATAGAAGAGAACAGAATAGACCTTTATTGTCATTGTTACAAAATGGGTTGAACAAATTGTGACAACGAAATTGGATGTGGCACTCCAGTTTCACATTTAACAGTAAGGATAAAAGAAAACAAAGAAGATAAAGGAACAAAGAAGATAAATGTTATAATTTACACCATTTTATATAAGAAATGTGGGCATGTAGGATGTTACATAGGATGTCTTGGGCAAGCAGAGCCCGGTTGGGCCAATATGTTATTTCTATAAAATGTTTTTCAAATGTAATTAAGAAGTTTAAACATGAGTTGTGGCCTGGTTAGGGATGGGTGCCACCAGGCTGTACTTGCACAAAGCACACCACAAGAAATGGTGTCCCTACAACACTGGTGGTTAAGAGATCCAACCAATTAACTAACATTAGTTGACACTCAAAATGAAGAGAGAAGACATCAATGTATTTCTAGCCCGCATTCAGGACAGAAAGGGAAGCCTGTTCAAAAAACCTTCCCCTTTTTATTACTTATCCTAAGTTACAAAAGCAGATCCCCTCTGAAGGCCGTGGAAATAAAAAAAACAAAGAATAGTAGCAATAATTTAAACAATGCATAATTGTCAGGACCAGAACAGAAACAGGACCCACTTGCGCAACGTTTACCACGAGTTTATTGAAAGAGAGCGGAAGGGCTGTGCCCACGATCCGGTGTTCGCTGGGCGTGGGAAGCAAGTCGCGCTCGCACTCTGATTGTGATCCGAACACGGAAGTAGATCTTCCGTAGCGAGTGAGGGCGGAGTCAGTGGTGGAAAACTGGTCGGTATCAGGGACTGGGAGAGCAAAGCGTGGTCAGGGTCGGAAACGATTTGTAAGCCGGGACGGGAGAGCAGACGTGGTCGGGATCAAAATCGGGTCGTAAGTCAGGACGGGAGAGCAGACGTGGTCGGGATCAAAACAGGTCATAGTGGGAGACAAATGGGAGCAAAAAACGGGAGTCAGGGTCATAAAAGGCTTGCCTATTATACACGGAGTTTCGCCGACGGACCGACAACAGGGGATTGACAGGACAGGGTTCAAATAGTGACAGGGAGCCAATCAGAACCTGCGGCGGTTAGCACCAAATGAGTGGGCACAGCAGAGTCACATGAGTAATCATGACACATAATAGTCAAAACAACGAACCACAGCGCGCAATAATAGTCTTACTAAGAAACTGGTATCCTATAAAATCTTCTTTGTAGTTGTCCAATATTTAAAATAGAATACAAGTATCAGTAATATGTTGAAAACAGTGTATTCAGTCTGGGTGCACCCATGACTCTTGCATTGCTATTTGTCTACAGGGCGCCCCGACAGAGGATTGGGCATCAGCTACGTCCATTTACAACTTCTCGGCCACCGACATCGACGGCAATGAGGTCTCGCTTGAAAAATACAGGTTAGTTCGGGAATTCCCTCGCATGATCTCAGTCTCCAGACCACATGTGTCAAACTCACGGCCCGCGGGCCACGTCCGGCCCGCCGTGTAATCATATCCGGCCCGCAAGACCATTTTACATACCGTAAATTCCGGACTATAGAGCGCACCTGATTATAAAAAAGATTTTGCTCTCCTTCATATATCTCCCGTCAAAAGTAGAAATATCAAAATGCTACACTAATTATTTTGTAAAAACGTCACAACATTCTGCAAACCGGGAGCCTGATGTGCTTACCTTTGGCGCAGACGGAGTAGGGCGAGAGATGGGAGGGAGTACTTGCACTTTTTGCATAGCTCCACCCATCCCTCCCACTTACCCAATCAAATAACTACTGTAAATTCCGGACTATAGAGCGCACCTGATTATAAGCCGCACCCACCACATTTTAAGAGGATAACCGCTTTTGGTACTTACACAAACCGCACCTGCATATAAGCCGCATGCGCCCACATTAAAACATGTAACACAATCGCGAAATTAACTCAAACCCGACTTTGAGTCCCGCAATTGTAACTGAATATGAAGTACACAGTCCAAAATCAACAGCTGGCAAATTAAACGTAAAATGATACCGGTACTTAAGATATGACGCAGACCTGCAGAGTCCGGGTCCCGTTGAAAATAATCCAAGGAAAAAAAAAAGTATATTTCCAAAGGTAAGGGTGGGAAAAATATATATCCACTATTGTCTGCTGCGTCCACAAACACGTCTCACCTTTACTCCACTTCCCGTCAGCCCCCGTTGTTTTCGCCCCTTCTTTTTGATTCGCCCGTGGAAAACAAATCAAAATAAGTCTCTAAAATAAATACATTACAAAAATATACAGTTGCAAATACATATTATGCATGGTTACACATATTTACAAAGAAAGACGGTACTCCGAGAGAGTTTTCAAAGCTTTAATAATAATATTATAACTTTCATCCCAAACCGTGCCTTACCTTCAATTTGCCGGCTGTTGATTTTGGACTGTGTACTTCATATTCAGTTACAATTGCGTGACTCAAAGTCGGGTTTGGGTTAATTTCGTGATTGTGTTACATGTTTTAATGTGGACGCATGCGGCTTATATGCAGGTGCGGCTTGTGTAAGTACAAAAGCGGTTATCCTCTTAAAATGTGGTGGGTGCGGCTTATAATCAGGTGCGCTCTATAGTCCGGAATTTACGGTAGGGTGAGTGGTAGGGATGGGTGGAGCTATGCAAAAAGTGCAAGCACTCCCTCCCATCTCTGGCCCTACTCCGTCTGCGCCAAAGGTAAGCGCATCAGGCTCCCTGTTCTCGGAATGTTGTGACGTTTTTACAAAATAATTTGTGTAGCATTTTCATATTTCTACTTTTGACAGGAGATATATTAAGGAGAGCAAAATCTTTTGCGATATATATATATTTTTTTAATATATACATTGACATAGGAGCAAAGGAATTTGAATGTTATTTTAATGTTAAGTTGTTTAAGTTGTATGATTTAATAAGATCTTTTTATTTACAGCAAAATAATAAATACTGTATAAGTGATTTAAGGTTTAAATGTAATATTCTTGTCTGTTTTTAATTCGTATTTATGTTCCAAAATCATTCAGTTTAAGTGTGTTCAATAAATGTTTATCCTGGTTGGCCGGCGACCTTAAGTGTGTTTTGAATTTTGGCCCCTTGTGCAATTGAGTTTGACATCCCTGCTCCAGACCAATACGCCAACATGTTTTTTTGTCCCTCACCAGGGGCAACGTGGTCATCATCACCAACGTCGCGTCCCAATGAGGCCAAACGCCGATAAACTACTCTCAGTTTGCCGAAATGTACGCCCGGCTCGCTGAGAAAGGTTTACGCATCCTCGCCTTCCCTTCCAACCAGTTTGCCAATCAGGTACGTTGGATTCGCTCCTTCTATTCAGGAACAGGACAAACCGTAGACCCCAGGGTAGGAAATTATGTGTTGAGGTGGGGATCCCAAAGTGGAATTGTATCAAAGTCGGCTTTATTGTCAATTCTGCAGCAAAAACAGAGAATTGAAATTGCGTTTCTCTCGGCCCTCCGTGTCTAGAACATAAAAAGCACTGTGCTAGGACCAGGGTTGGGTAGGGTTACTTAAACTGGATTACCGTATTTTCCGCACTATAAGGCACACCTAAAAGCCTTTATTTTTTTTCAAAAGCTGACCATGCGCCTTATAATACAGTGCGCCTTATTTAAAGATCAACATTAAGTCGCAAAGTCTTCCAACTAACTTGCAGCCGCCGACTAGATTTTCCCCCGAACGCCAAGTAGTACGCGGTGTATGCTGGGATTTATTTACCAGCGTTTCATTGGCTAACCAATGTGTCAATCATCATTTGAATCGATCTCTATTGGCTAAAGTTATTCGGAGGTCAAGGGGCGGATCCTTTTTATCATTTACAGGCTGGCATAGGCTTGAACGGCAAAACAAAGCCTGCAATTGGCCGAAAAAGATGAATGTATATAGCACGTGGTTGACGGCATACAGAAAGCATTTTTTACTATTCTGTATTTGTAAATATTTTATTCTCCTGGATTTACTACACTCACGGATATAAGAGGACATTGGTTGCACATTATTATGAACACAACGACTTCGGTGAGCTACTCCGGGTTTTATATTATCCCCGTATCTTGTTTCAGACTGAACTCGATGTTTCTGTGATAAGTGGTGCAGATAATGGATGGAATGGAGTGTCTATTTTTAAATTAAACTCAATTCCAAGTGTTTATTGTCATATGCACAGTAAAGTTGCGAGCGAAAAAGAAAATAGAAACTAAGGAATGGTTGGCATTTCTTGAATCCCAAGACTTTAACCTTCCGAATGATGGAACGATGCATTTGAGTGACATCGTACGGACACCGCATCCGCAAGTGTTCTCGACACGTATTTGCGTCTTTGCAAGCTTTGGGAATGTTAAGGGGGTAAGAAGTTGGACTGAACTATCTGACTGTTTTGTCGACGTTCCCATTGTAGCGCCTTATAATCCGGTGCGTCTTATGTATGTCAAAAATAGGACCAAAAACTATTTTTTCGGGTTGCGCCTTAAAGTGCAGAAAATACGGTACTTTCAATTACTTTTGGATTACCCCAATACCAAATATGCTAATAAAAGACAAAAGAAACTAAATGTGAATACAATGATGACTCACACCACTTGGTAAGCTTTCTCTCCTGGCTTTGATCTCTTTGATCTCCGGCAAAACGAACATAAAATGCCACAGAAACAAAATGAAAATCAATCCAAACAGCTTGCCAACATCATTTTTGCCGTTACTCCCCAAGCCTGCCAAAATGGAGTCATTTTATTCATATTTAGTTTCTTTTGTCTTTTATGGGCATATTTGGTATTGGTGTAATCCAAAAGTAATTGAAAGTAATTCTGTTAAAGTAACCCTACCCAATCCTGGCTAGGACAGACTACACTAGGACACAGGGGGCCGTTGCTAGTCAGGGTGCCCCCCATACCACCACCCAATTTTTTTTTAAATTTCTCAATGCAATTTTATTTACATATCACTGTCAACAAACACGTGAATCAAATAAGTCATTTTCTTTTGTTTCTTTTGGATTCATAAGGTGAGGAGGTTTTATAGAATAGAATAGAATATATATTATACCTTTATTGTCATTGTTACAAAATGGGTTGAACATATTGTAACAACGAAATTGGACGTGGCACTCCAGTTTCACATTTAACAGTGAGGATAAAGAAAATAAAGGAACAAAGAAGATAAAGGTTATAATTTACACAATATTTACACAAAAAATGTGGGCATGTAGGATGTTACTTACAGTTTTTAATTTGTTGTCTTAGTAAAATATTGATTTTTACATGGTAAATGGTCTGCATTTGTACATACTGTATAGCACTTTTCAGGTCAATGAAGACCCCCCAAAGCGCTTTACAATTTGATTTACACTTACCCTTAACACACACACACTCACACACCAATAGGGAGTCAGCCATGCAAGGCGCTGACCTGCTTATTGGGGGCATTAGGAATTCAGTGTCTTGCCCAAGGACACTTCGACATATAACACAGAGGAGCCGGGAATCGAACCTGTGACCTAGATCCCAAGACGAGCGCTCTACCTCCTGAGCTAATGCTGTGTAAGAAATTTGTGTTCATAATTTAGTGCTGTTAAAAGAATATTTTACATCGACAACAAATTCATTCACAATCACCTTTTCAATCCAAAACTTACACTGACACTCTGACATTGAAAGCACGTCTCCTAGTGACACTTTTCAATATCTGCCCAACACTATCATCCGCTATCTCTGAGTTTGAGGGCTTTGTTAAAAGAAATGTGTGTGAGTGTGTGGCATCTCTTACTATTTATGTTTGTTTTTCCTTTTTATTTTTGTTTTCATTTTAATCCCTGGGGTGTTTGGACTTATTATAGGCCCTGTACTTAATTGATGAGGAAATTGTTTTAGATTACAAGTAATTTCATTGCATTAGCCATAAAATAGTTCTATTAATCGGTTAGTTAGCAGTTAATGGGGATCAGAACCCTTTGCAAAAAATTGAATAGTAGCGTTGAACCTGCCTAAATGCCCCCAAGGGTCAAACTTAACCCGAGGTGACGTCTTTACGTACTGAGAGTATACGACTGTAGCAAAATAACAACTCTAAAACTACAAATAAAAACACAGAATTGCTATTAAATGAATGCTCTTTATTGTCATTATACAAAAGTACAAAAAGCTGCAAGAAAGCAATTTAGAGAGGGGCTGGCTAGCTGCACGTTGGCATGAGGTAACCTTGGGCTGAGACAGGTCTCCGCGATGATTAAAATACAACCGTCCTGATTGTAGTGGTTTCCCACGAGGTGTAGCTCCAGGTAATCCGTTTCATTGGTAATGGATCTGGATCTCGACCATCAGCAGATACCAGCCTATCACAAGTCACGCCCACTCAACACACAAAGCCCCCCCTATCCTGCCTCCGTGATAACATTTGCTGTGTGCTGCTCAGGACACAAGGCACAATACATCGATATCAACGACAATAAAGAACATTCAATTCAAAATCTGCCAAGCAGTGAACTAGTGATAACTGCAACGGGGAGTAACCTCCCCACCCCCACGTGATTCATACCTGTCAACCTGTACGTTTTTGCCGTACAAAGCACGTTTATGATGCATTTCAAGACGTATACGACGTACAAGAAAATCTGTACGGAAAACGCAAATTTGTCAATGATGGGTACCATTCGGTATACACCGACTATCACGAATCAGCAAATCAATCTAGTCAAACAAGTTCGCCGCGGTAGCCTCGATCTCGGTATTGTTTTTTTTTTTTGTTGGAAACGAAGTGAGCATTTTGATGCTACTGTGCGCATGCGTCTGCCGCCCGGAGATTTCCCATTGCATCCATGTGGTAGTTGTGTAGTGAAAGGAAGTCCGTCTCTTTTTAGAGAAGCGTCTTTTTCGGCTCAACTCATTCAAGAGAGGCGGCTCTCCAACGGCTCACTTGCTTCGATGCATTATATTACGAATCATTATTGTTATACAAAGAAGTGAAGAAAAAAAGGAAGTATAAAAGGAGAAAATGAAAAAAGACAGGTTTGTGGTTATCCCTTTAATCAGTATATTACCAACAATCATTTAATGCAGAAAATGAATTAAATAATTTGAATGAGAAAATGTATTATTCTACTTAATTCTATTTGCATGTATTTTTTTCCTTCTACAGTGAACGTCCAAGCGACTTCATTTTTGAAGTTCTTTTTATAATAAAGCTCATTCATGTCGAGCAACTCAGTATCTCACAACAAAATGTTCATTAACAATATATATATAATAATAATAATAATAATTTCCTTGTATTGTCATTCTGTGTAACAATGTACACAGAACGAAATGTCGATTGCACCTGACCCGTTGTAGC
Organism: Urocampus carinirostris; assembly: GCF_059441175.1. Taxonomy (NCBI): domain Eukaryota; kingdom Metazoa; phylum Chordata; class Actinopteri; order Syngnathiformes; family Syngnathidae; genus Urocampus; species Urocampus carinirostris. Next base: position 37,790,253 of record NC_142360.1, on the reverse strand, counting down.
GAGCCGATGCAGCCGCAGCCAACAGAGGGCGCCGCCGACCACTATTTAAGTCTTAGGAATGACTCGGCCGGGGCGCGAACCACCGACCTCCCAGTCTCAAAGCGGGCGCCTTACCATCTAGGCTACTGACGGCAGAGCAGTGGTTAGCGCATGTGCGGCACAGTTCATGTCTTGGGAACCTCCTGCGTGGGTTCAAATCCAGCTCCAGACTTCCTGTGCAGAGTTTGTTTGTTCTCCCCGTGCTTGCATGGGTTTCCTCCCAGCACTCCGGTTTCCTCCCACATTCCAAAAACATGCATTTCAGGTGAATTGGTCGGTCCAAATTGTCCCTAGGTGTGAATGAGCGAGTGAGTTGTCTGTCCCTGTGTGCCCTGCGATTGGCTGGCAACCAGTTCAGGGTGTCCCCTGCCCACTGCCCGATGTTTGATAGCTGGGGTGGGCTCGCTCCAGCACGCCCGCGACCCTACTGAGGATAAGCGGTGTAGCTAATGAGATGAGAGATGAGATGATATAACGAAACTCGTGTACAATGTAACATGTTAAACTACATAAATAAACACGTTTGAAAAAAAAATATGGTGTAAAATTATTTTGTCTTTTGTAAGGGAAAATACGACATTTTGTAAGGGCATGGAGCTTGAGGGGTATGGTGATATATCAATATCTGATCCATTTTCTTTTCCCGGACCGAAAGGAGCCCGGTACTAACGCCGAGATCAAGCAGTTTGCGGCGTCTTACAACGCTAACTTCGACATGTTCAGCAAGATCGACGTCAACGGGCCTGAGGCGCATCCGCTGTGGAAATGGCTGAAGGAGCAGCCCAACGGGAGGGGATTCCTGGGAAAGTAAGACGCGTTTGAGTAGCAGCCCTATGCCCTCGGTGCCGATTTCATTAACGCGTCTCATTTCTTTCTCCTCACAGTTCCATCAAGTGGAATTTCACTAAGGTAAACAAAGTTCACTATGTTGTTATCACTGACAATAAAGACAATTGTCATTTCAATTCGAATCATCTTAATTTATGGGGTTTCGGACCGGAAATCGACAAAACAATTTAGAATTCTGTCGGGATTGACGCACGAACATGAGTCGAAACCAATGTTCCCTGACATTTTGCAGGGGTCTGAGCGTTCACACAAAGTCGGTGAGCAACGCTTGAAACAACAGTGAGCAACGGCAATCCCATGTGTGGCAAGATAATTAATGATCAAACATGTCCAAAACTTGACATCAAGTTACATTTTGCTGAGTTTCCGGCAATGCAAAATTAATTTTCTCTTTTGAATGAATTGACTCATGTACTATTGCAGAGGTTGTACGGCCTACAAATGTCGTTTGTTCTTACAATTCTTTCACAAGATATCCATTTCTTTTTATTTCCTGATATATTTTGTCGCATAATATTAACATTTTTGGGGGCTTATTGAGTCGGTTGTAAGATACATAACTGTACTTAATCACATTTTTTAGTGGAAGTACAATGTTGGGAACAAGATTCACTTGATATAATTGGAAATTATTTGAATGCAACACATTCTCCTTTTTTCCGTATGTTTTTTTTCTACTTTTTTTAAATTCCTTTAAAAAAAATCTCATTGTGTTTATTTTTTCCAAGCTGATACTTTTTTCTTTTTGTTCTCTATTTACTTTTTCCCTACATTTCTTTCTTTTCTTTTTTTCTGGCTTTTTTTCTAATTTTTTTCTCCTTTTTTTTCTCTTCCTTTTGTTTCTTTTTTCTCAGCTTTTTCCTTCCTTTAAGTCATTTTGTGCATAATTTTACACAATATTTGGTCATGTTGGGATTAAAGAAGCAAAAACAACCTGATGAGCCGTTTAGGACACAAGAGAGCCGGTTCTTTTTAGTGAGCCGAGCCGAAGAAGCCGGTTCTCGACAAACTCTACTAACTTTACTCAACTTCGTTCTACTTCGACTCGAGTTCAAAATACCGCATTTAGAACACAATGTCGGGGGAACCCGTGTATTTTTACCTTCATGCACTGTAACTTTGACTTAAGTCGCTTCTTAATTAGTAATTTTGAGTTCTCATTTTTGTGCACTGGCTAGATTTTCTTGTGCGCTGAGAATGTGCGAGCGGTGCGCAATTGCGCACGCGCGCAGCTTAGAGGGAACACTGGTTGAAACCACTTGGCACTTTTCCTATGCCCTTGTTCAAATCCAGAAAAACAGAGACAAGAGACACTCAAGATTGATTAACGCTGCAGGGGGAACTATTACATTATGGTTTATTGTAATAGAGTCGATGTACAAACAAGATTATAAAGCAGATTTATGACAGAGAAAAGCATGGAAATAATCCCTTTTCTTTGGGCCTTATTTAATCCAGAACAACAAAGACACTTAAGCTTGATATAACCAAAACTCAGTTTTTACAGTTCAATGTCATGTCATAGAATTGACGTACGAACAAGAGTTGAAGCAGATTAATTACAGAGAAAGGTAGGCCACGATCCCTTTTCTTTGGGCCTTATTTAATCCAGAACAACAAAGACACTTAAGCTTGATATAACCAAAACTCAGTTTTTACAGTTCAATGTCATGTCATAGAATTGACGTACGAACAAGAGTTGAAGCAGATTAATTACAGAGAAAGGCAGGCCACGATCCCTTTTCTTTGGGCCTTATTTAATCCAGAACAACAAAGACAACAGACACTCAAGCTTGATATATGCATGCGGGAGGAGCTCAAATCGTTCAATGTAATGTCATAGAATTGACGTACGAACAAGATTTGAACCAGATTTATCAGAGAAAAGCAGGGCAATAAGCCCTTTTCTTTGGGCCTTGTTTAATCCAAAACAAGAAAGACAAGACACTCAAGCTTTATACGCATGCGGGAGGAGCTGAACTCAGTTTTTACAAGTTAATGTAATGTCATAGAATCAACGTACAAACAAGAGTTGAAGCAGATTCATCAAAGAGAAAGGCAGGCCACGAGCCCTTTTCTTTGGGCCTTATTTAATCCAGAACAACAAAGACAACAGACACTCAAGCTTGATATATGCATGCGGGAGGAGCTCAAATCGTTCTATGTAATGTCATAGAATTGACGTACGAACAAGATTTGAACTAGATTTATCAGAGAAAAGCAGGGCAATAAGCCATTTTCTTTGGGCCTTATTTAATCCAGAACAACAAAGACAACAGACACTCAAGCTTGATTTACACAAGCGGGAGGAGTGGCATCTTGCACTTATACTCTCTCGAGTTGCAGCTCTCCTGTCATTTTATTCAGAAATTTTGAAGCACATTGACATGATCATGACATGTCTATGCGTCCACCCCTAGTAGGGAATTTCCCAGACTGTATTCTTACGAATCTTTGACAAGCACATTCTACTTACAGATTTAACCCAGTAATACAACTCAAGCATGTCTTTCTTCGGATACCAAAAAAAAATGAAGCCCGTGATACTAGAAAAATGAGTAAATATATAATCACTACATGCTTCAAACACCCTGAATGTTTTGTCTCACCACAAGGTGGCCAAAGAGAATAAGGTCCACCTTAAACAATAAATATATCGGTCTGCGGCTTTTTATTCAGGCACAGTACAAAAAACATCAACCGTTAATTAACAAAAAGAAATATTTTCACAAAAAAACAGGTGAACAATGCTATAATATACAGTGGTTTGCGAAACTATTTGGCCCTATTTTGCCACATTTCAGACTTCAGACGTCAAGATATAAAACTGTAATTTCTTGTGAAGCATCAACAATAAGTGGGACACAATCATGAAGTGGAACGCACTTTATTGGATATTTTAAACGTTTTTAACAAATAAACGAAAAAGTGGGTGTGCTGATTTATTCAGCGCCTTTACTTTGAGTGCAGCAAACTCTGTCCAGAAGTTCAGTGAGGATCTCTGAATGATTCAATGTTGATCTAAATGACTAACGATGATCAATGGAATCCACCTTCGTGTAATCAAGTCTTTGTAAAAGTGCACCTGCACTGTGATAGTCTCTGAGGTCTGTTTAAAGCGCAGAGAGCATCATGAAGAACGAGGAACACACCAGGCAGGTCCGAGATACTGTTGTGGAGAAGTTTAAAGCTGGATCAAGTGTGTTCCACTTCATGATTGTGTCCCACTTATTGTTGATGCTTCACAAGAAATGACAGTTTTATGTCTTTATGTTTGAAGTCTGAAATGTGGCAAAAGGTCACAAAGTCCAAGGGGGCCAAATAGTTTCGCAAGCCACTGCATTACAAAAATATGTGCCTGATTGGTTGAAGCTAAGGCTATGATAAGTATGATATGAGTACATATAGGGTAACTATATAAAACCTTTATCAAATACAGAAAACAATCCAAAATTCGGGATCTCAACTGAATTCCCTCAGAGCATTGATATCTACTGAGTGAAGCGTGTGTCGTGGTTCATTGAGAAAATCCCAAATGAATTGGATTCTGATTTGGAGGTTTTGGCCGAATTTCACTCGTGTTGTTGTTTTGTTCTTTGCAGTTTCTGATCAACAAAGAGGGTCAAGTGGTGAAACGCTACGGACCCATGGATGCGCCAAGTGTATGTATTTGTATATTATCTGAAGCTTAGAAACAAATGTAATGTAAATCTATGTAATGGGTTTTCCCTTTAAAAATATGGTTGAAGTAATTGAATACGGGTAAAGTTCTTGGGGTGATTAATTTTGTCTTTAAATACAAATATAGATGTTTTTCTTTTTAACTTTGTCTCAACCGTTGTGCCTCTTATACTTACTGTGCCTAGCGAAAGTATTCCCTAGAATTATTTGTCATATTGCCACATTTCAGGCTACAAACCTGAAGCTAAAAAAACTAAAACTACATGTGAGACACAATCTTGAAATGGAACCAAATTAGTTTAACATTTTATGTTTACGAAAAAGAAAAAGAAATAGCCAAACTATTGCTTAGCCAACTGACTCCAGAACTTCTGATGATGATCTGAATGATCCAATGTCGACCTAAATGACTTACAATGACAGAGTGCCATTAAGTCTCAGTGTAAATGCACCTGCTCTGCGATTGGCTCATAGGTCTGTGAAAACAGACACTGGAAAACGGTCAACATTATGAAGACAAGAGAACACACCAGAGAAGTTGTGGAAAAGTTCGAAGCAGGAAAGGGATACAGAAAGATTTTGCAACATTTACACATCTCCAGGAACCGGTTGTCCCTTTTAACCTTTGGCCTAAACAAAGAAAAAACTAATCAGAGAATCAACCAAGAGCAATTGATCTTGTTGGATGACCTTTAGGTATACACAGCTGAGGTAGGACAGTCTGTTCATAAAACAACTATTAGTCGTACTCTTCATAAATCTGCCCTTTATGGCAAAGCGGCAAGAGAAAAGCCCTTTCTGAAAGAACATAAAAAGGCCTATTTGAAAGAAGCCATTTTTGAGACTCAAATAATATGTGGAAGAAGGTCTTCTGATCAGTTAAGAACATGATTTAACTTTTGGGCTGAATGCAGTGTTGTTTTTGGCGTAAGAATAACACTGCACATTACCCTGAAAACACCAACCGTACTGTCAAACATGGTGGTGGCAACATCATGGCCTGGGGCTTCTTTTCTTCAGCAGGGACAGGGAAGATGGCTAAAATTGATGGGAAGATGGATGGAGCCAAAAGCCGTGTGCGTCTGGCAGAAAATCTGTTGGAGTCTGCAAAAGACCCTTCAAAAGGGCTACATCCCTTAACATAAAGCAAAATCTACAATGAAATGGTTTAAAACTAACAGTATAAAGGTATTAGAATGGCCAAACCAAAGTCCTATATAGGATTTGTGGAAAGATCTGAAAAATATTGTGCACAAACCATCACTATGGAACTTTAGCTGTTTTGTAAGAAAGAATTGGCAAATATATATTTTTTTTTAATTCAAAATGTGCAAAACTTTTAGACACATACCAAAAAAAGACTTGTGGTTGTGATTGCAGCAAAAGGAGGTCGTACAAAGTATTAACTCAAAGGGGGCAATATTTTTGCAAGGCCTACTTTAGAAATTTTGATTTGTTAGCATAAATTAAAACGTTGATTAAATTTGTTTTTGTTTTTTGGAGAGAACGTCGCTGGGTGTCGCCCCAAAATATACGCAGAGAGGAGATATGGCAAAAAGGGAACGTTCTTTATTGCATTCGGGACACGTTCAAAGTTCCATATGTTCAACATTGGCCTTTATAGTGTTCTCGTGAAGGGCGCCCGCCCATCCCTCAGTATATCAGATTGTGACCTCCTGCAACAATGTCATCCCACAACCTTCACCAGATGCCTACATACTTATCATTAATTATTATCCACATTCCACAACAGTTTCACCATTGTGTCTCACATGTTTTATCTCTGAGTTTGAAACCTGAAATATGGCATAAGGTTCTTGGGGGTGGGGGCAATACTTTTGCAAGGAACTGTATGAAGTTAAGAAATCATTGGTTGTTCCTGTAAACCTTCTAATTGGAATGACGTTCTCTTCACGCAGGTGGTGGAGCAGGATCTTCCCCCTTATCTCTCTGCCTAAAATGATGCCCTACCACGCCATCGTATGATCTCTCTCCACGCCGCGTCCCCTCGTCCCGATGGTCGGTGGACGAAAGTGCGTCTCGAACCCGGACGGATGACGGTCTGTCCGTAAAACCGCCCGACGGAAAAGGCAGACTCGATGCGATCGGCGTACGAACCTGCCGGGAGCGACCACGGAATTCTTCGTTCATTTTCTGACCTTGCGGAGACGGGGACAGAGCGCGGCGAGATGAAAGGTGGCGTTGTTCGATTGGGATACCTTAAACCCGTGAAATAAAACCGACTAAAACTCATCATTCTTTTCTAAATTTTTTTAAAATCCAGAACGTTCTTATCGGATAATTTCTTCTTTTTTAACTCGATTAGGTCTTAAAATGGTTACAAGCGCTTGAAAGCCTAGCAAACACTTACCGTAAATTCCGTACTATAGAGTGCACCTGATTATAAGCCGCACCCACCACATTTTAAGAGGATGACTGCTTTAGTACTTAAACAAGCCGCACCTGTATATAAGCCGCACGCGCCCACATTAAAACATGTGACACAATCACAAAATTAACCCAAACCCTACTTTGAGTCCCGCGATTTTAACTGACCATAAAGTACACAGTACAAAAACCATAGCCAGCATTATAATGGAAAATGATACCGGTAGTTAAGATTTGATCCAGACCTGCAGAGTCCGGGTCCCGTTAAAAGTAATGCAAGGAAAAAAAGTGTATATTTCCAAAGGTAAGGGTGGGAAAAATATATATCCACTATTGTCTTCTGTGTCCACAAACACTCACCTTTACCGGTCCCCACTTCCCGTCATCCCCCGCGTCTGTTACGCCCCTTCTTTTTAATTGGTCAATGCAAGACTTATCAGAATAAGTGTCCAAAATAAATACAAATAAATACATTACAAAAATATACAGTTGCAAATACATATTATACATGGTTACACATATTTATAAAGAAAGACGGAACACCGAGAGAGTTTTCAAAGCTTTAATAATAATATTATAACTTTCATCCCAAACCGTGCCTGTGAAGGGTAGCAAAACGCTACCAACAACACGCTCGCAATACAGTTAACGAGTCTGTTAAAGAAAACATACCGTACATGTAGATCAAAGTTGTCCTCGTTTAGTATGGGAAAGAGACTTTGTCATACAGACTACGTCCCACGCTCCCATATCCAATAAGACGCTAGCAACACGCTCGCAAGGTAAAGTTGATTGCGATTGCGTTTATCTTGTAAGCTGCGTCATGTGCCTTGAACTTGAGCGCCGCTGGCGGCTGTTAGAAAAATGACATAAATTGGCCGCATCACTGGATAAGCCGCAGGGTTGAACGTTTGGGGAAAAAGTAGCGGCTTATAGTCCGGAATTTACGGTAAATTTTAATGTGTTTTCGAGGTTTGAAAAGTGCTGGAATTTGAAGTAAAGTCCTTGTAAACGGTAAATGGTTTGAATTTCTATAGCGCTTTTCAAGTCACTGAAGACCTCCCAAAGCGCTTTACAATGTGCTTCACACTTACCCACAATACTACCCCGAGCAAAAAGTATGGAATCACCAGTCTTAATCTGAATCTGAATTAAGAAAAAACATTGCAATGGTCAGTAAATGTTACTTTTATAGTGCAGGGAAATAACTATGGAATCACTCAATTATGAGGAGAAAAAAATTGAAATCATTGCATTTTAAGTAGAAAATAAGGACACACCCTGTCAATTTCCTTTCCTTAGTTTGTCACCGAGCTTAGATGAAGTGTGCTCGTTAGTCAGCAGTTGAAAACAGGAGTTATCACACCTTGGAGGGCTCCTGGACTAAGTGGATTGGCAAGAATCATGGCCCCAACAAGACAGGGTCATCAAACTTCTTGAAGAAGGTAACTCGTATGGTTGCCAAAGATGTGGGCTGTTCACTTACTATAGCAATGTTTTTTTCTTCATTTCTTCTAGTGTTTTGAAGAAGGTAACTCGTATGGTTGCCAAAGATGTGGGCTGTTCACTTACTATAGCAATGTTTTTTCTTAATTTCTTCTAGTGTTTCTGAGTGCCAATATGTGGAACGATTTTTTTCATGTTTGTGATCTGATTTATTTCCACAGAATAAAAGGTCTCAGTGAGGGCTTGCCCAAGACTGGCGATTCCATACTTTTTGCTAGGTGTTGTAGCAGAGGCAGCCATGAAAGGTGCCAAAATTCCTATCGGGAGGCATTAGGGGTTCAGTGTCTTGCCCAAGGACACTTGGACATTTAACTGGGAGGAGCCAGGAATCGAACCTGCAACCTCTCGGTCCCATGCCGAGCGCTTTACCTCATAAGCTACTGCCACCCTAGAGTTAACGTTTAACTCTAAACTAAAACAAAAGCCTTTAAGCTACCTAACTGCATTAACGTGTTGAAATAAAAAAGTAAACAAACTCAAGATATGTTAACTCTTTAGTTGATTGCATAATTAACTGTTGCATTCAATCTGGGTCATTGCTTTAAGTCAAGACAAGTCATGTTTATTAAATACCACTACTATACTGGGAGCAACACATTCATGTACCATGGTTACAAAAAGTACTAAATCTTCACAGTACTTTTCGTCCAAGGCTTTAACTCTGAGTCCAATCTCATATACTTTTATTTAAGAGTTGAAAATATTGTACAAGAAGTGCTTTGAAAGCTTTTAAGATGCCAAACTTTTGCTGTTTCAAACCCGTTTTAACTAATAGTTTATGGTTTTACGCTGTTTTAACTCCGAGATAAATGAAAAAAATGTTTAAGCTACTTCACTGAGAGTCTGTGTTGACATATACAGTGAAGAAAAGAAGTATTTGAACACCCTGCTATTTTGCTGATTCTCACACTTTGAAATCAAGGAAGGGTCTGAAATTTTCGTTGGATGTGCATGTCCACTATGAGAGAGATAAACTAAAAAGAAAAATCCCGAAATCACAACGCATGATTTTTTTCAACGATTTATTTGTGTGATACTGCTGCAGATAAGTATTTGAAATTCTGACCCTGAAAGAGCTGTTAGTCCGCCCATTAGAAGTCCACCTGCACTCCATGTATCATCCTGAATCAGACGCACCTGTTTGAGGTTGTTAGCTGCAAAAAGACACCTGTCCATCATACTTTGGGGGTGTTTTTCCGCACATGGGACAGGACGAGTGCACTGCATTAAAGAGAGGATGAGTGGGACGGTGTAATGAACTTCTTGAAATAGAACCTTTTGGTCATAATTCCACTATGTGCGTTTGGAGGAAGAAGAATGAAGAGTACAATCCAAAGAACACCATCCTTACTCTGGAGCATGGTGGTGGTAGCATCATGTGTTTTTCTGAACCTGGGACAGGACGAGTGCACTGCATTAAAGAGAGAATGAGTGGGACGGTGTACAGTGGGACCTCGCTACTTCGCGGTTCCACGTTCGCGGGTTCAGAGCTTCGCGGGTCTAAAAAAATAATAATAATAAAATTTAAGAAAAAAAAAAAATATTTTTTTTTAAGCATTTTTGAAGGGGCTTCGCTACTTCACGGATTTTCACTTTTCGCGGGTGGTTTTGGTCCCCATTAACCGGGTCTAAAAAATAATAATACAATAAAATATTTTAAAAAAGAGAAAAGAAAATTTAATTATTTTTTTTTTTTAAGAATTTTTGAAGGGGCGTCGCTACTTCGCGGATTTTCACGTTTCGTGGGTGGTTTAGGTCCCCATTAACCGCGATAACCGAGAGATAACTATACTGTATATATACTGTATATTTGTCCCGAGTGCTGTTTCCTTCGTCAACCGCTAAGGGGCGTCAGTGAGTTGAAACCCAATCATCCGTTCCAAGTCTTTTCCGCTGAGCCTCCGTCGCCGCCTGAGCCCACAGCAGTGCAGTCAAACCGGGGAAACCGACGCCACCGAGCCGTCTTTCGACCTAATGGCACCGCCATAAAATGCCCCCACTCGCGACTCACCGCCACATATAAGCCTCGGCCGTCCGTTTTTTCCTCATTCCGGGGTTATTCGTCGTCGCTTACCTGTTTACCCCCCCCTGCCGGAACCGCCGCTTGGACCAACTTCCCGGAGGCTGAATGGAAGCCGAAGGAGCGTTCGGGTTGGCGGAGGCCGGGGAAGGGAGTCCTCTATCCGGGGCCGCATCATCCGATGATGCTGACGCGGTCGACGGGGTGAGCTACGGACCGGACGCCGGAGATTCGGGTAGGTCCGACCGGGAAATGTTGAATTCTTCTCCGTTTGGGTCTGGAAATGAAGCGGAAAAGCCCCGAATCATCTTGAGCCGCTTAGCTGTGCTAGTAGCTGCTAGCTTTAGCCGAGTGGATGAGGAGAGCAGGTGTAGAGGACGTTTGGCTTCTTCTCCTTTTGGAGAACGAAATAAGTAGATAGTTTGTTGATTTCATGGCGGATAGACGTTAAAAAGGGTCTTTTTGGTGGGGCTTTCTATTATTTCTCGCCGTTTTGAATCATGTTCCCACGTTTTTAGTTTGGCATCCTTTGCTGACACGTCATTTTTCGATTCCTTCCTTCCGCTCTTCTTTCCTTCTTCATTCATTCACCTCCTTTCCACAAATGCCTGCTTCATGTTTTTTTCTTCTTTTCAAATATCCTTCCATCTTTTGCTGACACCTTCCCTCCTTTCTGTTTTCTATAATTTATGACTTACTTCACCCTTTCCTCTCTTACTTATTTTATTTCCTTTGCATATCTCTTTCTTCCACTATTTGCTGACACCTTTCTTCCATTCATTCTCTTTGTTTCATTGTCTTCCTTCTTTTCTTCCTTCTTTCATTTTTGCTTTGATGTTTCCTCTCATTTTTTCCGACACCTTCCTTCCTATTTATTCTTCCTCCCATAAATCTTCCCATCCTTTTCTATTTTATTCCCTTTCCTTCCTTCCACAGCATGCTTCTTTCTCCCATTAATTGCTGACAACTTTCTTTGTTTCTTACTATTTCCATAATTATTCTTCCCCTTCCTATTTTCCATTATTATTCCTTCCCTCCTTCCCATCCTAATTAATTTCTTCCTTCCAAAACCTCTATTACTTACTTCCCATCTATTTTCTACCATAATACCTTCTCTCCCTCCTTCCTATTTTCCATCGTGAATACTTTCTTCCCTTCTTTTTTCATCATTTACTTCCTACCTTCCTTCCTATTTACCATTATTTCTTCTTTCTCTCTTTCCTATTTACTATCACTATAGTCTCCTTCCTTTATCATTTCCATCATTATTCTTTCCGTCCCTCCTTCCATCCTATTTACCATTATCATTCCTTCCTTCCTTTCCACCTTCCTTTCTACTAACCCTCATTGTTCCTTCCTTCCCACCCCCTTGCCTATTTACCATCAATATTCTCTCCTTTCCATTTTCCGTCATTATTCCTTCCCTCCTTCCGTCCTATTTACCATTATCACTACTTCCTTTCCACCTTCTTTTCTTTTTACCATCATTGTTTCTTCCTTCCTTTCTTTCCACCCTCCTTCCTATTTACCATATTTACTTCCTTCCCACCTTCCTTTCTATTTACCGTCATTATTCCTTCCTTCCCACCCTCTTTCCTTTTTACCATCAATAGTCTCTCCTTTCTATTTCCCATCATTATTCCTTCCCTCCTTCCGTCCTATTTAACATTGTTACTTCCTTCCCACCTTCTTTTCTATTTACCATCATTATTTCTTCCTTCCCGCCCTCTTTCCTGTTTACCATCAATATTCCTTCCTATTTTCCATTTACCAGCAATATTCCTTTCTTCCTTCCTATTTTCCATTATTTTTTCTCTCCTCCCCTCCATCATTTAATCCATACTTCCTTATTTAGCCTTTTTCTTCCTGTCAGGTTCCAGTGGGGCCACAGTAGAGGATCCCATAAATGTAGACATGAAATAAGAGTTTAGAAAAATATATATTGGCAGAAAATAAACGAGTATCGGTAAATGTACAGAAACAAAACAACAAAGGATCTCCAGGGTTCCATGAAAGCTACTCCAACACAGGCTCAGATGCTACATAATGTTGAAACACCAACCAGATACAGACACTGCCCAATTTACAAACGAGTTCCAGACGATTGTTCGTAAGTTGAATTTGTTCGTCAGTTGCTTCAGTGTTATATTTTTTAGGTTTTAGGTTTATATATTTGTATAAGTAACCTGGATTGTTTTGTACTAAAAAATAAACATTTCATAAAATAATATGCTCTATTAAGTTTAACTTACTTTTGGATGATGAGCTTTAAGAGTTAGGCTCCTTCCTCCTCCGTGGTAAAAAGTGGCCCAAAAAAAGCGATCCAACCAGTTTCTCAACCGCATCAAGCTTTCTTATTCCACTTTCATTTGAAAAGAAACGGCTCAACTCTTCTTTACACCTTACACTAACCGTATTAAATGGATGCACGAGATATTAAACAATAAAAATGTCAACGTTCTTAGCGCGCTGGAGATACAGTTAGTATTTTTACACACCAACTAGGAAGTAGCTTTGTTTCTCTGGGTGGATGCTGGGTGAGCTCTCACAGCGCCACAGTCTGGTAGAGGCGGATAAGAGCACTACAGTACTGTCCTTTACTCTGAAAAAGGTGCACACAATACAAAATCTAACTTACGGCAATGTCCGGATATTTTTCGACATCCTGAAAAAAATGTTCGTATCGAAAGTTTTTCCGAACACGAATGTTTGTAAGTAGGGCAGCGTCTGTATACATGGACAAAACCCGGAAGGATAATGATGCTGAATATGGTGGAACACCTACGCCTTCTAACTTAACAAAAGGTGAAAATGTACTCACCTGCAGATCAAAAAACAACATAACGTCCCAATACCAAAACATTCAAAAAAATTAAAACACAAAAGAAAGACGACCGAGGGCAGAACAAGCAACGGGAGAGCCTTCATTTTCGACCTTTTTTCCATCACACTTGTTTTTATAACTATCGAAAGTACGGAAAATAGCGAGCTTTGACATCTCTCTTTTGAACTTTCCGTTGACATTTTCAACACCGTTTTCTACTTAGTGGATTTCTATGGCGGATGCCCGAGCATCAGGAGTTCAACGCGGGAGCAGTAAGCGATGATGGTGGTCATCATCTACTGACAGGAGTGTGCTTCATCGAAATGAGTTGAAATGTCAGCTGGAAAAGGCCGAAGAGCTCCGTGTAGCTCACCTAATGTCACTTCTTGTGCAATGTAATTGTAGGCTTCCGTGCTGAGTTGAGTGTTTACATGGGAATGTCCCTGTTAAGAACGGCTGCCGTCTTTTGTCATTGTTAGGTAACATATTCCCGTTTCACAACAAGATACGAGTTAACCAATTGGTTAATGAAGTGAAAACAAAAGAAATACTTGATAATTCCAATCGTTCTACTCTCTCTCGTTCGCTCTCGTTTTTCTAGTCAAGTCATGTTTATTTCTGACGCCCTTAATCACAAAGAGTCTCAAAGGGCTGCACAGACCAAAGATGGTAGCAAACTACAGACTATTATGACAGCATCCCCTGATCTAAAACCTACATGAGGGCAAGGAAACACTCCAAAACATTTCATGTCAATTCATGTTTATTTGTGACGCCCTTAATCACAAAGGGTCTCAAAGAGCTGCACAGACCACAGATTATTTCAAACCACAGACTATTATGACACCATCCCCTGATCTAAAACCTACATGAGGGCAAGGAAAAACTCAAAAACCTCAACATGAGGAAAATGAAGAAACCTTGAGAAGGGACCGCACAATAGGTCATCCCCTTTCCAGGATGACCAGGCCAAAATGGATGATGCAATAACAAATAATACACAGCTATTGTCAACATAAAATATAGGTTATTCATATGCTATAGAATAGAAGTATGTTTTAAGCTTAGATTTGTACAATTCCACTGAGGTTGCAGATCGAATCTCAGGGGGAAGAGCATTCCACAGCACCGGGGCTCAAATGGAGAACGTTCTCTAACCTTCGGATTTCTTCTTGGCTCTTGGGATCACTTGTAGCCCAGCATTTTCAGAGCGAAGGCTCTGGACCGGAACATAGGGCGAAATTAAATCTGAAAGATATGAGGGAGCAAGTCCATGCATGATTTTGTATACTACCAACAGAACCTTAAAATCACATCTTAAGTTAACAGGGAGACAATGCAGGTTAGCTAAAATCAGGGTCATGTGATCAAAATTTCTTGTCTTAGTTAAAAGCCTCACTGCAGCATTTTGTACCAGCTGAAGGCTCTTGATTTTGGCCTTCGGGAGACCGGAGAGTAGTGCGTTACCGTAATAGTGACGGGAGGTAACAAATGAATAAATTATAATCTCCGCATCCGACTGAGACAGGATAGGGCGTTCTTTCGTTCTTTCTCTCGTTCTCTTTTGTTCATTCTCTCGTTCTCTCTCTCGTTGTCTGTCTCTTGTTCTCTCTCTTTAATCTTCTAGTCCGGCTCCGTAAAGGTTTCTTTTTTGCAATGTGTCCCCCGAGCTATAATCAGTTTGACACCCCTGCTTTAAGAGAAATCAAGTAAACCAAATCACTAGCCAGTCATTGTGGGTGCTCAGCACCCCCAAATCTCTGAACCTAAAATTGCCCCTGAACTGTAATACAAAGATAATTGCGGCATTGAGTTATTACACTTATAAAACAAACTCTAGTCATTTTTTTCATGAAGAAAGAATTCCTATTCTCTGCTGACATTTCCAGCTGTCACGTTGCCTTTATCAGAGCTGTGACAAAGGCTGAAGTGACAGCTGAAACTGTCAGAATTGTAAGATGATTTTATCTTCTCTGTGAAAAGAAATGACTGAAAAACACATGACACGTGTAAACAGTTACATATTGTGTGTTTTTGAGGCTAATGCAAATTATATTTGCCTATTAAATGTCACCTAGCTTGATGCTAACAACCAATGTAGCGCTACATAGACTTGCTAACAAAATTAGAGATATGGGTTTTTCAGGACAGATACCGATTATTAGTATTAGTATTTTTAGTATTAAGATTAGGCCGATAACTGATATTTGGGAGCGATATTCATTTGCTGTAAAAGTTTAATAATTGGCGTAAAAAAAAATTAATAACACAAAAAGAAACAAAGAATATCTGTTCAGATTCAAATAACACTTTAATCGCTTTCTGAAACCTTTTACAGTAAATACATTAAAATATTAACACAACTAACATGAATAATCTTTCTCTTAAACCAAAAACTGGAAATAATAGTAGGCTTAGCAGCAACTCGTATAAAGGTTCATAAAAATGTAAATAGCTCTCTGAAACTTTTTACCATAGCCTAAATAAATTAAATCCATTACAACCAAGATAACTTAAATTAACTTAAAACAAAAAGTGCAAAGGAAAAGTGTGGGCACTCCTGTTTCAGAGCCATGTTGACGAACAAATGTTATGATAAGAGCTCATCGCTTCCACTTTAGCGTGCTTTTTAAGTCTATTTCTTAATCACAAACACGCTTTTCTATCCCTGGCATTGGCATATCGGGACAAGTTAGCAGAGCTGCTACTCTTTCCTGCTTCAGTGGCTCCGCCCACAGTTGCTTATCCAATCAGAAGGCACGGGGTGGGTAGCAGGAGGGAGAAGGAGAGGAGGAGTAAAAGCAAAAAGGAGAGTGTCTCGGCTGCATGAGACTTAATATTCGGCTTGTCAAATGAAAAAAATGCAGATACCAATATCTGTCAAATTTCCAAATAACGGTGCGTATAATCAGCCCGTCCTCTGTTCAGTCGACCTCTAAAAAAAAAAGGGTTGATGTGGCAGTTCATGTGATTTGATTTAAAAGAGGGTAATTTTGAATAATTTATTCATAGAAAATGTTATAATCTCATAAGCAGCTCATTCACTTCCTCTGAACCATGTTTAGTGTGGTACTTCGCTTATCGCCCAAAAGTAAATAGATAATGGACCACTGTTTGTGAAGAAACCATTTTTTCTTAAAAGAGATTGAACCATACATTTTGTCCAGTTCTGTAACATTTTTAAAATTATTTTGTCAATTAGCAACAAAAAATGGTTTCAGTTTTACTCAAGGAATTCAGTAGACTCCCGGGATATGGCATTAGTCATTTCTGAGATGGATTCAAAAGTGAAATAGCTGTATAGCAAATAAGTTTTGAATCCTCTGTATCCCAAGTAAAAACATTAAAATTACATTTTGGATCTGGCTATGAATTAGATAAGATTGGAATTTTATTTACCTATAGTGTGATGTCACTTGAGGTGGTACAGTTGAGTAGCAGGTGGATGCAGAGGAGAGTTGAGATGGTGACTGCGGATTGTAAATTAATCTGATTTTAAAAATTCCATTTGCAAGGATTCTCACTCCCTTAGAAGAGTTCCTTGCTTTAATTACTTTCTTATTTGTAATAATAGCTCCAATTGGGTTATGGCCATATTCCTTTGGAAGAGTTTTGTTTTATCCCACTTCGTATTTCTTGCTAAATGCAACCTTTGTTTCTATGGTTGTCATCTTGCTTTTGCCTTTAGCATCTCTTCAAATCTTAGGAGCCATAACAAATGAATACCGTACAACAGATACGCTACTGCATTGCATTAGCTCAGGAGGTAGAGCGCTCGTCTTGGGATCAAGGTTCGATTCCCGGCTCCTCCGTGTTATATGTCGAAGTGTCCTTGGGCAAGACGCTGAATCCCTAATGCCCCCAATAAGCAGGGCGGCGCCTTGCATGGCTGCATAACCGCTATTGGTGTTTGAGTGTGTGTGTGTGAATGGGTAAGTGTGAAGCTCATTGTAAAGCGCTTTGGGAGGTCTTCATTGACTTGAAAAGCACTATATAAATGCAGACCATTTACCATTTACTAACTTGCAGTCTTTCTGAAGTACGCAAGATCCTGAACTGAAAGAAACAGAAAGGCATTGTGGGAAGTAGTTTATCCAATTGCAGATGAGCATTTTATAAGATGTCGGTGAATAGAAAACAGGCCTCTTAAAGACTTAAATCGTCATGTGCAAGTTTTTGGACACGAGAAATCATTTCTTGTTGTGGGAAAAGTCGTTAAAACATCGTATTCCACATTGTAATGTGAAAACATTGCGTGGATGTTCTATAATAATTAAGGTAATTCTTGATGGCTCATAGGCTGAGGTGAGGCGCTTCTTTTTTTTCCTCGCCCAGACCGGGGTTCCCCCAGGATGTTTCCATTCAATTTTAAGACTTTTTATGACCTTTTCAAGACAACATCCAAGGAAATTTAAGAACAATGGTGGTCTACTGTTTATGTTTTTTGTTTAAATATGGCTTTTTTTTTCTTTTATTTGTGTGAGTCTGATTTATTTAAACAGACAATTGAAACTCATCTCGAAACGCACCACATAGAAGCGATTAGGGTTGGGTAGAGTTACTTTAACTGGATTACTTTCAATGACTTTTGGATTACTCCAATACCAAATATGCTAATAAAAGAGAAAAGAAACTAAATTTGAATAAAATGATGACTCACAACACATGGTAAGCTTTCTCTCCTGGCTTTGATCTCTTTGATCTCCGGCAAAACGAACAAAAAATGCGACAGAAACAAAATGAAAATAAATCCAAACAGCTTGCCAACATCATTTTTGCCGTTCCATGTGTTCCGTTACTCCCCAAGCCTGCACAAAATTGAGTCATTTTATTCATATTTAGTTTCTTTTGTCTTTTATTAGCATATTTGGTATTGGAGTCATCCAAAAGTCATTGAAAGTAATCCAGTTAAAGTAACCCTACCCAACCCAAAGCACTTCGACTCGCGTAAATCCCAAAAGGAATTAAATCACGGAGGCTCGTTCATTTTGTGTGCATAACCCTGCTCATGTTGTGAAAACATGGCTTCTTAGAGAAAGTAATAAAGTGCTTGATTAAATCCTTTTTTTTTTCCAACCTCCAACCGCTTTAGAAGGGGGGAAGCTTTTCAGAAACGCTGAGGGAAGCACAAATCGGCGGTTCCATCTGCTCCGTCCTGATGTGTCCTTTTGCTATCGCATGCACGCTGTCCCTTTATCCCTCTCTTACTCACTCTTGTATAAGTAACATTCGGAGCTTTGCTTGACGTCACGAGCGGATGACGCATTTGACTGATTTAAAATGGAATAGATTTTCAAAAATGGATCCTTTTAGAGTCGATTCTCCTATCGATTTTTCAAATCACACAGTCCAAGGTCGTGTTTAACCCTAAACGGCAACATGAGTTATCGGGCTGTTAATATACTCCAAGTCAAATTAGCTAAGGATATCGACATAAGCTTGTAGCAATCGGCAACCATCGTCAGTATTTACCGCTGGGTTTCGTTTCGACATGTAATCGATTGCAGCTTGTGTACAAAGATTTTATGCTAATGGTGCTTTAAATGTTACAAATGGATTCTTTCGGGATATTATTAAAATGTACAATATTCATTTAATGTACGTTTGGCGTTACCCTGCATACACCATCCCACTGTCAAACATGGTGGTTGCAGGATCATGCTCTGGGGTTCTTTTTCTTTAGCAGGGACAGGGAGTATTGTAAGAGTTAATTGGAAGTGGATGAAGCCAAATACGGTAAGGGTAGACCCAATCGTGTAACGTTTCTCTCAAGTTTATTGAGATAGAGAGAGGAAGGGCAGGAAGGGCCCGTGATCCGGTGCTCGCTAGAAGCGGAAAGCAAGTTGCTCTCGCGCTCGGATTGTGTTCAGAATACGGAAGTGGATCTTCCGTAGCGAGCGATGGCGGTGTCAGGGACGGAAACAGGTCGATAACCGGGATAGGAAAGCAAAAACGTGGTCAGGATCAAAAACGGGTCGTAAGCCGAGATGGGAGAGCAGAAGTGGTCGTAGCCGGAGACAATCTAGGAGATCAGGAACGGACAGGTGGAAGAACGGAAGTAAAAACGGGACAGGCGGGAGTCAGGGTCAAAAAGGCTTGCCTTGTATCAACAGAGGTTCGCAGACAGACCGACAAAAGGGGACTGACAGGACAGAGTTGAAATACTGACAGGGAGCCAATCCGTCAACAAGCTGCAGCTGGTGCCACATGGGCGGGGCCAATTGGGCACAATGGCAACCGTGACACACGGGTGGGGCCAATTGGGTGCCATGGCAACCGTGACAAAATTTCATTGCATGTTGTCTTGAAAACGTCTTAAAGAGTCTTAAATTTGAAAAGAAACATCCTGGGGGAAAGAAATGAAGAAGCGCCATCAAGAATTTCTTTTAATTATTATTGAACAACCACGCCAGCGATTTGGACATCAATACTGAAAATAGACCACAGGTGTCAAACAGGCGGCCCGCGGGCAAGATCAGGCCCGCTAAGGGATTGAGACAACACTCAGAGAAGCGAGAGAGCAAGAGAAAAACAAGCGGCAGGTTGAAATAGGTCCACTTAATGTTGCCAAAGCCAGGTGCCTCTCATAAAGACACTGTACTTGTATCTCTCTCTCTCTCTTTCTTTTCCACCCCTTTTCTCCCACTCTGTCTCGGTCTCTTTCATTCTCTGTGTCCCTCTTTTTTCTTCCTTTGTTGCTCCTTGTCTCTTTCTCTCTCTGTGTCTTTTAACCTCTTTTGCTCTTTTTTCCTTTTCTCCCTTTTCTCTTTCTCTCTTCCTACCCTTCGCACTTTATTTTCTCTTTTCTCTTCTTTCTTTCTTTTTCTCTTTGGATTTCTTTCTTCCTCTCCCTTCCTTTCCCTTTCTTTTCCCCCTCTCTCACGACTTTTTATCTTTTGTTTCTCACGCTCTCTCCCTCTCTCTCTTTATCTGTCTTTGTCCCGCCCTCTCTCCTTTTCCCTCCCTCTTTCTCTTATTTCTTCATCTCTCTTTTTCTTTCTCTTTAATCTACTAGTCCGGCCCCCGACAGAATGTTTGTTCTATCGTGTTGCCCCCGAGTTAAAATGAGTTTGACACCCCTGAAATAGACCATAGGTGTCTCGTAAAACAAGATGCGGTTGCGTTGTGCAACCACGGTAATTTTTCTTGGAGGTCTTTTTTGAGATAAAAAACAAAAAAGTGTGTTACACAGGAATAAATCCGGTAGCCCATTTGTGGAATATGTACGACTCCAACCGTTGCTTATAGACCACAGCTCAATGAGCCATCGCACGATGCAATAAAACAATGAATTGTTCACCAGCGTTGGTTGTAAAAAAGGCGTAATTAATCACGTTTAGGACCATTAGGTGGAATCGGATCATTTCCCACCTCGGTTCGGAATGTCCGATTTCGCCATGTAGCACGTTCTGATTCAGGTCGGAGGAGCTTTGTCGCGTGAGAAGCTTAAACCTGCCTGACGCAGTGCCGCTCTCAGCAATAACACACCGTTAAATCTCATGCACTGCAGTCCTCTACGATAGCTGTAAAAGGACATTTTCTCTTTTTCATGAGCAGCTTTCCTCAAAAGGGCAGTTAAGCTGAAGGAGGCAACAAAAACAGGGGGGTTAGTAGGTTTTAGAAGGGTTATAACCAATGTTCCCTGTAATTTTGCAGGGGTCTAAGCGTTCACACAAAGTCGGTGAGCAACGCTTGAAACAACAGTGAGCGACAGCAATTCCAATTGTGGCATTATCAAACATGTCCAAAACTTGACATTACGTTACACTTTGCCGAGTTTCCGGCAATGCAAAAATGTTTTTCACTTTTGAATGAATTGACTAATGTATTGTTGCAAAGGTTGTACAGCCTACAAACGTCAGATTTCCATTTCTTTTTTTTCCTGGTATCTTTTGTTGCATAACACTAACATTTTGGGGGGCTTATTTACAGGGTTGGGTAGGGTTACTTTAACTGGATTACTTTCAATTACTTTTGGATTACTCCAATACCAAATATCCTAATAAAAGACAAAAGAAAGTAAATATGAATAAAATGACTACATTTTGTGCAGGCTTGGGGAGTAACAGAATACATGGAACGGCAAGAATGATGTTGGCAAGCTGTTTGAATTTATTTTCATTTGGTTTCTGTGGCATTTTATGTTTGTTTTGCCGGAGATCAAAGCCAGGAGAGAAAGTTTACCACATGTTGTGAGTCATCATTTTATTCATATTCTTATAGGTTCATATATGTATGATCAAAATTAAATTATATTAGTTTTGCGCTAACCACTCAGACTGTCATGAACCGGAATAGGATCAGGACCCAAACGCGTGACGTCTTTCACACAAGCCTTTTGTTTTACGGGAATTGGGGAGTCATGCACGTTAGGCAGCAGTCTGGCGTGAAATGATAGGAAGCCAGAGGCCGACGAGATCGATACCAATTGCCCGAGTAGATATCGGACAGATGGGTTCGATATAATGAAACAGGATGTCGAAATCAAACAGGACAAACTAGACAGGAACGAAAACTGGAGAGAATAATAAACAGGACAAAAATAAACGGGAACAATACTGGACAGAAAATGCCAACAGGAAACAGGACCGTGCCGCCCCAGTTCTAATATTTACGTCTTAAATTGGGTTAAGCCCATACAATTTTGGACCAAATTTAACCTTGAAATAGTAATTGTCTTTGAATTTATGTCATCTAACAGTCCTTAAAACCAGATGATTACAGCTTGTGTGTTCCTCTTTTTTGTTGAGTTAACATTTTTTCAACACACATATCAAAATTTCAAATAAAAAAAACATGACATTGTCGTCCTGATGTTTCCTGTTCACGTCTGTTGAGTTAAAACTTTAGTACACACTCAAATAAGGAGAGAAGTCACCAATGGATTTTGAATGCTGAGATCTTGAGTTTTTCCTTGACCTCATGTCGGTTCTAGATCAGGGGATGATGTTGTTATAGTCTTTTGTCTGTACAGCCCTTTGAGACTTCTTGTGATTAAGGGATATCCAAAAAGACTTGACTACTGCTTTTTTTGCACCTTTATAAAAAACAATCCAAGCACATTTATCTTCCAATCCGTCTAAGCCAGGGGTCAGCAATCTTTTCGGTGTGGAGTGCCACACCAAAATTAATGACTCGCACAACAATTTTTCTTTATATCCAACAGAGCTGTCATTTTACACCAGTCCGAATATACAACATGGAAATTCATTGAAATTGTATAACTGACCAATTCATCTTCCACTATTCTTGTTCATCAACAAACTATAAAATGACTGTGAGCAACATGTGGAAAGGCCTGTAGAGATCCATGACTTCAACTATTCTTCATCAACAATGAACTATAATCAAAAACAAGTAATATGGACAGCTACCATACCATTCATCAATAAAATCTTATTTTAGAAACTATCAAAACGTGAACCACACACACACATGTAATATATTCGCCATCAGTAAATGGTTTTCCGCACTTTGCCATGCAGTGAGCAATGTGATAGCTTGCTTCAATGGTGGCGTTTGTAGCAGTGACAAATGTTTTCAGGGTCCGTGTTTGTTCGCCGTAACTGGACAGAGCGTGTTTTAATGTCTCCGCCTTGTCAGGCTCGTCCTTGAATACATGTTCATGATTCGTTACGTTTAACACTTGATGTGCGAGGTACAACGCTCGGGGGGCATAATACACAAACAGCACGGTCATTTTTTGCACAAAGCCTCAGTCATATGCCCATGCTGTCTGCGCGCCTGTGTTTCTGTGGGAGGGTTAAAACACAGATCTCTCCTCCTCTGCGAGGCACCGTGCAGACACACGCTCACAGAGGGGGAGGAAGGGCGCGACCATAAAGCAGCTAAACAACACAGCGCGCAATGAAAATGTCTTAATTTCACCTAAAAATGCGCATGAAAAAAAGCATTATTATTTTGCGTGCGCTCGCGTGCCATGGGTTGCTGACCCCTGGTCCAAGCTAATACTGACCTGTTGAAATTTCCCTTGCATGGCCTGACTTGGTTTATGAATTACACGTTCATAGTTTATTTTTTATGTTTAATTCCGCCTGAATTAGAATAAAATGATTCAGTTCTTCAAAGTGGGAGAATCTTAATTTATTATACATTTCTTCTTAGCCACCAGCTGCTGACAGTAAGCTTTTTATTAGCTCTGCCCGAGGCTTCGTCGCCAAAGGCCGACCATTCCAGTCTCTCTACACTCTCACACAACGATATCTGAAGACTGTTATCCTTTCTGACAGGAAAGGACAACCTAACTTTGCCCCGCTGCACGTCAAGAATATTAACAGAATCATAAAGAATATCTGAATGAAACTATCGTTGGGATATATGATTCTTCTTTTACTTCCATCAGTCAATTGTCGCTCGATTTGTAGATACCTTATTTTTCAGACTCTAAGGTGCACCTAAAAACCCTAAGTTGTCAGAACCAGAACAGAGACAGAACCCACTTGCGTGCATTTCTCTTAGTTTTATTGGGAAGAAGGGAAAGGGTAGTAATACAGGATCTGTAGATCGCTGGTTGCGGGGAGCAGGTTGCTCAGACGCGGAGGTGGTATTTCCGTGGCGAAAGATGGCGGTGTCGAGAGCAGAAAAAAACAGATCAGTAGCCAGAACGGGGGAGCAAAATCGTAGTTGAGATCAGAGAAGGGGTAGGAGCCGGGACACAGATGGAGAGAGTCAGGCTCGAAGAGCTTGCCTAGCGTAAGCTGAGGTTTGCAGACGGACTGACAACCGGTGATAGAAAGACGGGGGTTTAAAAAGTGACAGGGAGCCAATCAGCGTCCGAAGCAGTTGGCGCCAAAGGAGTGGGCACAGGTCCCTCGCATCAGTAATCATGACATATTGTTGGGCAGAAATTTGAAAATGCACTTTATAATCAGGTGTACCATATATCCCGGAAAATACGGTAGATAACATTAGAAATGCATAGCTACAGTTAAAAGATACTGCATATGGCTCAATTAGTTTATCACTTCATAGTTTATACTTGTTTTATCTTGTATGTTGAATCAAACGTATATAAATAATAGTGGGTTCACAATCATTTATGCCAGCGTGAGGCCACTGTTCTGTCTTTGAGCAACATTTTGTTGATCTTTCACTCTCCTGTCACATGTGTCAGAGCTTTTAAATGGGCAGCTTCACTATGTAACGCTGCCAATCTCGTCATCCCTAATTTCAACACAGAAGTGACATTAAATGTGCCGCGGTTGCCATGGTGCCCAATTGGCCCCGCCCGTGTGGCGCCAGCTGCGGCTCATTGACAGATTGGCTTTCCGTCTTTTTAAGCTCAGTGCTCTCATTTTTACTTTGTCAGTTCGTCAACGAAACTCTGCCCCGCAAGTCGTGGGCTCTGACTCGGTCCTGTTTTCCTGTTGGTATTTCCTGTCCGGTATCGTTCCTGTTTATTTTGTCCTGTTTAATATCGGTTTCCAGTTCTGTTCCCGTCTATTTTTGTCCTGTTTACTATTCCCTCCAGTTTTTGTTCCCGTCTAGTTTGTCCTGTTAATTTTCGATATCCTGTTTCATTATCAATCCTGTCTGTCCCGTCCTGTGCGGTATCAACCCCATCTGTCCGATATCTACTCGGGCAATCGGTATCGATTCGTCGGCCTCTGTCTTCCTATCATTTCACGCCAGACTGCTGCCTCACGTGCATGACTCCCCATTTCCTGTAAAATAAAAGGCTTGTGTGAGAAACGTCACGCGTTTGGGTCCTGATCCTGTTCCGGTTAATTACGAAACGGGTTCGAACCCAAACCTGTCATTGACACTAGTAACAAAGCAGCTGTTTTATTAAGTGACTTCTGATTTTTGTCAGTATATATTTGGAATGACACTAAGGGATATTATTGTCTTTTGTTGATTTGCTATCAAAAGAAAGAGAGAAGACAATACTGGTGTGTTTTACCCATGTACTGACGCGTTTGACATTTGCACACAAATCAAACTTAAACTGTAATAATTTTTATTTTATTAATTTTTTCAAAAGACTGCTGTTTCATTTGTATGAATCGATGCTGAGTTTTTGTTGGTTCAGTATGGCTCTTTCAGCATTTTTGGTTGTCAACGCCTGACACGGACCCTAATTGCGCCACAAACAAGATCAGTGCAAATGTCTCTTACCGGGCAGCACGGCGGCGCAGTGTGTTAGCGTGTGTGCGGTACAGTTCTGAGGTCGTGAGATCAAACCTTCCTGTGTGGAGTTTGCATATTCTCCCCGTGCTTGCGTGGGTTTCCTCCGGGCACTCCGGTTTCCTCCCACATTCCCAAAACATGCATGCAGGTTAATTGGCCGGTCCAAGTTGTCCTTTGGTGTGAATGGTCAAGTGAGTTGTCGGTCTCTGTCTGGCAACCGGTTCAGGGTGTCCCCTGCCCACTGCCCGTAGATAGCTGGGATGGGCTCCAGCACCCCCCGCGACCCTACTGAGGATAAGCGGTGCAGATAATGGATGAATGTCTCTTACTTATTATTCTTCTTATTCTTACTCAATCTTTTTATTTACTTTCCTCATGCTTCTATTAGAAGCATGCATACTGAAGGCTCACAGCACTTTGACCCAATTTTTTCGTCCTGGCAAGAAAACGGAAAACAAATCGATTTCTTCATCGCTCCTCCAAGATAATTAACACTCACCTTACCTAGCCGGTCCTCTGGTAAGAAGCGCTATTGAACTGTTCTTGTGATGTTACAACTTGTCTCTATTTTTTTTTATTGTTCAACTTTTGGAATGTCAAAACAACATGTGCTCCCACCGTGGCGTGTTCATGCTTGTGCAAGAGTGGAAAGCGAAGAGGATCATGTGGAAGAAAAGGAGGAGGATGGGGAGGAAAACGGGCTCTGCTGCTGCCTGGTCACGTGAGCGCTCCACGAGAGGGAAAACAAGCTGTCGCTCTGCTCACACATCCTAGTGTCGCATTAGTCACATCGTTTGATTCACTCCGATTCCTCAAATAGTCTCTCCGAAATTTGCCAGGTAGCCATCGATCATTATCTGCGTTTTTCATCATATTGTTTGCCTGAGATTCCTACTATGGACAATAGAGTTGGGGATCTTTAGAACCTCACGATTCATTTGCAGTACCAATCAATGTTCCCTGTAATTTTCCACGGGTCTGAGCGTTCACACAAAGTCGGTGAGCAACGCTTGAAACAACAGTGAGCAACGGCAATCCCAAGTGTGACAACTAAGTCATCATCAAACATGTCCAAAACTTGACATCACGTTACATTTTGCTGAGTTTCCAGCAATGCAAAAAATATTTTCACTTATGAATGAATTGACTAATGTACGATTGCAAAGGTTGCAGGGCCTACAAACGTCATTTGTTTTTACAATTCTTTCACAAGATTTCCATTTCTTTTATTCCTGGTATCTTTTGTCGCATCATACTAACATTTTTGGGGGCTTATTGAGTCGGTTTCGCGATACAGAACTGTATTTAATTACATTTTTTGGTGGAAGCACAATGTTGGCAACAAGATTCACTTGATATAATTTGAAATTATTTGAATGCAACACAAACTTGATTTTATTTTTACCTGTTTTTTTCTCCTTTTTTAAATTCCTTTTTTTTAAAAAAATCCCTTTGTGTTTATTTTCTCTTAACTGTTACCTTTTTCTTGCTTTTTTGTTCTCTAATACCTTTTTTTCCCCTTTATTTGCTTCTTTCTTTTCTTCTGGCTTTTTTTCTTAATTTTTCCCTCCTTTTGTTTTGTTTTTTTCTCAGCTTTTCACTACTTTTTCATTTTGGTATTTTTTTATTTTTTGTTCTGGTGTTAAAGCCCAAGTTTGTATGATAAAATACTTCCTACTTTTAAATAAAACACTGTTGATTGAAACAATAAGCAAAAAGACATGTCTCATAAACTTGATTTTATACCATTTTAAAGATTTGTAGGCTTAAAAATCTGTAATTCTATAGCACAACTTGCAACACCCATTTGGAGAAGCTGACAGGTTTGTCTGCCATCTTACTTCTACAGAAGCCTGGATGGCGATTTTGCCAAGATAGTTTGCCACAGTGGTGCTTTTGGTACTTGAGGGCCACTTACATGTCATAGCTGAGCTTTTCATGTGATGGTCGGGCAGCTTCCACTTTTTTCGGACTGTTTCCCTCTCCAGCCACTCATATTAGCCACTTGGTTGCAGGCTATGGTTCGCCACTATTGTTATCTGTTATTAAAGCTTACTTCCTTCT
Source organism: Urocampus carinirostris (assembly GCF_059441175.1). NCBI lineage: Eukaryota > Metazoa > Chordata > Actinopteri > Syngnathiformes > Syngnathidae > Urocampus > Urocampus carinirostris. The sequence goes on along the minus strand of NC_142360.1, from coordinate 37,762,732 downwards.
TTAGTGTCACTAACTTTCCAGAGCTCATCATGCAAGGGAACATCAATGAGTTCCATATTTGAGTGTGTGAACACTAGACACATTTTGGTTGCTTTTTGTAATATTTTCCTGTCCTTTTTAGTAGCTTCTCCTACTAGCTGCTAACGTTAGCCACTCAGACGAACTCTAGTTCTCCACCCATTTCTACCACTTGGGGTGGATTTTGCTTGCTCAGTCTTTTGCCGTCGTTCGCTAGTAAAATTAAGTACACCACCTACAGAATGATAGTATCATAATTGATGTTTTATCCTTTTTTTCAGATGCTGCAAGAAAAGCTCATATCACGGAGGTAATTTATCATTTCTAAACTAGAAGTCATTCATTACATTTTGCATGGTACTATTTGTCATTTATAGTGAATTGTGTGTGATACATATACACTATATATGTATATATATATATATATATATATATATAAATATATGAATTGGAGGCAGTCTACGTAAATTATTTCTTAGTACACTTCCAGCAAACTAAAGATTAATCTCAAAATTTATATTTTTCTCATACCCTGTATGGACTCTTTAGAAATTCCAGCATAGTTACTCAGGTACCAATGATTCAGGGCTCAGCTCACTCTATAGTTGTTACCTGAACCCTGATGGACCGTGATGTCATTTATGCCATTCATGGATTAAATACTCAACCACTTGGTTTCTTTTTTCTAAGATGCCGTCCTCGTCCGGCCTTCCCGGGCAGGGGAAGAAAATTGGTCACAGAGGGGTTGATGCTTCGGGAGAGACCACTTATAAAAAGGTTTGTACAGTTTGGTTAAATCGGGTGGATTTTTCTTCAAAACAAGTTTTTTTTTAAACTAAAGCCTGCTCACACTATTACAATGATTTATATTGATATTATTTCAAATTTCACTCAAAGTAATATTGTAAAAATAATCATCGATGGTCATTAGAAGTAAGATCGGGCCGACCCGGCCCGCGGGTGTATAAGCCGGAACATGCCAGCACCTGACCGGTGAACTTGATTTGAGGGAATGAGCCCGAAGTAAACCCGAAGTTTGAGATTTTTATTTCCAATGTGTTATTGAACAAATGCATTTACATTACCATCCATAAATCTTACAATGTTGCATAAACAGTACACTCAAACTGTAAAACAAACCAAAATAATCCGAAGCTGTCCTTCAGTTACAAAGTCAAGCCAAGTCATGTTTATTTGTGACGCCCTTAATCACAAAGAGTCTCAAAGGGCTTCACAGACCACAGATTATTGTAAACTACGACTATTAAGACACAATCCCCTGATCTAAAACCTACATGAGGGCAAGGAAAACCTCAACATGAGGAAAATGAAGAAACCTTGAGAAGGGACGGCACATGAGGTAATCCCACTTCCAGGATGACCAGGCTGCAATGGATGTTGCAATAACAAATAATACACAGATATTGTCAACATGAAATATAGGTCCTACCATAGAAGTGTGTTTTAAGCCTAGATTTAAACAGTTCCACTGAGGTTGCAGATTGAACCTCAGGGGGAAGAGCCAATTGTGCATTTTGCAAATAGTTAAATATTTGGCGTGAAGTTTATAAAGCTTGTAAGGGAGATGTGGAAATGCCACGTAGAGGTGGAAAGAGGAAGCGGTGCATCTCACCGTGATACCGAGGATAAACATTTCTTTGGATTTTGTAAGTTGGAGTTAAAATTATAGTTTGGTAAGATTGTTATTTTTGATAAATCTATCTGAATAATATAACTTCAATGCCAAAGTACGCATTTCGGCGCCAAACTGCAGCGCCGAAGTGTGTTACACAAGTAATAGTACTGTGAATTCAGGAAAATATTACTCAAAATAATTACTTGAGTAAAAGTAAGTGCATGCTGTGCAAATCCTCCACATAGGTCAAAGATCTTACTTCTAATGGTCATTTATCATCATTATCTGAAGTTAGAACAAGCTTTTAGATAACAGTTTACCATTGATTTTATTGTACCTTATTCTGCAGACCACTTCCTCCGCCCTCAAAGGAGCCATCCAGCTCGGCATCGGTTACACGGTGGGGAACCTGAGCTCCAAGCCCGAGAGGGATGTGCTAATGCAGGACTTCTACGTGGTGGAGAGCATCTTTTTCCCCAGGTTTTACCATGAGTCCTGTATTATGTGTAAATCACAAATATTCTAATGATCTCTGTTTTTTTCATGGGGTGCTGCAGCGAAGGAAGCAACCTCACACCGGCGCATCACTTTCCCGATTTCCGTTTCAAAACGTACGCACCCGTGGCCTTCCGCTACTTCCGAGAACTCTTCGGCATCAGGCCGGATGACTACTTGGTGAGTAATTTGGAGTTGCATGGCAGCAGATGGATGTAACAGGTTGCATTTAAACACAGTCCACCCACTGCTTCTTTGCTGTGCTTGAGCAACAAAGGTGTCAAAAGCTATGATGAGCTATGATTCTCCTTAGCGGCGAAAAGCAAGTTTTTAGTCCAAAGAAAATAGTTTTTGCAGTCCATCCAACAATATAATGAATACATTTTTTCTGAATAAAAACAGGAGGAGGATCCAGATGCGTAACGTTTTCACACAAGCTTTATTTTACGGGAATGGGGCAGTCATGCGCATGAACACAAACGCCAGTGATTCAGCGATCGCTGGGCGGGAGAAGTAAGAAAGAAGTCTGGCGTGGAAAAACAGGAAGCCAGAGGCCGACGAGATCGATTCCAGATAGACGAGCAGATACCGGACAGACGGGGCCGATACCGGACAGGATGGGACAGACAGGATCGATACCAGGATACTGGAGACTGGAGTCCAATATCAGACAGGACGAGACAGATTGGATCGATACCGAAGACTGGAGTCAGATATCAGACAGGACGAGACAGACGGGTTCGATACCAGACACTGGAGAATGACGCAAGATATCGGACAGGATGAGACAGACAGGATCGATACCGGACACTGGAGACTGACGCAAGATATTGGACAGGATGTGACAGGCGGAATCGATGCGGATACCGGAGACTGTAACAAGATATCAGACAGGACGAGACAGACGGGATCAATACCAGACACTGGAAACTAGGGTCAGATATCAAACAGGACGAGATAGACGGGATAGATACTGGACAGGATACACAAGCAGGATACCGGACAAAGTCAAAACACACATCTTGCGGGTGCAGAGGATCTGAGTGAGAGCAATGAGCTTAAACAGAAGGGAAGCCAATCAGGCAACAAACGCAGCTGGCGCCAATCGGGCGGGGCCAAATGAGGGCAATGGGCAACCGTGACACATTTAGTGCCATTGACTGCTATAGACGTTAACATTTTTTTGCTAGGGTGGCATTGACTGCTATAATTGTATGTACACTGCACAACATAAATTTTCACCCAATTGGCAAAAAAATGTTGTTTGTTTTAAGTGTGATTGTTTCCTTTTTTTGCCTTATTTTGAATTTATTTCTCTAATAAAAAGCAAATAAAATCATGAAAATATGCAAAATGATGCCTTATGTTTTTATTTTAATGTTCGAAATAAAGTTTTCATTCATTCTTTTATTCCTTGCCAAGCAATAGTGTGCGTTTTGTAATGTCCTTTGCAGTACTCCCTGTGTAACGAACCGCTAATCGAGCTGTCCAATCCCGGCGCGAGCGGTTCCGTCTTCTATCTCACCAAGGACGACGAGTTCATCATCAAGACGGTTATGCATAAGGAGGCTGAGTTCTTGCAGAAGTTGCTGCCAGGCTACTACATGGTAGGAAAATGTGCCCCTTGCATGTCATAACATGCAGGAGAACCTTAAACTGTGATGTAACCACCTCTCTCTGGCCACTGTGTATAAGACTCCACTCTTTTGCACACATCCTAACGCTGTGTCGAACGTTCTCACACTCAGTGCGGCTTATTTTCCTTTTTATCTGCCACACGATTTAATCCGTTTCTACAGCTCACACCACTCCCTTCTCATAAATAGTGTTGTCTGACTTAGGTTTGGTCCCTTTGTAGCTTTTTCTTTATTGGTGGTATTGCAATAATTCTGTCTGGAGGGAAAAAACCAAATATTTGACCCCACGTCAATGCAAAAAAAGTTGAATTTTTTTATCGATTGTTGCAGGAAAATATTCCTCATTTTAGTATTTCTTATTCTACGTTTTATGTTTTTTTGTTTAAATCGATAGATAAATAGATAGTGTATTCATCCCCGTAGGGAAATTCACACTTCCAGCAGTATCCTTGTGTTGAAAAATAAAATAATAAAATAAAAGATATAGAATACAAAAAATACCCAATGTAACGTGTTGATATAGAGTATTTAAATAGTGCTATGGAAAATACACACTGTAATAAAAATAGGGTAATGTGCAAATGTGGGGGTGGGGTTTAATGTGGGCTTTTACTCCCCCGGGTTGAGTTAAAGAGCCGCATGGCATGAGGAAGAAATGATCTCCTCAGTCTGTCCTCAGTCTGGCTGTTTTTGAGTAATCACAAAATATTTGTCTATTTTTCTTATTTTACTAGAATTACAGTTTAAAAAAATAGAATAAGTAACAAATATTTGGTTACTCTGCAAATTTGCACATTTCATTTTTTTTAATTTTACATTTAAAATTTTGTATAATATTCAGGCGGGGAATAGAAAGGAAAATCTGAAACATTTTCTTAGTTTTACCATTTCTATTACTCTAGTACAGTAAGAAAAATAATTCAAAATAAAATGTGTATCTGGGAATAAATAAAGTTTGGCACATTTTTTAAAATGTATACTTAATTTTACATATTTGGCTCATTATATTTCTTATTTATTCAAAAATCATGTTTAAAAAAACAAATTATTTTGGTTACTCATTAAAGTTGCCCTTTTTCTTCATAATGTTACACTAGAATCATTCTACAATTTTGTATAATACATTGACTAATGTTACTTAGCAGAATTTTGATTCTTCTTCTTATTTCATCATATTTTAAATTTTTTAATTTGTTTCAAAGTACTAGAGATGAGGGATACTTGGTATTTTGGTATCGTTCCTATCCAGGTATTATCGATTAATTCCGATCCTATTGTCTGGAAAACACCATGATCATTGAATAATAGAGCCCTTCCCCCCTTGAAACAGTTTATAATTACAAAAAACATACCACAAAAACATTCTACGCACAAAAATGATGTTTTTTTTTAAATTATTAAATAACTATATAAATAGTATAAAAAATACATATTTTTATTACACCTGTTTCAGAATGAAAGTTGAGCCCAAAAAAGCGGCAACATAACAAAAATACAATTGCAGTATAACAATGTAGACAAGACAAGTAGAATAACTTCCATTGCGCAATATTTTAAAAAATAAGTCAGTAAGAAGTCCTCGTGGTTTTGTTACTATAGTGACAACGGATTTGCATGTTAACATTTTTGGTTGCAACTCATTGCTCTTGCACGGTGAGCTTTTTTCATGTGTTCATGTAAATTTGTCTTGTTGCTACAGTAGCAGATCATTTTACCACACCTGGCATTGTCCTTTTCAATAGTTGAAAAAATTCCACTCCCTGCTTCCTGTTTGCCTCTTTAATTTTAGCTTCTAATAGTATCGGTGGATCAATCTGGCTGTCCAAAACTCTGTCACTCTCTTTTGCCTGGCAGGCTGGACGCAGCAGGCCAGCCAGTAGCCACGCAGGGAGAGGAGCTAGTCAAGTAGTCATAAAAGTGTGCTCGTCAGTCCCCCACTCAGGCATAGATTTAGACAGGAGCTGAGGGTACTGGGTGAGAGAGTGAGGGAAAGTAGGGCTGCGCTAACTATCCAGAGAACTGGCACATGGGAAAATTGGTGTAAGACTAAAGTATCAATCTCAGAACAATAGTTTTGATCCAATCCAAGTATTTGCCTAGTATCAATAATATCGATATTAGGATCCATCCCCCCCCACCCCTGCAAAATATACACACACTACATTTTTTAGGTATAAAAATGGCTATTCTTATTTCCCTCCTCCAGAACTTAAACCAGAACCCTCGCACCCTGCTACCCAAATTCTTTGGCCTCTACTGCGTCCAGTCGGGCGGCAAGAACATTCGCGTAGTGGTGATGAACAACGTTCTGCCCCGCGTGGTCCGCATGCATCTCAAGTACGACCTAAAGGGCTCCACCTACAAAAGACGAGCGTCCAAGAAGGAACGTGAGAAGGCCCGGCCTACCTTCAAAGATCTGGACTTCATGCAGGATCTGCAAGACGGACTCATGCTGGACCAGGACACATTCAACGCGCTGGTCAAGACGCTGCAGAGGGACTGTTTGGTGAGTAACAGAAGGGAATTGAGGAATTCCGATTGATTTGTTTAGTTGACCCCAGGGAGAAGACATTAATCTATTCTGAGGTGGGAAACACAAAATGGAAAATGTGGTAGTTGGTTAATGCATTTCAAACCCCTTGGTACCCCGTATAAAAACATTAAAATAAAAGAAAATTCCAATTCAGACAGATTTTTAAATGTTAACTTGCAAGGATCGTCATGCCTTTGGAAAACCTCTTTGCTTTAATTGCCTCCTTATTTTTAATTAAAATCCAGATTGTCGATTGGTCATGGCCATGCAACTCAGGATGGGTAGAGATTAGTAACCTTCTTCATATTTCTTGATAATCACAAGCCTTGGTTATCATGTTTCTGCTTCCTTCTCTAGCATCACTGAAATGAAATGATCTGCATTTATATAGCGCTTTTCAAGTCAATGACTTCCCAAAGTGTGCTTCACATTTTCCCAATAGCGGCCTTGTATTGCAGCCATGCTAACCTGCTTATTGGGGGTATTAGGGGTTCAGTGTCTTACCCAAGGACACTTCGACATGTAACACGGACAAGCCGGGATTCGAACTGGGATCCCTTGATCCCAAGACGAGCGCTCTACCTCCTGAGCTACTGCCGCCCCTAGTCTTGAGACCCTTAGCAAATAGATACAGTACAAAAGACAGTATGATATGTGTAAAGTAGATTACATTTAGTTAATTGTGTATTTCTCTGTGTCCTATGTTACAAATACTCCTGATGAAATTAACTCGCATTTAACTTGTTTTCTCTTATTTCTGTTTTCTATTTTTCCATTTTGAATGTATGATTAATCATTAAAATACACACTCATAGTCTGATTTTAATACACACAAATACTTCAGGTATTTTCGTTGTATGTCAGGAAAAGACGTATGTGTGACGTCATGATAAAATCTACGCATGCGCGAAACCCTGAATAAAAACGGTTCCGCTCCCTGCAAACGTGTTGAGGGGGATTTGGATAGGAATGTACCACTTCTCCCTCCCCCGTCTGTACAGCGGTATTAAAACTACAAATTTGCATTCTGCCTGATTACTTTAGTCAATAGTAGATTCATATCTTTAATAGCTCTCTCATTATGGCTGGCTAGCAAAGTCTTTACAATTCACACACGATTCTGAATTGAATGAAGAGAAAGGCATTGTGGGAGGTAGTTCAACCAAAAGTTTAATGAAATGATCTTGATGCTGTGACACAAACCGATAGCACACACCTATTTAAGATTCCGTGGACCAATTACAGTCAGGCATCTGAGAGACATAACTTTTATTAATGCATGGACATCGTAAAGTTTGAATATGATACGCAAAATAATTGGTTATTGATGTTGTACATTGGGGGAACTACCGTAAAGAGGGGCAGAAAAACACCTTGTTCAACACCCCTAAGTAAAAACGTCGTAAGTCGGGGTTGCCATCTACTGAGGGTCCACTTTATTCTCTTCTTGGAATGCTCCAAAAGGAATACTATCTCTACAATTTGCAGGATTTTAGCCATTCAAATTAATTTGTCAACCCACTATTCCTTTATGCAAGTTTTTTCCCATTTTATTGCAGTGCGGTAGCATGCCCGCAGCTAATGTTCACATTTTAGTTCAGCCAATGCATTGTTCAAATATTGCACTCCTAGTTCTATAAATATACCAATGATAAAATGATCAATCAATCAAGCATATGATATCAGAATTTCTGACGACTTCTTCCTACATTACTATTAATAGAACATGGATAATGAATGTGCACATGGTAACTCATTCCATGACTGACATTAACAGGTTTGATTCCCTCCGGCGCTGACACCGTTCTGCACTTCGGATAAAAGCTTTTCTTTCTTCACTCTGATCCTGTCAGGTGTTGGAAAGCTTCAAGATCATGGACTACAGCCTCCTACTGGGCGTTCACAACATGGACCAGGCGGAGAGGGAGCGCCAAATGGAAGGCTCCCAAGGTGGTAGCGATGAAAAACGGCCCATGGCCCAGCAGAAGGCCCTCTATTCCACTGCCATGGAGTCCATCCAAGGCGGGGCCGCCTGCGGGGGGTCCATTGACACCGAAGACACGTAAGCGGGACCCGTGAGATGCCAGAATTGTGGCGCGATTGAATTTTTATGTATAATGAGGATGATAGCTCTCAGGTTTTTTTAAATGCCAAACTCCTAAAAATCTTGGGGGGTGGCCATGCTTTATAACAGGGATGTCAAACTCTGTTTGGTTCCAGAATCGGATCCAGAATTTCTGTTCTGAGGCGGGCTGGATCTGTACAAAAATGTCAACCCCAAATTTTTAGCTTGGCTGTTCAGTACTATGTTTTATCATTCAGCTTGAATTGATAACCTACTCTCCAAATTATAATCAGGATTAACAAGGGTTCTTTTCTAAACACAACACATCTATTGCGGTTGAGTTTTTTGAGTTTTCCCTTGCCCTCATGCAGGTTTTAGATCAGCGGGTGGTGTCATAATAGTCTGTGGTTTGCAATAATCTGTGGTCTGTGCAGCCCTTTGAGACTGCTTGTGATTAAGGGCGTCACAAATAAACATGACTTGACATGCTTTTGAGTTTTTCCTTGCCCTCATGTAGGTGTTAGATCAGGGGATGGTGTTATAATAGTCCCTAGTTTGCAATAGTCTGTGCAGCCCTTTGAGACTCCTTGTGATTAAGGGAGTCACAAATAAACATGACTTGACTTGACATGTATTTAAGTTTTCCGTTGCCCTCACGTAGGTTTTAGATCAGGGAATGGTGTCATAATAGTCTGCAGTTTGCAATAATCTATGGTCTGTGCAGCCCTTTGAGACTCCTTGTGATTAAGGGCGTCACAAATAAACGTGACTTGACTTGACCTAACTTTATTCATAAACAATGAGAAAATATATTTTTATGTTTGGCATTAAATGTGTAAACTATTTTATTCTAGCACTTAGGTGATATCAGTTTTACACCTGAACCAACTCACCTTGTTATCCAAACTCAACACTGCCTTCTAGTGGCCAAGGAGAACATTTGGTTTGCATTTATTTAAAAACTCAAAAATGTTGATAGGAATTACCTAGAGACTCACCTTTTTTTGACAAACTCAGAAATTTATGACAGCCCAAATTAAATCATTGTACGGGCCTTGTTCAGATGCGGGCCTTATGTATGACATATTGCTTTATAAAATACTAGGGGAGCACTACAACTTATGGATCTTAATTCTGTTTACATATTTCTTATAGAATGGGTGGCATCCCTGCCGTCAACGGAAAAGGAGAACGCCTTTTGCTTTATATTGGCATCATTGACATCTTACAGTCATACAGGTAAGCAGCAGAGTAATTACACTCATTGCTTAAACCATTTAGGACGGGAGTTATGCTGTCATAGTTCTCATAAAGTTTCCTCCATTTTTTTTGCATCGTTTTTTGAATGGTACTGGCGTGAGTTCTGAAAATGATAAAACAACAAATCCCTTGGTGACAAGAAAAGCCCTGCTTTTTATGGGCGGGCCAAAGCCACTATTAAGGCCTCAAAAACATAAAGTGGCAGGCGCATTTGTTCTCAAAGAGTTAAGACGCACGTGCACATTGGACTTATTGTTCCCTATTTTTGTTTGTGCAGGTTAATCAAGAAACTGGAGCACACGTGGAAGGCTTTGGTGCACGATGGGGTGAGATTTTTTAATAACGCTCGAGCAAACACTTCACACTCTTTGGGCATCGAGGGTGTTATGAGGTCCGGCCAAATAAGAGCTTAATATACTGAGCATGAATTGCCTATGAGCAAAGATACAATACTAGGGATGCACTAAATGTGGGTCTAGAACCGAAAATGTAAAACACTTTGTCTGAATTTTAAGACTCGTTACTGAAAAATGACAAAAATAATCATTTAGATATTTATTTTGTGCTGACTTGCTAAAAAATGTCAACTATAAAATGATAAATAACTAGCATGCTTGTTATTGCATACAAATTTTGAGTGTTTCGTAAAACAACAAAAAATAGCATTTAGTGCTTTGGAAAAATCCAGTCGTTTCTTGTACTTTGAGTAAAGTGGCTTGTTACTGTATAATTAAAAAAAAAATAGCTTGAAGCAGCTGCTCTGCATAATCTCCTTCTTTCAGGAGAGAGAATAATGACAAGAAAACTGGTGTAGGAGGGAATTGATGATGATAATGATGGTGGAGCATTATTTGGAGCAGTCTCATACAACAAACTACTCCTGTTAGTATATAAGATAATAGTAGTTGAAATTATCGCCGTTCATCTCTTAGTGACAGTCAATTGACTTCATTGACGAGTCTGTGTTTACAATTTAAAACGGTTTCACTGTAGTAAGTTATAGTGTTAGCATGTAAACATTGGCCAAAGTCCGGCTTGCAACAAAAACCTTTAAAAAAGGACTTGGTTCAAACTTGGCAGAGCTCCTGCTTGGGCAGCATCCTCCATCTCTTTCCTTCTTGTGTGTAAAATGAAAAATTAGCAGCCACGTCGTGCCACAAACTTGCCCCCTGAGTAAAAGCCAGCTACATATGGCTCGCTTCACCTTAGATGTGATATCATTACAACATTGTTTTTTTACATACTCTTGTTTCAGTTTTTTTTTCTTTTGGCCGATGCCAAAATTGCACTTAGTTGAATTATTGTTGGTGAAGAAAGTTTGGTGCATCCTGATATAATACCAGGTTAAAGAATAAATACATTTCAGCTCAAAGAGCTCGTGGGTGTTTACTACCATTCGTTTAATGGAGCTTTTATATGGATGTCATAAGGCTGTAGACCTAGATAATGGGGCCAGACTCTTTTGTTGTTCTCCCTCCAAGCGAACTGAACAGCGTGATGCATCCGCCTGCAAAGGAATCAATAACATCTGCCTGTGCCTGTGTTTATGTCTGTGCTTCGTCTGCCAAGCGGCTTGACCCAGAGACATACGTCACTGAAATGGAACACAAGAGGAGCTATTATATCAATTAATCCACGAGTTTTTTTTTTAATCTCGTCCACAGGACACTGTCTCGGTCCACCGGCCCGGATTCTACGCCGACAGGTTCTTCAAGTTCATGAGCAGCACCGTTTTTAGGAAGAGTTCCTGTGAGTCCTTTTCGCTGCCTTACATAGTCAAAACACTGCCGCATGGGATGAAATGACAGATGGTCTTCAAACTGCCTTATTCGGTGATGTTTGAGGTTATGTGGGAGAGTTCAGGTGATCTTTTTGTTGCAAAAACATCAAATAGGAAAGTGGGTTTGTAAATTCCCGATCTGTCATAATCACTCACGGCTCAGGGATTAGAGATTCTAGAGCCGTTGTTCTCAACTGGTCTGACTTCAGGAACCGCCATTCCACCGCGACAAGCTGTGACCCCCCACAAAACAACAACAAAAAATATACTAAATTTAGATAGAGATAGATAGATAGATACTTTATTCATCCCCGTAGGGAAATTCACACTTCCAGCAGTATCCTTGTGTTGAAGAAATAAAATAAAAATATAGAATATAAAATATAGGTGGGGTTTAATGTGGGCTTTTACTCCCCCGGGTGGAGTTAAAGAGCCTCATGGCATGAGGTAGAAATGATCTCTTCAATCTGTCGTTTGAATGGATAATGCAGTTTAAAGCAGAGATAATAAAATATATTCACTTTTTTTAATTAAATTTACCTGCCAAAACAAAACAACTTCAATTTTTGCATATGCTTGGACTTATACACAGTAATTAGCGACCCCCGAAAACTGTTTTGAGCAACATACTAAAAGCCAAAATAGGAAAAAACATGTACCGAAGCAATGATAATAATTTATTTATGTAGATAATAAAGATCAATATACTGGTAAAAAGCTAAAAATATGACATACTTTAACCATTTTCTGCACCTCCCTGCAGGACTTTAATAGCAAACATTTATGCCGGATTAAAAAGCCTGATGAGCCACAGTTTGCCCTCCCCTGGTCTAAAGAGTTTAAACTCGGATGAAAAATAAAATTGGGGAAAAAAACCCTATAAATGATTTTCAGTCATACTTCTATCTCCTTGTAATTTGCAGCATTGAAGTCATCTCCGTCCAAGAAGGGCCGCGTGTCACTCACAGTACCAAAGTGCGGCGGTCCCGGAGCGGCCTGGTCTGCCAGTCTGCTTCCCTCTGAGCGAGACGAGAACATCTTCGACCTGAGAGGCGCTCGCAGCTTCCCCACGTTGGAGGACGAAGGCAAATTCCTCGTTCCGGCGCAGTGTATTTGTAGTTTGTGGTTATTTCTCCTATGAAGTGAAAATTTTAAATGTGAAACTCACAGGAAGAGCCGATCTCCCATGCACGCCTCCGTCGTTCGAGGAGGCTACCACGGCGTCCATTGCCACCACCCTCTCTTCCACCACTTCACTGTCTATCCCTGAGCGATCTCCCTGTGACACAGCCGAGCACCCTCGCTACAGGTACCCATCAGTATTTGTTGTTGAGTTTAAAAAAAAAAGTATTATTTTATTATATTTTTATTAAAAAAATAATAAATACTTAGTCCCCCTTAAAAACTAAAAACTATCACAAGATTTTAAAGGAGCTGTAGGGAATGTGAAACTTTGTTTACTTGCTGCAGCCATTCCTGGCTTCTGTCAAGCTCCTTATGTTGCAAGTGCATGTACGTGCATTTCTAAGACGCGCTCGAATGAACTTGATTTTTCTTGGGATTTGGGTCAGCATTTGGACTGTACTTGATAGGGGTCTTATCTTACTTTCACCATTGTAATCCTAACAAATAGAAAGAAAATATAACACATCAAGTTAGTGTCCAGAACTACCCCTGACCCTTTACCTTATTTTCATCTGACCCATACAAGTAAGATAAAAGCAGATAGGTGCGGTAGAAAAAGAAATGTCATTTAGCCATTGTTAACACAAAGATAATAGAGGAAATATTTTACATTCAACTTTTTAAGGAAACTTCAAATGACCCCGCCCACCTTTAAAAATAAACAACTTAAAAAATAAAATAAAGTTTAAAAAAAAATCATAATTTCAAGAAAATTAAATATCATTGTGATTTAAAACATATTTGTATTGTATTAAAAATGAATAAATAATCTTTTCAAAATCATTTTATGTGATTATTATTTAAAAACAAAAATTTAAATTTAAAGAAAAAATATTTTAAAATAACCACATAGTTAAAACTGTATGGCCAATTCTTAAAATATATACTTTCTAAATTAAAAAAAAAAATAACAATTAAGAAAATAATAATAATAATAATAATAATTACAAAATACCCTGCGACCTGCTGGCAACCAGTTCAGGGTGTCCCATGCCCACTCCCCGAAGATAGCTGGGATGGGCTCCAGCACCCCCGTGACCCTACTGAGGATAAGCAGTGCAGATAATGGATGGATGGATGGATTACAAAATAATTTTGAATGGCCGAAGGATAGTTAAGAATGACTGATATTGACGCATATGATACAGAGGGTTGCATGGCACAGCAGTTCACTCCTTGTTATGTTGTGGGCTTAATTTTCAGTGTCAGGTTTGGAAGAGTGAAGGGGAATAAATAGTTGGTGAAAATAAGTGTGTCCTTGGATTTAGCCACCTCCATATCCCCATATGGCTTCGGTATATTCGGTATAAAAAGAAGTATATAGAGTTATTGATAAGCTGTATGTTGTCACTGGTGGGATTTTGTTAAATGCTGGAATTACCTTTGACTCTAAATTAGCAGCCGAGTTGTACATCCGAAGTTGCAACATGTAGAAACGGAAAGATTGTTACTTGTCGATCATTTTGTCCATCCGAGGATGTATTAAAGCCAGAATGACATTTGTATCTTTTAGTACTGGAACAGGAAATATTTCCACGTCGCCAGCTACTGATTTCTCTCTTCCGGTTGTGCTTAAAAAAGTCATTGTTGCTTTCCTCTCTTTTTGTGGGGTATCTGTTTTATCAAAATCTAATTTATCCCCAGGAGGCACACCCAGTCTCTCAGTCACGATGGACGGTAAGATGGCCGCAGTTAATTCCCCTTACCAATTTTTCAAGGCGAGACAAGCATCCTGGTACAAATGTGTGTTTTCATGTGATCAGGACCCAGGAGGAGCTGCGTGTGCGTGAGGAGGACCAACAAACTATTACAGTGGAGGTGGAATTAAAGCGACATGATAGTGAGCCCACTATCTCCATTCCTCAACCTTCTCCTGAACCAAGGTACAGCTACAGCAGCAGCAGCAGCGATGTTATTGTCAAAGTTGTTGTAATTCAGTCTGAATTTTCCATAAATGTGACTAAAAATGTGACTTTACCTGGACCAAACAGTTCACATAATTGATTTGTGCATCATACAGGACGTTAAATGTTGATTTTAATGGTAAGTGTGACACCATGATAGCACTTGACCTCAATTTACAAATGACTGATTATCCTGCAGGGCGATTTTGAAACAAATTCCGGGTAACTAGCAAATAAAAATAGGGCAGTGGTTCTCAGGGCCAGTAGCGTCTCCTATAAAGCCACTGTGCTGATTATTGCCACATTCTAACCTGATTTTTGAACCAAAAACAACTGCTGTAATCTCATCTATGTACGCTACAATTGATTAAGTGATCACAGTTGGGGGGGGTTGCAATGGCGAGACATACAGCGTCTGGATTAGGAGGAGGTCTTAAAGTGGCGCAGGGTAGAGAAACTAAAATAAGCAATATCTACTGCATCGGAGGAGGACATAAATGTATGTAGCGCTTTTCAAGTCAATGAAGACCTCTCAAAGCGCTTTACAATGTGCTTCACACTTACCCACTCACACACACCAATAGCAGCGTTATCCATGCAAGGCAACTACCTGCTTATCAGGAGCATTACGGATTCAGTGTCTTGCTCAAGGACACTTTGACATATAACCTGAGGAGCCGGGAATCGAACCTGTGACCACTTGATCCCAAGACGAGCACTTTACCTCTTTGACCTCCCTAATAAATACATTAACGTCTTTAATAAAGCATAACAAAGTGCGTAGTAAGAAAATAGAAATTCAAATCGTTGGGGAGACCATTTTTATCATTTCCCATCTAGTCATGATTGTTTCAAAAATATACCAGAAAAGGTTAGAATTTCACTAGTAATCTTTTAATTTGTAGTACAGTGGGACCTCGCTACTTCGCGGTTCCACGTTCGCGGGTTCAGAGCTTCGCGGGTCCCCTAAAAAATAATAATAAAATAAAATCATTAATATATATATATATATATATATATATATATATATATATATATATATAATTTTTTTTTTTTTTTTTTAAGCATTTTTGAAGGTGTGTTGCTACTTCGCGGATTTTCACTTTTCGCGGGTGGTTTTGGTCCCCATTTACCGCGATAACCGAGGGATTACTGTATTGGAAAAATATTTCTGACAACATTCTAAAAATACAATAAATAACAGTCATTTTACCTTAGGAAAATACATCTATTTTTTTATTTTTTCAAAGACGCTTTTTCTTTATAGCAAACATCCATCCATCCATTATCTGCACCGCTTATCCTCAGTAGGGTCGCAGGAGTGCTGGAGCCCATCCCAGCTATCTTCGGGCAGTGGGCAGGGGACACCCTGAACTGGTTGCCAGCCAGTCGCAGGGTACACAGGGACAGACAATTCACTCGCTCATTCACACCTAGGGACAATTGGGACCGGCCAATTAACCTGTCATGCATGCTTTTTGGAATGTGGGAGGGAACTGGACTGCTGATCCATGTAAAGCAGCGCTTCTCAAATTTTATCTGTCAGGCACCCCTAGTAAGAGGATAACTCTTGCGCCCCAACGCGACTAAAAATAATATCATTTGTCTATGTTTTAAGTACACCCATGCATAAACTAAGGCCATCTTCTAGGTTAAGTCATCTTTGCAACCTGTTGGGAATTAACTATCAAAATGTATCGTTTACCAAATTGTTCGAATTAGTTAACTGACTCCATTAACCAAACACGACCTACATTCATCCAACAATTATGCGCGCTCGTCTTTTGAGAGAGAAATGATCAGGAAGGCCAACATTTCCACACGGGGGCGGATGTTTATTATTCCCAACAGCAGAACTAAGTGTACCAACAGGAGACGGCTGAAGTGACATTTGAGTGTGATTGAAGCCTTCTTCTGAACTCTTTAGCTTTCTCTTATTGGCTCAGGTCTTCCCGCAAGATGGCGTCTCGGCTCCTCCCATGGGCATGCCAAGCAGTTGCTTGCGCTCAACAATCGCACAACACAGCGCCTTGATGTCTGGAACATTCTGCGTCAGCATACTCACGTGTCCTGTTATCAAAAGCACTAGACAAAACATTATACATTTCAAAACAGCCTGCCCGTATTGTACATTGAACTAAAGCACGGTCAGTGAATATCTTCATTGCATTAAACTGAATATATGTAACTTGTAGTCAACCGTATAAAATCATTTATAGTCAAATGTATAAAATCCTTTAAACCTCCGTTTATTGTTGCAAGTCGTGCATTTCTTAGATGCGCTCAAATTTTTACGGAGGTGGACCTGGGTTTGGGTTTGAACTGTATTTGAAAAATACCTTTTCTTACTTTCGCCATTTTCATGCTACACTAACAAAAACCTGTTGACGAGCATGAAATAACTCGTACACCCCCTAAGGAGCCGCGCCTTCGGTTTGAGAACAAGAACAAAAGATCAAAACCACACCCAGACACTTTGCTCTTATGTTTTTGCAGCTGTGAAGCTCAGGAAGCTGCCACCGCCCCCTCCGCGTTTTCTCCGGCTCCTGATTCCTCCTCCACTTCTTCGCCCGCCACCGTGGAAGCCGTGTCGGCCGAGACATCCGTAGCCAGTCCCAGTACCAAGTCCGGAGCTAGTCCCAAAGTGGTGGTGGTCCCTCCGGAGGCTGCTCCGCACCGAGCGTCTGGATCAGGGTGTGCGAGCCAGGCTTCGGTGGACGACGAGGACGACGTGCCCGTCACCGATATCTACTTTGTAAGAACACACTTTCCAGATAAGTGTTGAAACTCAATGTGGTGTTAACGGGCCAGCAGAGATAACAGCCTGATGCCAATCTTGCTGCTGCTTTCAAGATGCACACATAAAGGAATTTTTTAACCACTGAAATGCTCAAATCTGAGACTACCGTATTTTGCGCACTGTAAGGCACACTGGATTATAAGGCGCACCCCCAAAAA
The DNA here is from genome assembly GCF_059441175.1 of Urocampus carinirostris. Taxonomy (NCBI): domain Eukaryota; kingdom Metazoa; phylum Chordata; class Actinopteri; order Syngnathiformes; family Syngnathidae; genus Urocampus; species Urocampus carinirostris. The sequence continues at coordinate 37,745,261 of NC_142360.1, read as the reverse complement.
AGTATTTTTTCATACATCTTTCATCTATAAGGTGCACTGGACTATAAGGTGCATGGAATTTAAACTACACAAAGAACTATCATATTTATTTGTGTGTATAACCACGGTGAATATCAATGCAAACCTTGCTGACCAAATTTGCATGAAATTGAATGCAACGGGGATTGAACCAGGGTCGCTGTGGTCAGAATGCCCAGATTTACTACTAGAACACTAGTGATATAGATGACATACGATTCAATTTTATCTCATTATCACACTATTTTTACTCACAGTGCCGGAAACAAATGTTAGAATGGAGGAAACAAAGTCATCGTGAAAGCCATGAATCTATCTATATATCTATCTATCTATCTACCCTGGTCATATCCCTCGAGAGGGGTGACCAACTGCAAGACAAACACATACAAAAAAAAGGGAAAAAGTAGCAAAAAAACTCTCACAAAATTACTGGAACATGGCCAACCCAAATGCCCAAACACCCAAACAAGTTAAGCACCTCGGCACCCAAGGTCATGCTTTCGTCCCTCCAGATGAAACGGACACAAGAAAGCGGCCATGTCACTCGGATCAGGATGACACAACACGCTCTGCTGTCCGACAGCTTTCACTGGTTTACCCCTGCCGCATCATACAGGTGCCCTGCCCATCCTTAGAACATGTCTAAACATCCCACTATCCTTTTACAAGGGTGAATAAAAGCACAAAAGAGCACAAGGGACACAACTCTTTGGTGTATTTGATGATTAATCAGGCTTTGCGTTTATTCATATTTTGGGGACCAGAACCACCTGCTAAAAGTGAAAATCCACAGAGTAGCGTCGCACCTTCATAAAAGCCCCCAAGAGGCAAACTTACCTCAAGATGACGTCATTACCGACTGAGAGTTATACAACTGTAACAAAACAACAACTATAGATCAACAAAAAAACAACACGTAACACATTTGCAGTTGAATAAATAGGTTTTGTTTTTTGTTATACAAAATCAAAATGAAATTGGAGGACATTCATCTAAAATAAGCGCAGCTTACTTCAACACACCCCCATCGTGCGGTCCGGGTTTTATCACCACCCAACCGGAAATCGGAACACTTGGTCTCCCGCCACACCGTCTTTGAAGCCCCTCTGCCCGTATGGACACGGCAACAAGCGACTGGTTGGTTCCACGCTAGCATCGGGTGTTAGCTTAGCCGTGGCAGTAGGCCGGCCCTGCGGCCAGGCTGTCGCTTGCTTTCCGACATCTCGGTCAATTGCCGGACGCAATAACAATTCGCGCAGCACCCGCTAGTGATCAGCATTTATTTCTCACTTTCTTTCTAGTCCCATTTAATTGATGAATTTTTTTCTCAATGTAACAAGCCGTTAAAAGCTAGCGGGGGATATTCTACCCACTTTGATTCTGAGACATTGACTGCGCATGCCTCAGCTGTTTGATTGACAGCTTACAGCAGCCTATCACAGTCAGCCACGCGGACAGTCACAGAGCATCCTCCCTAATTTGTTTAGCGCCGTCTATTAGAATTACAATGCATGATACTGTACCTGGATATGAAAGACAACAAAAACAAACCAATTAAAAACCCGCAATGGGGTGAACCAGCGATAACTGAAACTTAAAGTGGCGAGGGGTCTTTGTATACCGTAAAACCTTGTGTGACACATGGAAATACTGTGTGCATTTCTTTTCTTATCCACCGTATTTTACGCACTTTCATAGTGCTGGCAAGTTTGGGATTTTAATGTGCACCTTATAGTCCAGAAAATACACTCATGGTTTTGGTAAAGGTAGCTTATTCCTAAAATGTGCATTCTGCATGAGTAGATGTGTATTTAGGAATCACATAAGACGTCTTTTTCATTCTCACCTCAGCATGCCGCCCATATCATGTCACTTCTTTCCTTTTTTTCTTCTTTCGGCTCATTTGTCCATTTCTTGTTCTCCCCTTCGACTGTTATCAGTTCCCTGACGGAAGGACTTGGGTGGTCTCACCACGCCCACGAAGGGGAAAATGGCTGTCGGGCGGGCCAGTAAGTGGCCTCTTTGTTAGATTAGATTTGGTGGTGTGAACTTCCCTTTTTAGGTAGCTCATACAGTTAGCTTGTAGTTACGTTCATATGGTTGAACCTCCCAAAGTGGTCCAGAACCTTTCCAAAAAGGATTTATTCTAGATCACAATAATAATAATTTAATGGACCTAGTCCCTTTAGGGAATTTCATTTTCACCGACTGTACTGAGGTATTCCCTGGCGGTCTCACATCCGAGTCCTAACTAGTCCCACCCTACTTAGCTCGCTGAGATGCAGTGTTCTTGGGTGGAATGGGCTAAACCGACTTATCAGACCCTATCATATTTCCCTTTTTATCTGTCTAAGAATGCCGAATAAAATCTTCATTATGGTTTACAAAAACGACTTCATGTTCAATTAAAACAAGTTTGATTGCTCTTGAGATAGTCTAAGACATGTACTGATACAATGTATCAGTCTTGATACCAGTTTTTTAGGCTATCGGTACTCGAAATGGTGGTCTACACCAGTATTGGCTGCATTCTTGTAGGCATTAAATAATACCTAACCTAAAATTAGACAAATATATGTTAGATTTAATTAGTTAATATTTGTTAAATGCAATATTTAAGGTAAATGTTGTGTTTGGATTTAAATGTATCCCATTTAAATCGCATAGGGGAGAAAATATATGCTGGGGTATCAGTTATTTGTACCTATAACTACTCAACAATAGAGAGAGAGAGAGAGAGAGAGAGAGAGAAAACAAACAGATAAAAAGAGGAATAGTGAGAGACGGGAGAAAGAGAGAAGGGGAAAGAAAAACTAAAAGAAGGTAAAAGACACAGAGAAAAAGAGAGACAAAGAGTAAAACAGAAACACAGAGAGTGAAAAAAAAAGAGGGACAGCGAGAGAGAGAGAGACAGAGAGAGAGAGAGAGAGAGAGAGAGAGAGAGAGAGAGAGAGACCGAGAGAGAGAGAGAGAGAGAGAGAGAGAGAGAGACATACATAAAATTGGAAAGGTGAGAGTGTGCACTGCATGGTATTTGAAAAAAAATAGGATCTGGAAACAAAATCAAGATAGGCACTGTCTTCATTAAAAAATGTAAAATTGCAATTGGGGATTTGCAAAAATCGAGATTTGCGGGTTTGTTTTTCCAAAAGATCGGAAAAAAAGAGATTCCGGATCTGCAAAAACTGGAGGTCTGAGTCAAAAAAGATAGGGAAATAGTGATTCGGGATCTGCAGAAATTGAGATCGAGGGGTCTGACTTTAAAAAAGATTGAAAAATTGCAATTCAGAATCTGCAAAAATTGAGATCTGGAAGTATGACTTCATGAAAGGATCTTGGGGGGGGGGGGGGGGGGGGGGGGCTTTTGAGATCGGGAGGTCTGAACTTATAAAAGATCATTAAAAGTCATTGGTGCAACCCTAATTATCCACCTTGGCGGTTTCAGATAAGTTGTGTTTTTGCATCAACTCCTAAACGGGCCAAACTCCCCTCCTTCATTCTCCATCACTCCAACGCCACTCATTCTCCTCGAAGAAAGCGTGCAATAATCGCCGCTTCCGAGCAACATCTGGCTTCAAAGATTAACACGAGCTATCTGGGCGACACTCCACCCCCGTTTATGCATCCCTAACTCTCATTTCCTGTCTTGTCTTTTCTTCCTGCGACCTCCTGCATCTCTCTTCCTGCCTGCCTGCCACTGCCGCCGCTTATCTCTGTCTCCCTGGCGCCCTCTGCTGTGCTTGGCGTGTCAAAACAAAAACAAAAATACATGCACAACAGCAGACTCCAGAGGACAGGACCTGGGTGTACTCTCCGCTACACTATGGCTCAGAGTCTGAGGCCCTGCCAGATGGGGATTGGGAAAAAGAGACAGTAAGTGAGAAGCATCCGACTAAGGAATACACAGTGCCAACTTTCATTTTAAAGGTTATCCCAAATGCAAAATGTGAGAAACTAGTAAATGCTATTTGCATAAATTCTATATATTTTATCAGTATATTACAACTATTTCCCGAGATGATGTTTTGTCATCCTAAGATGTGACGTCATAAAAGGAACACCAGTACCCTAGCAAACCAGCCGCCATATTGTTTTACGTCTTTATGAGTTAAAAAGTTTCGCCTAAACCTCAGATTAGATATTTTATCTTAGCTGCTCACAATACTACAAATAAGAATCAGGAGACTGCATATTCTCTTTACTGGATGTCAGAAAGAGTGAATACACAGCTTTGGAGCATTTTTCAGCATGACGTTGAAGAAATCTTTCGTATCTAAGATAGTGCCATGAGGCTTGCCCATCAAAAAACACATTGAGCCGCCAGCCTAAATTGTTACCAACGACGAGAAGCAGCTTTGGTGGCAAACGTGAAGCCGGCAAGAGAATAAGCAAACCAAAGGAACACGGCGCTAACACCAGGTTCGCCAGTCAAAAAACATGCTGTGAGCAACCAGGGTAACTGGGAGCCAACAACGAAAAGCAGCAATGGCCACGGCGATAAATGTGAAGCAGATTTCGACTAAACCAAGCGACACGGCAAAACCGGTGCTAACCGGCTAATGAGGAGCTAGCCAGACAAAATTATAACTGCTGCACATGAGTCAAAAAACACAAACGAAAAGCCACAATCACCTACCTCCAAGCAAAAATGAGCGATACGCAATTCCTGTTCACGAAAATCGCTCTCTGTTCCGGAGCTGGCCTCACACGCTGTGTTAATGGGATTCCCCTTTTTCTTAAAGCGTTGTGTTCCTTCAATGACGTCATAGCTCTACAGCCAGATGGGTCAACTTTGAGACTAAATTTCTCGATTCCCGTGGAATATTTTGCAACATATTTGCACAATTTGGGGGAAGAACACTACAAATTATGTTACTAATTGAAATAAAAAAATGTTTGGGAATACCTTTAAGCAGTAAATGCTTCTCAGATCCATCAACTCCACCCCCTTGCAGCATCGTTCCGGGTGCAAATGGTCACTTGTTGGTGACGATTTAGCGCACAAGCGGCCACCCTGTGTTTCTTCAACAGCTAGCATGCATCATACCACATCTTGTCATCAACCTGCTCGGAAAAAACTAGAAAAAACTCAAAACCCTGAGAAACTTTTGCAAAAAGCATTTGACAAACAAATGTCCATATAAGATAATACACTGATGCCCTGATTGCATGTATTGTCTATATGTGTTGCTGCACTTGATTTTTTTATATAGAATAACATCATGCCCGTTTAATAGCGTTTCCTTTGTTGGCATTCAGCTAGCAGACTTTTTTAGTCTGCCAGTCATGGTATTAGTTTAAATTTAAAAAAAAAAAATCGTGTCATGAACCGGAACAGCATCAGGACCCAAGCGCGTGACGTTCTCACACAAGCCTTTTATTTTACGGGAAATGGGGAGTCATGCACGTTAGGCAGCAGTCTGGCCTGGAATGATAGGAAGAAAGGGAATTGCTTTTTGAAGTACCATACCAAATAAAAATAAGCTAAAAAGTAAAACAATGACGGACAATTATGTCTATGTCGGACACTCGAGTTGACTTTTGGGGGATTTTGTTTGGACTACCAGTTTCACACTGAAGTTCAGTTTCTCCTGTATTGGGTTCTGATGTCCACTGTAAAAGACAAATCATAGAGTTCCAAAATATATTTTGCAGTATTCCAATGATTTCACAAACATTGGAGAATTTCAAAATAAATATGCTTGGACAACAGTTTTTTCCCTAGTCAGGAAAATAAGACACTTTTCCTTGTTCTGCGATATTCAAGAAATCACATACAATGAATGAATGAAAACTTTATTCGAACATCAAAAAAAAAAAAACGAACAAAAACAATAACTCAACAACAAAATAATGTTTCATAATGTGTTTGAAAAGGGGTAGTAAGAAGCAAATGCTTATATTCCCTACCCCTTCATCTTCCCCACCAAATACACCAATGATATAACAAAAATTGTAATGATATTAATAATAACAGTTATGATACAAGAATAACAACAATAACACAATGTTAACTAGACATACTATTCCCAATCTCTCGTATCACTTATACCCCATTTTCTTCATAGCTGTATTCCGCCAGGAATGTTTTTTTGTATTTAAATTTGAACAAGTCAATGGTTGGACATTGTTTGATCTCGTCTTGCAAACCGTTCCAAAGCTTGACTCCACACACAGACACACACATACTTTTCCTGGTGGTTCTCACCTTTGGGATTATGAATTCACTACAGCCCCTTAAATTATAATTTCCCGACTAATCCAAAATTCAGTTTTAATAATCTGATTATATTTAACCTACCTCTTCTTGTTTTCACTTTGTGTCCTTTCTCCCGCAGTAAACGCCGTCAGGTGACTGAAAAGCATGAAAGGGGATGGTCCAGCCCAAGCCCAAAAACCTCCCGAATGGTCCAAGCGCAATCTTTTCCGGGCGGGAGGAATGAAAACCTGAGAGGTCCCTGCCATTTACATATGATACTTGTGTTTACGTGTGACATAGTGCAAGTATGCTCGTGTGTTATATGTTTTTTGACGTGACACACATATGTCTTATTCCAACATCAGGAAACGGGTTCGTCTTTCATTTTTGTCACATGGTGATGCGATAGATAATGTTATGAGTGGTGGGCATGTGCCCCCTCCAATATGGCCGCCGCATACACACAGTGTGGGGCGCTTTGGGGCAGCAGTGTAGCTAAAAGCAGCAATCTTTTTTTATTTGTAAGTATGTTCAAAAGATGAATACTGTATGTATTATTCAGAACATGTTTAGTTCATTTAAATACCAATGGAATTTTCCATTCTAAGTTTGATAGGTATATCGTAACATTCGGGGTGACGCTTGTGGCTAAAAGCAGCAGTCCTGTTTATTTGAAAGTATGTCAATTATCAAAATACAGTAGACCCCCAAGATACGACATTAATCAGTTCTAAAGTAGCCATTGCAAGGTGAAATTGCCGTATAGTGGGGGATAGAAGCCTATCATAATCGGCTCCCAACGCCCGGTACCCCAGATAAGAAAATTCAATAATAAAATAGTGTATATGAGGGGTCAGAACCTATGGTTTGCGAGCCCTATATGGCTCTTTTCATGTGGTTGAAAGGTCCAATATAAATTATGTAATTAATTAATAAATTAATAAAAGCAGCACCCACTGATACAGGCTACAAATTTGCATAGGGTTAGGACACCATTTAACTACAGTTTACACTCAAGCTCATTAAACAATCTATGTACATTGTTGAGACACTTTATGATAAAAAGCCACAAATCAAACATTTTATCCAGAAGCTCCAGCAAAGCACCTAGAGTAATTTGATTGGGTGAACGATAGGAATGGGCGGAGCTGTACGCAGGACAGGACCCGTGCACTCCTCACAGAGCGCCATCTGCAATGATAAATACGCTGTTATAGTAGTTTGCAGTATTTTGTGACATTTTTACAAAAGAACTCTGCTTGCACCTTGTTTTAAAAGCATTATTTAGGACGATAATGACCAAATGAACGCTCTTAAGTAACTGCGGGAGGGATAGATTTTAAGTGGTATATTTATATTGAAATGGGACACAGTCTCTGCCTTTGATTATTTCATAGATTTTATCAAATCTTAAAAAATCACACAGTGAAATCAAATGTGCCAAAGAATTAGCTTTTGTCTGAAGAGCGGGTTTGGCAGTTTTATTGAATTTTGTCTTAAAATATATGGTTTTGGCTTTCTCTCTCAAGAAAAATCTAAATATTTTTGCATTTATGGCTCTTTGGGTCAAAAAGGTTACTGACACCTAGTGTATAGTAAGTACACATTATATGCAATATAAGCTTATTGTCAAGAACCAGAACCGGATCAGGACCCAAATGCGTGACGTTTCTCACACAAGCTTTTATTTTACGGGAAATGGGGCAGTCATGCACGTTAGGCAACGATCTGGCGTGAAATGACAGGAAGCTAGAGACAGACGAGATCGATACCAATTGCCAGAGCAGATATCGGACAGATAGGGTCGATACCGGACAGGACGGGTTCAGACAGGATTGATATTAAACAGGACAAAATAAACGGGAACAATACCGGACAGGAAATGCCAACAGGAAACAGGACCGAGTCAAACCCATGTCTTGCGGGGCAGAGGTTCGTTGACGGACTGACAAAGGAAGAGTGAAAGCACCGAGCTTAAATAGACGGAAAGCCAATCTGTCAATGAGCCGAAGCTGGTGCCACACGGGCGGTGCCAATTGGGCGGCATGGCAACCGTGACCCTTATATGATTAAATTACATCATAAACCAAGATACATATAAAGCAGTGCATCTCAACTATTTTTTGTCACGCCCCCCTTGGAAGAAGAAATCCACTCGCACCCCTTCAAGATCAATTGTGTTTTTTTAACTGATCACGTAGTATTGGTGCGGACAAAACGATTGCTCGATATTGGTGGCAACACGTCGCCTTTGTCCATGCCAATTCTACACCTTTCTGCACATTTTTGCTAAAAAAAACTGCGTGGTTGGGTTGTCATGTCACTGGGTGAGAGTTTCATTTATTTGGCTTCTCTAACATTTTAACATAGCTAGCACACTTCGCTCGTCTCCCTCTGTGGTTGCAGTGAAGTGCTACGTACGTCAAACGTCCTCGTCTTAGCTTTTGGGAGGAGACTTTTGTTTGTCTCTTTACCCCGTTTCTCTTTGCCTATCTCCGCATCTGTGTTAAATAATTTTTTCATGGGGTCTCTTGAGGGGCTGCTACACTCTATACTCAATGCTTATACTCTGTGCTTAATACACTGACTGCGTGGAGGCTACATGTAACAAAACACTGCCAATAAGAACGCCTCTGCGCCCTAGTGTACTGGAGGTGCAATTGCACTTAATTCTGGGAAAGTAAAAAAAAAACATGCCCACTCCCCCCTTGATGGAGCCGAGCGACCCCCCTCAGGGCCCGTCCCCCTAATTGAGAACCACTGATGAAAAGGAAAATTACTTTTTCTTCCTTTAATGTGACGTGGCATGAGCTGGTCTAGAGGAGTAGAGGGTGGATTAAAAATCCAAAAAGATTTTTTCCTGATAATCGCAAGGATTGTCATGCCTTAAACGTTTTCCTTTTTTAATTGTTTCAAGCCATGCAGGATAACAAGAGTAGCTATTCCCTTGTCTTCATATTTCTTAATAATCACAAGCTTCATTTCAATGGTTAGCATGTTTTTGCTTTTTCTTTAGCGGATAAATTCAGTGCGCTCGAGGTCTTTACAAAGCATACAATATCTTGAACTGAATGAAGAGAATTGAAGGCATTGTGGGAGAAATTTCAACCAACGTTATATCAGACGCAGACCAATAGCATACCAGCATTTGATATCACGTCGACCAATTGCAGACGTAACTCGCACAAACAGTACAAAGTTTAAATTTTGGGCATGCAAAAAAATTTGTCATTGAAGTTGTATAGTGGGGAAAATGCAATGTCGTATCCTGGGGTCTCTTGTTTTGATTCTATATAGATGACTTTGAACATTTATACTTTATTTCAATTTGAGAAGGTCAGGCCTAGAATCTAAGTTTTATAAATCAACATTAAATTAGTTTAGACACGCTTAAGAGCTTCATCCCAAAATTGTCGGCCATATTGTTTTGACGGATATTTTGTTGGATTATACACATTGTCAATATGCTAAAAGCAGCTGTTATTGAGTTATGATTATTGGTAAAAACTAAAAGGTTTTTAGTATCTTATATTATTCGAATTATTGCCAATGATATGAATATGTCTTTAAAGCTGAAGTGTCTTTCGCAGACACTGGTGTACGTATAAAATTATAATATGTTAGCAAGTGTTAAATTGTGAATCAAGACCTTAGCATTTATAGTATTGAATGAGTCTTATTTTAATTGTTAAAATGTAAACATTTTAACCCTGTAATTCCCAGTGTGGTAAAATTGCAACACTTTTCTCTGTTTCTCTATCTCTATCACTGTTTTTTTTCTCGCTCGCTCATTTTTTTCTGTTTCCCTCACAATTTCGCTCTCTGTGTCTCTTTTTGTTATTCTCTTTCTTTATCCTTTTCTTTCTCTCTCTCTCTCTCTCTCTCTCTCTCTCTTTATATCTCTTCTTCTTTCTCTCTTTTTTGTTCTTTTTTCCTTTTATCTGTCTTTCTATCTTTCTGTCTCTATTTTTCTCTCTGTTTGAGTTGTCTTTTTCTCTGTGTCTTCTCTTTTTCCCTCTTTATTTCTTGTTTTTTTCTCTTTCAATTTCTCTATTTCTCTCTTTGCCTCTCGTTCTTTCCATCTCTCCTTTTCTCTTTCCTCTCTTTTTCTGTACTTTCTGCCTTTCTTTCTCTCTCTATCTCCCCACTGTCCCTCTTTCTCTCTCTTCTTTTTTATTCCCCTCTTTCCTTTTCTGTCTTTCTTTTACTCTCTCTTTCTCTTCTTATCTCTTTTTCCTTCTCTTTTTTTCTCTTTTCTTTCCATCCCACACTCTCATCTATAGCTGTAGGTACGAGTCACATCAAAGACACACAATATAATAAGTTAGCTAGTGCTAACTAGCTACGTTAGATTCTTACCATTGCCATTTCTTACTGCTTAGTGCTTTCTTACTCTTTTTTTCTCCCTTTGTTTTTCTCTTTTTCTTCCTTTCCTTTCCTGTCTTTTTTTTGCTCTATCTCTCTTTATTTCTCTCTATCTCCTTTATTTCTTCTTCTACCTGTCTCTCTTTCTTTCTCTTAAATATAATAGTTACCCCACGAGAGCATGTTTTTTCTATATCTGGGTCTTACAGGGTTAAGATTGTGTCAGTTAAAGGAAAAACAAATGCTTTGATAAACTCTCACGTTGAAAGATTGTATTCAAGTCTGTTAGCAAACGGTCTTTTGTTTTTGTTTATTCCACTTATTTTGTAAAAAGTCTATTCAATCTACCGTCATCAAATATGAAAAGCATACTAGCAATAATTTCCACTGTCCTCACCTCTCTTTCCTTTCAAATCGCCTTACTAGATGATTTTTCTTTCACTCCTGCTGTCCCGTTTATTTTCCTCCGTCGTCGTCGCTGCTCACGTGTACATAATCAAAAAAAGAATAATATATATAGAGAGAGAAAGATATACAGATATATTTTCCATTGTAAATGGAGAAAGTTCTATTCCTTTGCTTTTATTTTTTCCGCTTAGCCGAGAGACGATTGCAATCTTTGTCATTTCAGTCCTGAGAAGAAGCTGCATGCAGCTGTCGGGTGCATTTTCTTGAAACATGAAAACTGGTAGGAATACTTTTTCCAAATTGTTCCAGCTGTATCTTGTGAGTGTGTCGTGTGTCATCCAATAGGAAGAGTTCATTACAGAGACATAGCATGGTTTGACAAAAAAAAAGAAAAGAATAATGCATATCAAAATGTGTATTTCTGTATATCTGTGTATATTCATCTATTTATACGTGAGTATAAATAGATGGCTGTGTGTGGGGGTGAATGTGTTGAATGTTGGTGTCTTTTGGACTCAATCAGAATGAATATGAAATAAAATTCTATGAATTATCCTCTCGTTTAATGTTTTTTATCACTAGGGCCGCACCGAAGCTATAGAAAACAGATAGTTGCACTTGAATTTGTAGTTTCTTGGGGACTATTTGAAAAGAGATTAAAAAAAATAGAGGTTTTTATTTGTAATGGTTTAAAATGATGGTAGAAATGTTGAATTGCTATTGTTTTTGTCAATACCAGAACAGGAAACAGGACCCACTCGCGTAACGTTACTCACAGTTTTATTGGGGAGAAGGGAAAGGAGCGCACACACGATCCGGAGATCGCTGGTTGCTCAGACGCAGAATTGGGACTTTCGTGGCGAGCGATGGCAGTGTCGGGAACGGAAAAAGAGTCAAAAAAACAGGAGAGGAAAGTAGACATGGTCGAGATCTAACAGATCGTAGCGGGAGAAAAACAAGAGCAAAAAAACACAGGACAGGCGAAAAAGGGCTTGCCGTGAAAAAAAAAACGGAGATTCGCAGACAGACCGACAAAAGGGGACTGACTGGACAGAGTTTAAATACTGACAGGGAGCCAATCTGTCAACAAGCTGCAGCTGGCGCCACCCAGGCGGGGCCAATTGGGCGCCATGGCAACCGTGAGAGTTTTAAGAAAATGTATGTTTCTGTAGTGCAGTGGTTGACACATTCGCTTAACATGAGAGGAAACAATTGTTGGCCTGGAGAGGGATGGGAGCCACCAGGCTGTACTTGCCCGGGACACACCACGGGAAATGGTGCCCCTACAACCCTACTGGTTAAGGCACATGTGTCAAACAGGCGGCCCGCGGGCCAGAACAGGCCCGCTAAGGCATTGAATCCGGCCCGCGAACAACACTCAGAGAAGCGCAAGAGAAAAACAAGCTGCAGGTTGAAATATGTCCACTTGATGTTGCCAAAGCCAGGTGCCTCTCACAAAGACACCTTACTTGTATTTATTTCTCTCTCTCTCTACCTCTTTCTTTTCCACCCCTTTTCTCCCACTCTGTCACTGTCTCTTTCACTCTCTGTGTCTCTTTTTCTCTTCCTTTGTTGCTCTTTGTCTCTTTCTCTCTCTGTGTCTCTTTTTCTCTTCCTTTGTTGCTCTTTGTCTCTTTCTCTCTGTGTGTCTTTTAACCTCTTTTGCTCTAACTTCCCTTTTTCCTTTTCTCTTTCTCTCTTCATACCCTTCGCGCTTTCTTTTCTCTTTTCTCTCCTTCTGTCTTTCTATTTCTCTTTGGATTTATTTCTTCTTCTCCCTTTCTTTTCCCCCTCTCTCACGACTTTTTATCTTTTGTTTCTCACGCTCTCTCCCTCTCTCTTTTTTTCTTTCTTTGTCCCGCCCTCTCTCCTTTTCCCTCCCCTTTCTCTTATTTCTTTATCTCTTTTTCTTTCTCTTTAATCTACTAGTCCGGCCCCCGGCAGAATGTTTGTTCTATCGTGTGGCCCCTGAGTTCAAATGAGTTTGACACCCCTGGGTTAAGGGATCCAATCAACAATAGATGGAAATGTGAAATTAAAGTGCACATGTTGTATTTTGTTCCAAATTGAATGAATGGCCTTTATTGTAAGTATAATAATTGTAGTGTTTGCCCTTTTAGTGCAAAGGATAAAGACGTTAAAACAAATTATTAATAATATGTTCATAATCACAGTCGCAGTTGTACGGACCATGAATTAAGAATTATAGTTTAGAAATGCGTTCTTTTCATTTGCTGATTGTTAAAACTGTTAATATCGTGTAAAGTAGGCGTTGATATGTTATAATTTATTTCCAAAACACGCAGGTATGTATCTACATTTTTTTTTTAGTTTTTTTTTTTTTTAGTTTTGTTGTGTGTTTTGTTTGTTGTATGTTCAAAAAATGTTGTAATTTATTTGGTAGTTTATGTCAAGTAATTACAAAATTTTAACAAACAGTAAATTATGTTGACTAATTTAGCAAATGTTTTCGCCTCGTGACGGCTTTGCGAGCCGCCAATTCGCTGCCAAACCTGTCAATCACCAAATCTCAATTTTAATTGGTCTAAAGCCGACACGCCCACGCAGACTGACTTATCTTAGAGCTCGAAGACTAAATATTTGATATTATTTCGACTATATTAACCATGAAATTTTGAAAATGGATTGATAAAATATGACGTTTTGTAATGTCATTCGCCGGTTCGGCGGATAGACATCACAAAAATAATTTTCCCGTGACCACTTTTGAAGCCGCCAATTCGCTGTCAAACCTGTCAATCACTTTATTCTGAAGTTTCATTGGGCTAGTGTTGACACTAATGGAGACTCGCTCATTCTCTAGCTTGAAGTCAGTTATTTCACACACGAAAAAATACATATAATGTGTATTTTATTTAGAATAATTATAAAAAATTGATAAATAAAATGTATTATGTTATTTCGGTCGCCGTCTCAGTGGAGTGGCGTCATCGTAAAACATTTCATCCCATGACTGATTTACGAAGCGCCAATTCGTCGTTAAACCTGTCAGTCACTTTATTCTTAATTTCTATTGGTCTAGGGTTGACAACTTTATGGAAACTCGCTCGTTTTCTAACAAAAACATTTAATACAATGTAAATTATATTGAAAATAAGTATTTTTAAATGTATTCATAAAATCGAACATGATGTAATTTCGCTCGCCGGTTCAGTGAATAGACGTCATCATAAAAAAATTCTTCCCGTGACCGATTTTCGAGTTGCCAATTCGTCCTTACATCTGTCAATCTCATTATTCTTAATTTTAATTGGTCCAGAGTTGACATCTTTATGAAGACTCGCTCGTTTTGTAGTTTATAGGCGGAGTTTATCTGCAAAAAGATTTAACACAAGGTAAATTATATTCAAAATAAGTATTTTAAAATTGATTAATGAAATCCAATATGATACTATTTCGCTCGCCGGTTCAGTGAATAAACGTCATCATAAATTAATTATTCCCGTGACCGATGTCCGTGCCACCAATTTGTCGTTTCACCTGTCAATCATATTATTCTCAATTCTAATTGGTCTATAGTAGACACCTTCAGTCAGACTTACTCGTTTTCCAGCTCGAAGGCGGAGTTTGTCTGTTGTTGGACCATCTGGGAAAAGTAAACCCCCACAGAAACAAAAATGGGGAACCGAGATGATGAATACGATTATGTATTTAAAGGTAAGTTATTCCTGGGAGCGGATAAACAGCGACTTTTGAAAGTGACGGTTGTTTTTAGCTCAGTAAAGGAAGTAACACAAACCAACGACAATGCTAAAGTTAGCTCCCTAGGGAGCGTGAAACACACAAAGTTGCCTAACGTTAGGGGAACAAATGTTATCTATTTTAGGGTTTGGGGTAATATTTAGTTGTTAAACCTTCACCAAAATTAACTTGTAAACTTGGACTCAAGTTTGGTAATTAAGTCAAACTTTCCGGTCGCTAGCTAACATGGAGGCTACTCATCTACAGGCGTATTGACCCTTGGCACGTGACGTCATGTTACCGTTTCCGGCAGAATGAGAGCCATGATGGACGGTAAGAGGTACGTGAGCGCAAGGCAGTTCAATGGGTTGTTGAGTTGAAACAAATACCAATAACCAGGACAGAGGAATATAACCTCCACTTTTTACCATTGCAGTGTTCATTTTACCTCTGAAAAGTGATAGGTCCCGGGGACTCGCATGCTCAAAAATCAATGGGTCCCAACAGAGATCTATGGGTCCCCCAAATTTAGTGTGCTCCATGCCCTTACCAACTGTCGTATTTTCCCTTACAAAATACAAAAAAATCTTTTTTTTTTTTTTTTCAAACATGTTTATCTAGTCTAACATGTTATATTGTACATGTGTTTCCTTATATCATATATATTGTTAATGAACATTTTGTTGTGAGACGCTGAGTTGCTCGACATGAATGAGCTTTATTATATAAAAAAAAGTTCAAAAATGAAGTCGCTTGGACGTTCACTGTGAAAGGAAAAAATACATGTAAATATAATTAAGTAGAATAATACATTTTCTTATTCAAATTATGAATTCATTTTCTGCATTAAATTATTGTTGGTAATATACTGATTAAAGGGATAACCAATGACGTGTCTTTTTTCATTTTCTCCTTTTATACTTCCTTTTTTTCTTAACTTCTTTATACAACATAATCATTCGTAATATAATGCATCAAACCAAGTGAGCCGTTTGAGAGACGGCTCTTTTTAATGAGTTGAGCCAAAAAAGCCGGTTCTCTAAAAAGAAACTGACTTTCACTACACAACTGGAACTGGAGATCGGCGTGTGGACGAAAACTCGAACCGCGAGACCAAAACAATAATGGCGGTTCTGCCTCACAAAAAGTTAGGAGTGCGGTGAATTTTTGTTAAAAAATGATAATGACAATTTCGATGCGTCCCCAGCCAAAATAATGCGTCTAGGACGCAGGGACGCGGGCAAACCAGAACACTGCCATTGTGATTAATTCCCGTGCAGTGGGCAAGCTTCTAAGCCTGATATGGAATTTCATCCCTTTTGATGTAGACGGAATACAGCAATGTTTATCTGAAGTGCGAAGGACTGGTGTTGTGAGTTACAACACCGGCAGGGGGGCAACCCTCAAGCATTCCAGGATTTGCAGCAAACATTTTTATGCAAGGTAGGTTTGATGTATTTCCGGCAGGGTTGGGTAGCGTTACTTTAACTGGATTACTTTCAATTACTTTTGGATTACTCCAATATCAAATATGCTAATAAAAGACAAAAGAAACTAAATATGAATAAAATGACTAAATTTTGTGCAGGCTTGGGGAGTAACGGAATACATGGAACGGCAAAAATGATGTTGGCAAGCTGTTTGGATTTATTTTCATTTGGTTTTCGGCGCATTTTATGTTAGTTTAGCCAGAGATCAAAGCCAGGAGAGAAAGCTTACCATGTGTTGTGAGTCATAATTTTATTCCTATTTCGTTTCTTTTGTCTTTTATTAGCATATTTGGTATTGGAGTAATTGAAAGTAATCCAGTTAAAGTAACCCTACCCAACCCTGATTTCCGAGCTATAGGTTCGAGTCACGTCAAAGACACACTATAATAAGTTAGCTGGTGCTAACTAGCTACATGAGGTTCTTACCGTTGCCATTTCTTACTACTTGGATGAGCTGCTTTTATTGTGATTAACCAGGGATTCAAAACAAAAATGTTTTGAATATCACATGTATTGAAAACTGATATGTGCTCTACCATAAAGCTTAATGCGCAGAAATGAACTCCCAAATTATCAATGTATAAATCGTCATTTCGACAAAATAACAATTTTCAAAATGCATAAAAATATTTCAGTTGCGAATGCCTTGTGCTTTACTGTTCTATTACATTCCCCCCAAAAATTGGAAAACAAAGACATTTTAGTATCATTTGCGTGAGGGGAACATTTCACGCCGGGAGTGCATCAAGATTAAAGACTCATTTATTAAAAAAATAAATTAAATTAAATTCAAAAAATAATTGAATGATTTTGAAATAATACTATATTAACTGTTTTACAGTTAAATAACGTTTTGTGTCTAAACCATGGTACAACACTTTTTTCACAAAACGACATTTCACCCCCAAAATATTTTTCAGAAAACACACCGATCAAAATTAGAGAACAATGACTTTGCCCTGTAAAAAAAATTCTAAAGAAGATTCTGATACACATTTGCATTCACTCAACCATGAAGCTGAACAAGAAGCCCAACTCCTGCTTCAGAAAACATGTCCCAAACCATGACACTTTTTCCTCCACCTTTCACTGTTTGTTTTTTTTACACACTTTGTGTTTAGTCTTTCTCTAATGTGCCGCCAAACAAAATGCTTCCCATCAGACCCAAATGAATTAAATTTGCTTTTATCACTGAAGTGAACTCTGGACCAGTTCACCTCTGTACACACAACATGCTCCTCAGCAAAGCATTGTCTACCCTTTTGATTATTATTATTTTTTCGCCAATGAGAGGTTTGGTCTCTGCAGTGTGGGCTTTCAGTTGAAATGCTCTTAAACGGTGTGACACTGTATGGCAAGACAGAACCATACCATGTTCAGCTCTGAACTGGCGATCAATTCCAGGTGCAGTGTGGAAATAATTACTCATTGACATCCTCCGCAGAGACCTGTCCTAACTTGCATTTGTCTTTCGTGGACGACCAGCTTTCATGGGAGACTTGAAGGAGTTTGTAGTTTTGTAAAGTTATTAATTATTAATTAATTATTAAAGTTACAGATTTGGAACGATCATCTTATCTTGTTATGGCTGATATGCATAGTGTTGTAAATGGTACAACAAATGGCGAGCAGCTAAAATAGGGGGGGAAAAATAACACACACAGGGCTAACAGGGACAGAACCAGCCGGCACACGGCAGGCTAGCCGGCTGCCATTGAGGACAAACCGGGACCGAACGGCGGAAAACACGGGAGGATGGCTGACCGAAAACATGCAGTAAGCAGCCAGGAATACCGTGAGCCAACAACAAAACACTACCACGACAACAAACAAGAACCCAGCCGAGAGAACAGCTCGCCGACTGCTACCGAAACTAACCTAAGGAGCTTGGAGTGTCCTGGATTGTTAAATTTCTGATGATTATTATCTACTTGCAATGAGCACACATCACCATCTTAACATATTCAACATAAAAGGACTAGAGTCTCTCACATCTGTTTTTCTGTCTGGCTGCAGTGGTTCTGATCGGAGACTCTGGCGTGGGCAAGAGCAACCTTCTGTCACGTTTCACCCGCAACGAGTTCAACCTGGAGAGCAAGAGCACCATCGGGGTGGAGTTCGCCACCCGTACCCTGCAAGTGGACGGCAAGACCATCAAGGCTCAGATCTGGGACACGGCCGGACAGGAACGCTACCGGGCCATCACCTCCGCGTAGGTGGCCCAGAGCGAGCCTTTTGGTTTTTGTTTGCTAGCTAAGTTGACGGTGTATTCTCCCTTCCAGGTACTACCGCGGTGCAGTGGGTGCTTTGCTGGTGTACGACATCGCCAAGCACTTGACGTACGAGAACGTGGAGCGCTGGCTGAAGGAGCTTCGGGACCACGCAGACAACAACATCGTCATCATGCTGGTGGGCAACAAGAGCGACCTCAGACACCTCAGGGCCGTGCCTACCGACGAGGCGAGGGCCTTCGCTGGTGAGTTTGCATTAAAGATTGTAAAAGTAGACCCCCGGAATACAACGTTCATCCGTTCTGTGGTGGGGATTGCGAAAAGAAATTGCCATATGCCAGGAGATAGAAACCTATGTTAATTAGCCAATGTATTCCAAACCTACGATTCATGGATCCCTTGACCACCTGGGTAGTCCGGACACCATTTTCTGTGGTGTGTCTTGGGTAAGTTACCACCAAGCGCCCATCCCTCCCCAGGTCCACTTTTTTGAATAGGGGTTTGGTCCCCAACATGAAACAGTTTCCATGGATATCATGAGCAGGAGAAGCATCTGAACCTTTACCAAATATTACTTGACGAAAAACTACATTTTAATCTCAGCTTAACACAATATAAAAAAAAATGCTCCATACTTTCACGTGCTCAAAAAATCCTAAACTAAGAAGCACCATACATCATCTATTGCTCTTTTATACTACATCATCTAACACAGTGTTTTTCAACCAGTGTGCCGGGGCCCACTAGTGTGCCATGAGACCTTGTCTAGTGTAAATTGCCAAAAAATTCAGGCCATTATTCAGTATTTTTGCTATTTTCAGACGAGGAACTGTAATAGTCATCCATATCAGTAGGTGGCAGTAGATTTTAATGATCTGCTCATGAGGTAGCACAGTACATTAATAACTTAATTTGTTTAACAAAGCGGTTTAAGATTGCACTGTCAAAAATAAAAACATAAAGCACATCATTCTTTTTTTATTTTAAGTATTATTTTCCTTTTGTAAACTAACTATCTGCTTATGAGGTAGTACAGTGAAATATTTGACATAACCTCATTTTCAAACATTTTTGATGGACGGTGTGCCTCTGAACTTTTTTATAAATAAAAGTGTGTCTCTTTCAAAAGGATGAGACTGTTATTTTACAGATTAAATGTTTGCCGTCTTCTTTTTGCAAGTAAGGTAACCACAATCGGCAGACTCAGAAGTCCAAAAACAACATAAAAACGCTACACGTAAGCCAAGTACCATAGGTTTTTATCCCCCTCCATACAGCAATTCTATTTTGTGATCCCCACCGGAGAGATGGTTCAAAAAGGGTTGAATAATACTGATCTAACATACTGTGCTGAGATATAAAGAAATATTTATCCATCAACCCTAAATACACTATTTAAGATGCAAACAAATAATAACAATTTATAAAGCCAGCTATATAGCACATACAGATGACCATTTCATAGTCAAAACTACTAAAGCGACAACATTTACAGTAAAATTCGCCGTACCAAGTACATTTTTAGAGGAAAAAAGACCTTGTACATACATAAGCCGCACCTGACTATAAGCCGCATGTGGCCACATTGAAACATGAGATATTAACAAAGAATGCCGATACACAGAACGAGTTTTAATAATATACGGTACCTTAACACTTTGCCGGATAAACAAATGCGTGTCTGTACGATGTCACTGAAATGCATCATGCCACATATCATCTGAAATCTTAAACTCTTTGAATTTCAAAATATATTCATTCATCAGAGAAACATCCCAATAAGTCTGAAACAAGATGCCCAAAAACTAGAAAGCTGAGGTAACTCACCATTCTGTCCCCTGGCCGTCTTTAACTTATCTTAATGTCCGTGAAAATGGCTTCATTACATCAAGAAATGGTAAATGGTCTGCATTTCCATAGCGCTTTTCAAGTCAAAGAAGACCTCCCAAAGCACTTTACAATGTGCTTCACACTTACTCATTTACACACACACACTCACACACCAATAGGAAGTCAGCCATCCAAGGCGCCTACCTGCTTATTGGGGGCATTAGGGATTCAGTGTCTTGCCCAAGGACACTTCGACATATAACATTAAGGAGCTGGGAATCGAACCTGCGACCTTTTGATCCCAAGCGCTCTACCTCCTTAGCTAATGCCGCTCAAGAGCAATCGATAGAATCCAACCGTGTAAAATATTGACTCCAAAACACACGATAATGCCAAATGATAAATAGGAATCCACCTTAAACAAGTCTGCTTTGTTGGATGTTGGTTCTTTTAATCCTTTCGTTTCGTCAAATTATATTCGTTTACAAATACACAGACCCGTAAAATTTCCCAATATGGTATTTTTTTAATAATGTTCATGCTAGTTTTATTCATGAATAAAGCACAAAGTTAAATTAAACTTGCGTCTTCATCGACAAATATATTCCATGTGTCTCACTCTTACCTTTACTGCTCTGGCGCCACCTTGCGGCCGTTAGAAAAAATGCATAAATTGGCTGCATCGTTGCATAAGTCGCAGGGTTGAACAGACCGGATGATGTGTAGAGCTGCAAACTTACAAAGTTACTTTAAGAGAGAACTTTTCGTATACGACACGAGAAAAAAGGCAACTAAAAGTTTTAACACATAGAACGACTCTCAGATCCTTTTCAATTGTCTGTTATGGACTGAAATTATGGAATAGCCTAGACAAAGACTTCAAATTATTGTCAAGCCCTCATAGTTTTAAGAGAAACCACAAAACAAGACTTATTCAAGGAAACATATAATTAACACATAACTAATAAGAAAATTGACTTTTAAGGTTATGCTAATTAGTTATCCCAATAAGTTCTATTGACTTACACAAGATTCATTGTATAAATTCAAACAAGGTCAAACGCCTGTTACGGTACTAAAGTGTACTTTATCCAGTTTAATATAGAACAAACATACACAAGATGTTATTGTGGAACACAGACAAATGGCAATATTTTTATCAAGGTTAAACTCCGACCAATGGGCTCTTATCGCTCTTATATTAAATCTGTGCAGTCAATTGAAAGATTGAATGTATTCTGTTTCGGAGCAATCGATATCATTAAAATGAGGCAAAATTTGGCTCATTTTTTGACTATATACATACGGTATTCTCTTGGTATCAAGAGGTCGCAGGTTTGATTCCAGGCTCCTCCGTGTTATATGTCGAAGTGTCCTTGGGCAAGACACTGAATCCCTAATGCCACCAATAAGCAGTTAGCCGCCTTGCATGGCTGATTCCCTAGTGGTGTGTGAGTGTGTGAATGGGTAAGTGTGAAGCACATTGTAAAGCGCTTTGGGAGGTCTTCAATGATTGCAGATTATTTACCATTCACCATTCTTTTTTTGTCTTCCGTAGTGAAGTCAATTATCACATAACACTTATAAAGCCTTTTCTATGTTCGTAAACAAGCCCGACGTAGCCAATTATTGAGCAGAATGGCGGAATTTGTATCAGTTTATAGCGGCCCATTCACACTAAAAGATACGAACATCTCAAAATGGCACAAATTATGTGCTAGCAGCAAAATAGAGGCTTTATTTTTTGTTGATTTTGATGAATAAACTGAACATTCTTTTAATCGCTGCTCGATTATCTTCCTTTTGTGGTACCAGAAAAATCTAAAAATTGGTTTTGAATGTGCTTGAAAAGTCTTGAATCTGGAAAAGAGAAGCTGCGAAAACCCGTTACGTCTTAAGGTGGGGTTGACATATCCTGGGGGTTTTCTGCATATACAAACGAGTGTCAGTCAAGAACATAATAATATAATAATAATTTCCTTGTATTGTCATTCTGTGTAACAATGTACACAGAACGAAATGTCGATTGCACCTGACCCGTTGTAGCGAGCCGATGCAGCCGCAGCCAACAGAGGGCGCCGCCGACCACTTTTTAAGTCTTAGGAATGACTCGGCCGGGGCGCGAACCCGAACCTCCCAGTCTCAAAGCGGGCGCCTTACCATCTAGGCTACTGAGCTGGTAACATTCTTCCCCTTTAGAAAAACACACGCTGTCTTTTATT
Source organism: Urocampus carinirostris (assembly GCF_059441175.1). Lineage (NCBI taxonomy): Eukaryota > Metazoa > Chordata > Actinopteri > Syngnathiformes > Syngnathidae > Urocampus > Urocampus carinirostris. The sequence goes on along the minus strand of NC_142360.1, from coordinate 37,722,793 downwards.
GAGACCTCCGCCTTGGACTCCACAAACGTGGAAGAAGCTTTCAAAAACATCCTCACAGGTGAGGAAGAACACCTACTCACTTAATTCCCCAGGTTTATTTGACTATTTTTCTTCTGTATGGACGCATCTGTATGCAGAAATCTATCGCATCGTGTCTCAGAAGCAAATATCCGACCGATCGGCGCCCGACGAATCGCCGGGCAACGACGTGGTGGACATCAGCGTGCCGCCCACCACCGACTCGCAAAGGGGAAACAAAATGGCTTGCTGCCAGAGCCTCTGAACTCTTCTCCCCCTCCACTCCTTCTCTCCTTTCTTTGACTTCAATTTCCATTCCTTTTGACCCAGTCGTGTCCAAAACGACGGCGAGGGATTGGGAAGGCTTCGATTCCCACCGGAGGATTTCTACTGGCCTTCGGGCAAGGCAGCCCGAAGCAGAGCGGCAAGTATGAAGGCGAGCACGCACACACACCAAAGCAAGATCTACAGTATAAGCCCAACATGAGCCGGTTCGTGTCGTTAAAAGCTTCCGATCGGCCAGCTAGCACTTTTTGCACGTCCAATCATTTCAGGTTTTTAAAATAAAATTGATCTCACCTCACGGTAAAATGATTTTTTCGCAATATCCGCTAAGTGTTTTTGCAGTCCAATTGTTCTTGTAAAAAAATGCTGATGCATCGAATAAAGCTAACCACGAATGTGTTTTCGCAGCCTTTTGTTAGCCATTGCCAGGGTCCGTACGGGTGCTTGAAAGCTTTGAAAATACTTGAATTTGTTTTTCGGTCTGAAAAGTGCTCTAATTTTGGGTGAAATGCTTGTGAATGCTCTAAATTGTTGTCGTGTTTCTTAGTTTAGGTCAGGAGTCTCTGACCTTTTTCAAGCTGAGAGCTACTTTTTGTTACGCAAATATCAACTTGGCTAAATGGCTTGCAAAATAGCTAAAAAGGTAGCTTGATAGTTAGTTTTGGGTAACCAAAACGAAACCTAGCTAGATAGCTAACTAAAAGAGTGAAAAGCCAACTAAATAGCCAGATAAAAAGCCGAAAACCAAGCTAGATAGCTAGCTAGAAAGGAGGCCAACATTTAGCTTGATAACTAGCACAAAAAGGTAAAATGTTAGCTAGGTAGCATGCAAAAAAAATGTGAAAAGCTAGCTAGATCGCTTGCTTAATAGCTAAAAATATAGGAAGATAACTAGCTACAAAGATAAAAAGGTAGCCATACAGGTAGTAAAAAAAATGCACATTTGGTTTGCACATAATTTGTATTTCCTGTAAAATAGATAAATAAAAAGATGAATCAATTTGTTTAATACACAAATACATTCTCGTTGTACTCTCTTAATTTGTGTTGGGCAAGGGTGGGGTTATTTCCCTACTAAGAGGTACTAAATAATGCACACTGTCTCATTTATGACATTGAGTAAGAAAAAAACAATTGGCAGGGTTCAGGCAAAATACATGAATTATCATATAAATGTGAATTGTTTGAAATACTCAGAAGTCAAGAAATTTGTATTCATTTTACAGAACATAAAAAAGATGACATCATTTTCCATCGTGCTGCTCAGGGTACCCCCAAAAACCTTGTGAAAGACTGGGCAAAGAATGAGAAGTCTCTGTAGATAGTATTCTTCCTTGTGCCTTGTAGCACTCGTTTTTGGTAGTCAAGTCAAATTTGTTTATATAGCCCTTAACCACAAAAATGTCTCAAAGGACTTCACAGGACTCCAATGACACAATTACCTGATCTTAAACCAACATGCGGGCAAGGAAAAACTCAAAACCTCAGCGAAACCTTGAGAAGGGGCCTCACAAGTGGTAATCCCCCCTTTCAGGATGACCAGGGTGAATTACATTTAGCATTACAGTACACAAACATAGTAAACACTCGGTAACATGTTGAAAATTTGTCCGGAAAGTGCATGACACCAACGACGCCCCCAGCCTGTAAACTAGTCCAGAAAGTCTATGATGGCCACGACGCAGCTTCCCATCTCTGCCAGCTGGTCCATGCAGGCGTTCACATGCATCAGGTCAAACGCTGGTCCGCTGACTCATCTCAAATCGTCCTTCTCCTTTGTATCACCACCAGGCAGGCGGTTGGAAAAAGACAGGACAATACAGAATATGAGGTGGGCATCAATCATAAGCTTTGGAATCGAAGTGTGTCTTAAGCCTTGATTTAAAAACTTCCGTTGAGGTTGCAGATCTTATCTCCGGAGGCAGGGCGTTCCATAGCACCGGAGCCTGTGACATCTATACAGCGACATCTATTAGTTCAACATTATACAGTGACCTTTCAAGTAATACAATTGATATTTTTAAAAGAATTCTTTTTTTAATGTGTTAACACATTTTGAATTGCATTTTAAGTATTTTTTTAATATATATTTAGTAGTAACATTACCATATTTTACTCATTTGTTTTTTTTTTATCCGCCCCTCTTAAAGGGGAAGCTTCACCAGCCAAGGGAGGTGGCTGTTTTCAACAAATCAGCCATGGACCCCAAAGGTAGAGTATCCAGTTGGAAGTGAGAGAAAAGGTGTGATCGCATCACTTCTGGAGAAATTAGACGAGGGCAAATATAGTATTAAGTGGGTCGCATCTCCGAAATACTCTACTGACGCAGGTTTTGTTGCAACCCAGGACATAATAAAGCGGGGAAAACCGTTCGCAGATGGTGACGACATGAAGTTGTCATTCATCAAGATATCAGAAGACCAATTTGCAGACTTCAAGAATAAAAGTGAAATAATGCAAAACATTAAAGACACGCCTCTCTCCACTAAGACAGTGAAGGAAAAGGTCGTTAGCAATATCACTGAACAGCAAATCAAGGACATTCAGCGGCAGAATACTCAATTGCATGTGATTAATCGTGTGATGTGATGGATTTCCTTGAAAATCGCAAAAAAAAAACGTACTGCGATTCATTAATTTTGTAATGAAGCTAAACCTGAGGCGGTATCCCACAACGAAGTAGTCACTATCCAGAGGATGGGCTGCATGGGTGCTCCCAGGGACTAAGAACTGGGTATTTTCTCATAAGGGAAAACCATAAGGTGAGGCGGGCCGGGAACGTGTCGTGGAATTGGGGCTTAGCAGGATAATATAGGGGGTTTTGTTAGCTGGGGTCAGAGATTTGGGTGTGAAACAATGTAAGGGGTTAGTGTGTCGAAAATGTCGAAAAAAATTAGGTAAGGGGTATGTCGAAAATGTTAAAAAATTACGTAAGGGAGGGTAGTATGTCGAAAATGTTGAAAAAAATTAGGTAAGGGGTATGTCGAAAAAAAACAAAACTAAGGGGTTAGTATGTCGAAAATGTCAAAAATTTACGCAAGGGAGGTAGTATGTCAAAATAGTTGAAAAAAACTAAGGGGTTAGTATGTCGAAAATGTCAAAAAAAAAACACCTAAAGTTAGTATGTCGAAAAAAATTTGTAAGGGGTATGTCGAAAATGTTAAAAAATTACGTAAGGGAGGGTAGTATGTCGAAAATGTCGAAAAAAATTAGGTAAGGAGTATGTTGAAAAAAAAAAACTAAGGGGTTAGTATGTCAAAAATGTCAAAAATTTATGCAAGGGGGGGTAGTATGTCAAAAAAAGTTAAAAACAAAACAAAACACTAAGGGGTAAGTATGTCGAAAATGTAAAAAAAAATTAGGTAAGGGGTATGTCGAAAAAAAACAAAACTAAGGGGTTAGTATGTCGAAAATGTCAAAAATTTACGCAAGGGAGGTAGTATGTCAAAATAGTTGAAAAAAACTAAGGGGTTAGTATGTCGAAAATGTCAAAAAAAAAACACCTAAGGTTAGTATGTTGAAAATGTCAAAAAAATATGTAAGGGGGGTAGTATGTCGAAAAAAATTAGGTAAGGGGTATGTCGAAAATGTTAAAAAATTACGTAAGGGAGGGTAGTATGTCGAAAATGTCGAAAAAAATTAGGTAAGGGGTATGTCGAAAAAAAACAAAACTAAGGGGTTAGTATGTCGAAAATGTCAAAAATTTACGCAAGGGAGGTAGTATGTCAAAATAGTTGAAAAAAACTAAGGGGTTAGTATGTCGAAAATGTCAAAAAAAAAAAACCTAAAGTTAGTATGTCGAAAAAAATTTGTAAGGGGTATGTCGAAAATGTTAAAAAATTACGTAAGGGAGGGTAGTATGTCGAAAATGTCGAAAAAAATTAGGTAAGGAGTATGTTGAAAAAAAAAAACTAAGGGGTTAGTATGTCCAAAATGTCAAAAATTTATGCAAGGGGGGGTAGTATGTCAAAAAAAGTTAAAAACAAAACAAAACACTAAGGGGTAAGTATGTCGAAAATGTAAAAAAAAATTAGGTAAGGGGTATGTCGAAAAAAAACAAAACTAAGGGGTTAGTATGTCGAAAATGTCAAAAATTTACGCAAGGGAGGTAGTATGTCAAAATAGTTGAAAAAAACTAAGGGGTTAGTATGTCGAAAATGTCAAAAAAAAAACACCTAAGGTTAGTATGTTGAAAATGTCAAAAAAATATGTAAGGGGGGTTAGTATGTCGAAAAAAATTAGGTAAGGGGTATGTCGAAAATGTTAAAAAATTACGTAAGGGAGGGTAGTATGTCGAAAATGTCGAAAAAAATTAGGTAAGGGGTATGTCGAAAAAAAACAAAACTAAGGGGTTAGTATGTCGAAAATGTCAAAAATTTACGCAAGGGAGGTAGTATGTCAAAATAGTTGAAAAAAACTAAGGGGTTAGTATGTCGAAAATGTCAAAAAAAAAACACCTAAAGTTAGTATGTCGAAAAAAATTTGTAAGGGGTATGTCGAAAATGTTAAAAAATTACGTAAGGGAGGGTAGTATGTCGAAAATGTCAAAAAAAATTAGGTAAGGAATATGTTGAAAAAAAAAAAACTAAGGGGTTAGTATGTCCAAAATGTCAAAAATTTATGCAAGGGGGGGTAGTATGTCAAAAAAAGTTAAAAAAAAACCAAAACACTAAGGGGTAAGTATGTCGAAAATGTAAAAAAAAATTAGGTAAGGGGTATGTCGAAAAAAAACAAAACTAAGGGGTTAGTATGTCGAAAATGTCAAAAATTTACGCAAGGGAGGTAGTATGTCAAAATAGTTGAAAAAAACTAAGGGGTTAGTATGTCGAAAATGTCAAAAAAAAAACACCTAAGGTTAGTATGTTGAAAATGTCAAAAAAATATGTAAGGGGGTTAGTATGTCGAAAAAAGTTAAAAAAAAAAAAAAAACACTAAGGGGTAAGTATGTCGAAAATGTTGAGAAAAAAACCCAAGGGGTTAGTATGTTGAAAATGTCAAAAAAAATATGTAAGGGGGGTTAGTATGTCAAAAATGTCAAAAATTTACGCAAGGAGGGTGGTATGTCAAAAAAGTTAAAAAAAAAAAAAACTAAGGGGTTAGTATGTCGAAAATGTAAAAAACAAATACATAAGGAGGGGTAGCATGTCGAAAAACACGTACGGGGTTAGTATGTCGAAAATTTAAAAAAATATATGTAAGGGTAGGTAGTATGTCAAAAAAGTTGAAAAAAACTAAGGGGTTAGTATGTCGAAAATGTCAAAAATTTACGCAAGGGGGGGTAGTATGTCAAAAAGTTGAAAAATACTAAGGGGTTAGTACGTCGAGATGTCAAAAGAAATTAGGTAAGGGGTATGTTGAAAAAAAAAAACAAGGGGTTAGTATGTCGAAAATGTCAAAAATTTACGCAAGGGGGGGTAGTATGTCAAAAAGTTGAAAAAAACTTATGTCGAAAATGTCAAAAAAATACGTAAGGGGGGGTTAGCATGTCGAAAAACACGTAAGGGGTTAGTATGTCGAAAAATTTAAAAAAATATATGTAAGGGGAGGTAGTATGTCAAAAAAGTTGAAAAAAACTAAGGGGTTAGTATGTCGAAAATGTCAAAAGAAATTAGGTAAGGGGTATGTTGAAAAAAAAAACAAGGGGTTAGTATGTCGAAAATGTCAAAAATTTACGCAAGGCGGGGTAGTATGTCAAAAAAAGTTGAAAAAAACTAAGGGGTTAGTATGTCGAAAATGTCAAAAGAAATTAGGTAAGGGGTATGTTGAAAAAAAAAACAAGGGGTTAGTATGTCGAAAATGTCAAAAATTTACGCAAGGCGGGGTAGTATGTCAAAAAAAGTTGAAAAAAACTAAGGGGTTAGTATGTCGAAAATGTCAAAAGAAATTAGGTAAGGGGTATGTTGAAAAAAAAAACAAGGGGTTAGTATGTCGAAAATGTCAAAAATTTACGCAAGGCGGGGTAGTATGTCAAAAAAAGTTGAAAAAAACTAAGGGGTTAGTATGTCGAAAATGTCAAAAGAAATTAGGTAAGGGGTATGTTGAAAAAAAAACAAGGGGTTAGTATGTCGAAAATGTCAAAAATTTACGCAAGGGGGGGTAGTATGTCAAAAAGTTGAAAAAAACTAAGGGGTTAGTATGTCGAAAATGTCAAAAAAATACGTAAGGGGGGGTAGCATGTCGAAAAACACGTAAGGGGTTAGTATGTCGAAAAATTAAAAAAAAAATACGTAGGGGGAGGTAGTATGTCAAAAAAGTTGAAAAAAACTAAGGGGTTAGTATGTCGAAAATGTAAAAAAAAAATACCTAAGGAGGGGTAGTATGTCAAATGTTTAGAAAAAAACCTAAGGGGTTAGTGTTTTGAAAATGTAAAAAACAAATACGTAAGGGGGTAGCATGTCGAAAATGTCGAAAAACACGTACGGGGTTAGTATGTCGAAAATTTAAAAAAATATATGTAAGGGGAGGTAGTATGTCAAAAAAGTTGAAAAAAACTAAGGGGTTAGTATGTCGAAAATGTCAAAAAAATACGTAAGGGGGGGGTAGTATGTCAAAAAAAGTTGAAAAAAACTAAGGGGTTAGTATGTCGAAAATGTCAAAAGAAATTAGGTAAGGGGTATGTTGAAAAAAAAACAAGGGGTTAGTATGTCGAAAATGTCAAAAATTTACGCAAGGCGGGGTAGTATGTCAAAAAAAGTTGAAAAAAACTAAGGGGTTAGTATGTCGAAAATGTCAAAAGAAATTAGGTAAGGGGTATGTTGAAAAAAAAACAAGGGGTTAGTATGTCGAAAATGTCAAAAATTTATGCAAGGCGGGGTAGTATGTCAAAAAAAGTTGAAAAAAACTAAGGGGTTAGTATGTCGAAAATGTCAAAAGAAATTAGGTAAGGGGTATGTTGAAAAAAAAACAAGGGGTTAGTATGTCGAAAAATTCAAAAAAAAAATACGTAGGGGGAGGTAGTATGTCAAAAAAGTTGAAAAAAACTAAGGGGTTAGTATGTCGAAAATGTAAAAAAAAAATACCTAAGGAGGGGTAGTATGTCAAATGTTTAGAAAAAAACCTAAGGGGTTAGTGTTTTGAAAATGTAAAAAACAAATACGTAAGGGGGTAGCATGTCGAAAAACACGTACGGGGTTAGTATGTCGAAAATTTAAAAAAATATATGTAAGGGGAGGTAGTATGTCAAAAAAGTTGAAAAAAACTAAGGGGTTAGTATGTCGAAAATGTCAAAAAAATACGTAAGGGGGGGTAGTATGTCAAAAAAAGTTGAAAAAAACTAAGGGGTTAGTATGTCGAAAATGTCAAAAGAAATTAGGTAAGGGGTATGTTGAAAAAAAAACTAAGGGGTTAGTATGTCGAAAATGTCAAAAGAAATTAGGTAAGGGGTATGTTGAAAAAAAAACAAGGGGTTAGTATGTCGAAAATGTCAAAAATTTACGCAAGGCGGGGTAGGATGTCAAAAAAAGTTGAAAAAAACTAAGGGGTTAGTATGTCGAAAATGTCAAAAGAAATTAGGTAAGGGGTATGTTGAAAAAAAAAACAAGGGGTTAGTATGTCGAAAATGTCAAAAATGTACGCAAGGGGGGGTAGTATGTCAAAAAGTTGAAAAAAACTAAGGGGTTAGTATGTCGAAAATGTCAAAAAAATACGTAAGGGGGGGTAGCATGTCGAAAAACACGTAAAGGGTTAGTATGTCGAAAAATTAAAAAAAAAATATGTAGGGGGAGGTAGTATGTCAAAAAAGTTGAAAAAAACTAAGGGGTTAGTATGTCGAAAATGTCAAAAGAAATTAGGTAAGGGGTATGTTGAAAAAAAAACAAGGGGTTAGTATGTCGAAAAATTCAAAAAAAAAATACGTAGGGGGAGGTAGTATGTCAAAAAAGTTGAAAAAAACTAAGGGGTTAGTATGTCGAAAATGTAAAAAAAAAATACCTAAGGAGGGGTAGTATGTCAAATGTTTAGAAAAAAACCTAAGGGGTTAGTGTTTTGAAAATGTAAAAAACAAATACGTAAGGGGGTAGCATGTCGAAAATGTCGAAAAACACGTACGGGGTTAGTATGTCGAAAATTTAAAAAAATATATGTAAGGGGAGGTAGTATGTCAAAAAAGTTGAAAAAAACTAAGGGGTTAGTATGTCGAAAATGTCAAAAGAAATTAGGTAAGGGGTATGTTGAAAAAAAAAACAAGGGGTTAGTATGTCGAAAATGTCAAAAATTTACGCAAGGCGGGGTAGTATGTCAAAAAAAGTTGAAAAAAACTAAGGGGTTAGTATGTCGAAAATGTCAAAAGAAATTAGGTAAGGGGTATGTTGAAAAAAAAACAAGGGGTTAGTATGTCGAAAATGTCAAAAATTTACGCAAGGGGGGGTAGTATGTCAAAAAGTTGAAAAAAACTAAGGGGTTAGTATGTCGAAAATGTCAAAAAAATACGTAAGGGGGGGTAGCATGTCGAAAAACACGTAAGGGGTTAGTATGTCGAAAAATTAAAAAAAAAATACGTAGGGGGAGGTAGTATGTCAAAAAAGTTGAAAAAAACTAAGGGGTTAGTATGTCGAAAATGTCAAAAGAAATTAGGTAAGGGGTATGTTGAAAAAAAAACAAGGGGTTAGTATGTCGAAAATGTCAAAAATTTACGCAAGGCGGGGTAGTATGTCAAAAAAAGTTGAAAAAAACTAAGGGGTTAGTATGTCGAAAATGTCAAAAGAAATTAGGTAAGGGGTATGTTGAAAAAAAAAAACAAGGGGTTAGTATGTCGAAAAATTCAAAAAAAAAATACGTAGGGGGAGGTAGCATGTCGAAAAACACGTAAGGGGTTAGTATGTCGAAAAATTAAAAAAAAAATACGTAGGGGGAGGTAGTATGTCAAAAAAGTTGAAAAAAACTAAGGGGTTAGTATGTCGAAAATGTCAAAAGAAATTAGGTAAGGGGTATGTTGAAAAAAAAACAAGGGGTTAGTATGTCGAAAATGTCAAAAATTTACGCAAGGCGGGGTAGGATGTCAAAAAAAGTTGAAAAAAACTAAGGGGTTAGTATGTCGAAAATGTCAAAAGAAATTAGGTAAGGGGTATGTTGAAAAAAAAAAACAAGGGGTTAGTATGTCGAAAAATTCAAAAAAAAAATACGTAGGGGGAGGTAGCATGTCGAAAAACACGTAAGGGGTTAGTATGTCGAAAAATTAAAAAAAAAATACGTAGGGGGAGGTAGTATGTCAAAAAAGTTGAAAAAAACTAAGGGGTTAGTATGTCGAAAATGTAAAAAAAAAATACCTAAGGAGGGGTAGTATGTCAAATGTTTAGAAAAAAACCTAAGGGGTTAGTGTTTTGAAAATGTAAAAAACAAATACGTAAGGGGGTAGCATGTCGAAAATGTCGAAAAACACGTACGGGGTTAGTATGTCGAAAATTTAAAAAAATATATGTAAGGGGAGGTAGTATGTCAAAAAAGTTGAAAAAAACTAAGGGGTTAGTATGTCGAAAATGTCAAAAAAATACGTAAGGGGGGGTAGTATGTCAAAAAAAGTTGAAAAAAAACTAAGGGGTTAGTATGTCGAAAATGTCAAAAGAAATTAGGTAAGGGGTATGTTGAAAAAAAAACAAGGGGTTAGTATGTCGAAAATGTCAAAAATTTACGCAAGGCGGGGTAGTATGTCAAAAAAAGTTGAAAAAAACTAAGGGGTTAGTATGTCGAAAATGTCAAAAGAAATTAGGTAAGGGGTATGTTGAAAAAAAAAACAAGGGGTTAGTATGTCGAAAAATTCAAAAAAAAAATACGTAGGGGGAGGTAGCATGTCGAAAAACACGTAAGGGGTTAGTATGTCGAAAATGTCAAAAAAATACGTAAGGGGGGGTAGTATGTCAAAAAAAGTTGAAAAAAAACTAAGGGGTTAGTATGTCGAAAATGTCAAAAGAAATTAGGTAAGGGGTATGTTGAAAAAAAAACAAGGGGTTAGTATGTCGAAAATGTCAAAAATTTACGCAAGGCGGGGTAGTATGTCAAAAAAAGTTGAAAAAAACTAAGGGGTTAGTATGTCGAAAATGTCAAAAGAAATTAGGTAAGGGGTATGTTGAAAAAAAAAACAAGGGGTTAGTATGTCGAAAAATTCAAAAAAAAAATACGTAGGGGGAGGTAGCATGTCGAAAAACACGTAAGGGGTTAGTATGTCGAAAATGTCAAAAAAATACGTAAGGGGGGGTAGTATGTCAAAAAAAGTTGAAAAAAAACTAAGGGGTTAGTATGTCGAAAATGTCAAAAGAAATTAGGTAAGGGGTATGTTGAAAAAAAAAAACAAGGGGTTAGTATGTCGAAAAATTCAAAAAAAAATACGTAGGGGGAGGTAGCATGTCGAAAAACACGTAAGGGGTTAGTATGTCGAAAAATTAAAAAAAAAATACGTAGGGGGAGGTAGTATGTCAAAAAAGTTGAAAAAAACTAAGGGGTTAGTATGTCGAAAATGTAAAAAAAAAATACCTAAGGAGGGGTAGTATGTCAAATGTTTAGAAAAAAACCTAAGGGGTTAGTGTTTTGAAAATGTAAAAAACAAATACGTAAGGGGGTAGCATGTCGAAAATGTCGAAAAACACGTACGGGGTTAGTATGTCGAAAATTTAAAAAAATATATGTAAGGGGAGGTAGTATGTCAAAAAAGTTGAAAAAAACTAAGGGGTTAGTATGTCGAAAATGTAAAAAAAAATACCTAAGGAGGGGTAGTATGTCAAATGTTTAGAAAAAAAACCTAAGGGGTTAGTGTTTTGAAAATGTAAAAAACAAATACGTAAGGGGGTAGCATGTCGAAAATGTCGAAAAACACGTACGGGGTTAGTATGTCGAAAATTTAAAAAAATATATGTAAGGGGAGGTAGTATGTCAAAAAAGTTGAAAAAAACTAAGGGGTTAGTATGTCGAAAATGTCAAAAAAATACGTAAGGGGGGGTAGTATGTCAAAAAAAGTTGAAAAAAAACTAAGGGGTTAGTATGTCGAAAATGTCAAAAGAAATTAGGTAAGGGGTATGTTGAAAAAAAAACAAGGGGTTAGTATGTCGAAAATGTCAAAAATTTACGCAAGGCGGGGTAGTATGTCAAAAAAAGTTGAAAAAAACTAAGGGGTTAGTATGTCGAAAATGTCAAAAGAAATTAGGTAAGGGGTATGTTGAAAAAAAAACTAAGGGGTTAGTATGTCGAAAATGTCAAAAGAAATTAGGTAAGGGGTATGTTGAAAAAAAAACAAGGGGTTAGTATGTCGAAAATGTCAAAAATTTACGCAAGGCGGGGTAGGATGTCAAAAAAAGTTGAAAAAAACTAAGGGGTTAGTATGTCGAAAATGTCAAAAGAAATTAGGTAAGGGGTATGTTGAAAAAAAAAACAAGGGGTTAGTATGTCGAAAATGTCAAAAATGTACGCAAGGGGGGGTAGTATGTCAAAAAGTTGAAAAAAACTAAGGGGTTAGTATGTCGAAAATGTCAAAAAAAAAACACCTAAAGTTAGTATGTCGAAAAAAATTTGTAAGGGGTATGTCGAAAATGTTAAAAAATTACGTAAGGGAGGGTAGTATGTCGAAAATGTCGAAAAAAATTAGGTAAGGAATATGTCGAAAAAAAACAAAACTAAGGGGTTAGTATGTCGAAAATGTCAAAAATTTACGCAAGGGAGGTAGTATGTCAAAATAGTTGAAAAAAACTAAGGGGTTAGTATGTCGAAAATGTCAAAAAAAAAACACCCAAGGTTAGTATGTTGAAAATGTCAAAAAAATATGTAAGGGGGTTAGTATGTCGAAAAAAGTTAAAAAAAAAAAAAAAACACTAAGGGGTAAGTATGTCGAAAATGTTGAGAAAAAAACCCAAGGGGTTAGTATGTTGAAAATGTCAAAAAAAATATGTAAGGGGGGTTAGTATGTCAAAAATGTCAAAAATTTACGCAAGGAGGGTGGTATGTCAAAAAAGTTAAAAAAAAAAAAAACTAAGGGGTTAGTATGTCGAAAATGTAAAAAACAAATACATAAGGAGGGGTAGTATGTCAAATGTTTAGAAAAAAACCTAAGGGGTTAGTATGTTGAAAATATAAAAAACAAATACATAAGGGGGTAGCATGTCGAAAAACACGTACGGGGTTAGTATGTCGAAAATTTAAAAAAATATATGTAAGGGTAGGTAGTATGTCAAAAAAGTTGAAAAAAACTAAGGGGTTAGTATGTCGAAAATGTCAAAAATTTACGCAAGGCGGGGTAGTATGTCAAAAAAAGTTGAAAAAAAAACAAGGGGTTAGTATGTCGAAAATGTCAAAAATTTACGCAAGGGGGGGTAGTATGTCAAAAAGTTGAAAAATACTAAGGGGTTAGTACGTCGAGATGTCAAAAGAAATTAGGTAAGGGGTATGTTGAAAAAAAAAAACAAGGGGTTAGTATGTCGAAAATGTCAAAAATTTACGCAAGGGGGGGTAGTATGTCAAAAAGTTGAAAAAAACTTATGTCGAAAATGTCAAAAAAATACGTAAGGGGGGGTAGCATGTCGAAAAACACGTAAGGGGTTAGTATGTCGAAAAATTTAAAAAAATATATGTAAGGGGAGGTAGTATGTCAAAAAAGTTGAAAAAAACTAAGGGGTTAGTATGTCGAAAATGTCAAAAGAAATTAGGTAAGGGGTAGGTTGAAAAAAAAAACAAGGGGTTAGTATGTCGAAAATGTCAAAAATTTACGCAAGGCGGGGTAGTATGTCAAAAAAAGTTGAAAAAAACTAAGGGGTTAGTATGTCGAAAATGTCAAAAGAAATTAGGTAAGGGGTATGTTGAAAAAAAAACAAGGGGTTAGTATGTCGAAAATGTCAAAAATTTACGCAAGGGGGGGTAGTATGTCAAAAAGTTGAAAAAAACTAAGGGGTTAGTATGTCGAAAATGTCAAAAAAATACGTAAGGGGGGGTAGCATGTCGAAAAACACGTAAGGGGTTAGTATGTCGAAAAATTAAAAAAAAAATACGTAGGGGGAGGTAGTATGTCAAAAAAGTTGAAAAAAACTAAGGGGTTAGTATGTCGAAAATGTAAAAAAAAAATACCTAAGGAGGGGTAGTATGTCAAATGTTTAGAAAAAAACCTAAGGGGTTAGTGTTTTGAAAATGTAAAAAACAAATACGTAAGGGGGTAGCATGTCGAAAATGTCGAAAAACACGTACGGGGTTAGTATGTCGAAAATTTAAAAAAATATATGTAAGGGGAGGTAGTATGTCAAAAAAGTTGAAAAAAACTAAGGGGTTAGTATGTCGAAAATGTCAAAAAAATACGTAAGGGGGGGGTAGTATGTCAAAAAAAGTTGAAAAAAACTAAGGGGTTAGTATGTCGAAAATGTCAAAAGAAATTAGGTAAGGGGTATGTTGAAAAAAAAACAAGGGGTTAGTATGTCGAAAATGTCAAAAATTTACGCAAGGCGGGGTAGTATGTCAAAAAAAGTTGAAAAAAACTAAGGGGTTAGTATGTCGAAAATGTCAAAAGAAATTAGGTAAGGGGTATGTTGAAAAAAAAACAAGGGGTTAGTATGTCGAAAAATTCAAAAAAAAAATACGTAGGGGGAGGTAGTATGTCAAAAAAGTTGAAAAAAACTAAGGGGTTAGTATGTCGAAAATGTAAAAAAAAAATACCTAAGGAGGGGTAGTATGTCAAATGTTTAGAAAAAAACCTAAGGGGTTAGTGTTTTGAAAATGTAAAAAACAAATACGTAAGGGGGTAGCATGTCGAAAAACACGTACGGGGTTAGTATGTCGAAAATTTAAAAAAATATATGTAAGGGGAGGTAGTATGTCAAAAAAGTTGAAAAAAACTAAGGGGTTAGTATGTCGAAAATGTCAAAAAAATACGTAGGGGGAGGTAGTATGTCAAAAAAGTTGAAAAAAACTAAGGGGTTAGTATGTCGAAAATGTCAAAAGAAATTAGGTAAGGGGTATGTTGAAAAAAAAAACAAGGGGTTAGTATGTCGAAAAATTCAAAAAAAAAATACGTAGGGGGAGGTAGTATGTCAAAAAAGTTGAAAAAAACTAAGGGGTTAGTATGTCGAAAATGTAAAAAAAAAATACCTAAGGAGGGGTAGTATGTCAAATGTTTAGAAAAAAACCTAAGGGGTTAGTGTTTTGAAAATGTAAAAAACAAATACGTAAGGGGGTAGCATGTCGAAAATGTCGAAAAACACGTACGGGGTTAGTATGTCGAAAATTTAAAAAAATATATGTAAGGGGAGGTAGTATGTCAAAAAAGTTGAAAAAAACTAAGGGGTTAGTATGTCGAAAATGTCAAAAGAAATTAGGTAAGGGGTATGTTGAAAAAAAAACTAAGGGGTTAGTATGTCGAAAATGTCAAAAATTTACGCAAGGCGGGGTAGGATGTCAAAAAAAGTTGAAAAAAACTAAGGGGTTAGTATGTCGAAAATGTCAAAAGAAATTAGGTAAGGGGTATGTTGAAAAAAAAAACAAGGGGTTAGTATGTCGAAAATGTCAAAAATGTACGCAAGGGGGGGTAGTATGTCAAAAAGTTGAAAAAAACTAAGGGGTTAGTATGTCGAAAATGTCAAAAAAAAAACACCTAAAGTTAGTATGTCGAAAAAAATTTGTAAGGGGTATGTCGAAAATGTTAAAAAATTACGTAAGGGAGGGTAGTATGTCGAAAATGTCGAAAAAAATTAGGTAAGGAATATGTCGAAAAAAAACAAAACTAAGGGGTTAGTATGTCGAAAATGTCAAAAATTTACGCAAGGGAGGTAGTATGTCAAAATAGTTGAAAAAAACTAAGGGGTTAGTATGTCGAAAATGTCAAAAAAAAACACCCAAGGTTAGTATGTTGAAAATGTCAAAAAAATATGTAAGGGGGTTAGTATGTCGAAAAAAGTTAAAAAAAAAAAAAAAAAACACTAAGGGGTAAGTATGTCGAAAATGTTGAGAAAAAAACCCAAGGGGTTAGTATGTTGAAAATGTCAAAAAAAATATGTAAGGGGGGTTAGTATGTCAAAAATGTCAAAAATTTACGCAAGGAGGGTGGTATGTCAAAAAAGTTAAAAAAAAAAAAACTAAGGGGTTAGTATGTCGAAAATGTAAAAAACAAATACATAAGGAGGGGTAGTATGTCAAATGTTTAGAAAAAAACCTAAGGGGTTAGTATGTTGAAAATATAAAAAACAAATACATAAGGGGGTAGCATGTCGAAAAACACGTACGGGGTTAGTATGTCGAAAATTTAAAAAAATATATGTAAGGGTAGGTAGTATGTCAAAAAAGTTGAAAAAAACTAAGGGGTTAGTATGTCGAAAATGTCAAAAATTTACGCAAGGCGGGGTAGTATGTCAAAAAAAGTTGAAAAAAAAACAAGGGGTTAGTATGTCGAAAATGTCAAAAATTTACGCAAGGGGGGGGTAGTATGTCAAAAAGTTGAAAAATACTAAGGGGTTAGTACGTCGAGATGTCAAAAGAAATTAGGTAAGGGGTATGTTGAAAAAAAAAAACAAGGGGTTAGTATGTCGAAAATGTCAAAAATTTACGCAAGGGGGGGTAGTATGTCAAAAAGTTGAAAAAAACTTATGTCGAAAATGTCAAAAAAATACGTAAGGGGGGGTAGCATGTCGAAAAACACGTAAGGGGTTAGTATGTCGAAAAATTTAAAAAAATATATGTAAGGGGAGGTAGTATGTCAAAAAAGTTGAAAAAAACTAAGGGGTTAGTATGTCGAAAATGTCAAAAGAAATTAGGTAAGGGGTATGTTGAAAAAAAAAAACAAGGGGTTAGTATGTCGAAAATGTCAAAAATTTACGCAAGGCGGGGTAGTATGTCAAAAAAAGTTGAAAAAAACTAAGGGGTTAGTATGTCGAAAATGTCAAAAGAAATTAGGTAAGGGGTATGTTGAAAAAAAAAACAAGGGGTTAGTATGTCGAAAATGTCAAAAATTTACGCAAGGCGGGGTAGTATGTCAAAAAAAGTTGAAAAAAACTAAGGGGTTAGTATGTCGAAAATGTCAGAAGAAATTAGGTAAGGGGTATGTTGAAAAAAAAACAAGGGGTTAGTATGTCGAAAAATTCAAAAAAAAAATACGTAGGGGGAGGTAGTATGTCAAAAAAGTTGAAAAAAACTAAGGGGTTAGTATGTCGAAAATGTCAAAAGAAATTAGGTAAGGGGTATGTTGAAAAAAAAACAAGGGGTTAGTATGTCGAAAATGTCAAAAATTTACGCAAGGCGGGGTAGGATGTCAAAAAAAGTTGAAAAAAACTAAGGGGTTAGTATGTCGAAAATGTCAAAAAAATACGTAAGGGGGGGTAGCATGTCGAAAAACACGTAAGGGGTTAGTATGTCGAAAAATTAAAAAAAAAATACGTAGGGGGAGGTAGTATGTCAAAAAAGTTGAAAAAAACTAAGGGGTTAGTATGTCGAAAATGTAAAAAAAAAATACCTAAGGAGGGGTAGTATGTCAAATGTTTAGAAAAAAACCTAAGGGGTTAGTGTTTTGAAAATGTAAAAAACAAATACGTAAGGGGGTAGCATGTCGAAAATGTCGAAAAACACGTACGGGGTTAGTATGTCGAAAATTTAAAAAAATATATGTAAGGGGAGGTAGTATGTCAAAAAAGTTGAAAAAAACTAAGGGGTTAGTATGTCGAAAATGTCAAAAAAATACGTAAGGGGGGGTAGTATGTCAAAAAAAGTTGAAAAAAAACTAAGGGGTTAGTATGTCGAAAATGTCAAAAGAAATTAGGTAAGGGGTATGTTGAAAAAAAAACAAGGGGTTAGTATGTCGAAAATGTCAAAAATTTACGCAAGGCGGGGTAGTATGTCAAAAAAAGTTGAAAAAAACTAAGGGGTTAGTATGTCGAAAATGTCAAAAGAAATTAGGTAAGGGGTATGTTGAAAAAAAAACAAGGGGTTAGTATGTCGAAAATGTCAAAAATTTACGCAAGGCGGGGTAGTATGTCAAAAAGTTGAAAAAAACTAAGGGGTTAGTATGTCGAAAATGTCAAAAGAAATTAGGTAAGGGGTATGTTGAAAAAAAAACAAGGGGTTAGTATGTCGAAAAATTCAAAAAAAAAATACGTAGGGGGAGGTAGTATGTCAAAAAAGTTGAAAAAAACTAAGGGGTTAGTATGTCGAAAATGTAAAAAAAAAATACCTAAGGAGGGGTAGTATGTCAAATGTTTAGAAAAAAACCTAAGGGGTTAGTGTTTTGAAAATGTAAAAAACAAATACGTAAGGGGGTAGCATGTCGAAAAACACGTACGGGGTTAGTATGTCGAAAATTTAAAAAAATATATGTAAGGGGAGGTAGTATGTCAAAAAAGTTGAAAAAAACTAAGGGGTTAGTATGTCGAAAATGTCAAAAAAATACGTAAGGGGGGGTAGTATGTCAAAAAAAGTTGAAAAAAACTAAGGGGTTAGTATGTCGAAAATGTCAAAAGAAATTAGGTAAGGGGTATGTTGAAAAAAAAACTAAGGGGTTAGTATGTCGAAAATGTCAAAAGAAATTAGGTAAGGGGTATGTTGAAAAAAAAAACAAGGGGTTAGTATGTCGAAAATGTCAAAAATTTACGCAAGGCGGGGTAGTATGTCAAAAAAAGTTGAAAAAAACTAAGGGGTTAGTATGTCGAAAATGTCAGAAGAAATTAGGTAAGGGGTATGTTGAAAAAAAAACAAGGGGTTAGTATGTCGAAAAATTCAAAAAAAAAATACGTAGGGGGAGGTAGTATGTCAAAAAAGTTGAAAAAAACTAAGGGGTTAGTATGTCGAAAATGTCAAAAGAAATTAGGTAAGGGGTATGTTGAAAAAAAAACAAGGGGTTAGTATGTCGAAAATGTCAAAAATTTACGCAAGGCGGGGTAGGATGTCAAAAAAAGTTGAAAAAAACTAAGGGGTTAGTATGTCGAAAAATTCAAAAAAAAAATACGTAGGGGGAGGTAGCATGTCGAAAAACACGTAAGGGGTTAGTATGTCGAAAATGTCAAAAAAATACGTAAGGGGGGGTAGTATGTCAAAAAAAGTTGAAAAAAAACTAAGGGGTTAGTATGTCGAAAATGTCAAAAGAAATTAGGTAAGGGGTATGTTGAAAAAAAAAAACAAGGGGTTAGTATGTCGAAAAATTCAAAAAAAAATACGTAGGGGGAGGTAGCATGTCGAAAAACACGTAAGGGGTTAGTATGTCGAAAAATTAAAAAAAAAATACGTAGGGGGAGGTAGTATGTCAAAAAAGTTGAAAAAAACTAAGGGGTTAGTATGTCGAAAATGTAAAAAAAAAATACCTAAGGAGGGGTAGTATGTCAAATGTTTAGAAAAAAACCTAAGGGGTTAGTGTTTTGAAAATGTAAAAAACAAATACGTAAGGGGGTAGCATGTCGAAAATGTCGAAAAACACGTACGGGGTTAGTATGTCGAAAATTTAAAAAAATATATGTAAGGGGAGGTAGTATGTCAAAAAAGTTGAAAAAAACTAAGGGGTTAGTATGTCGAAAATGTCAAAAAAATACGTAAGGGGGGGTAGTATGTCAAAAAAAGTTGAAAAAAAACTAAGGGGTTAGTATGTCGAAAATGTCAAAAGAAATTAGGTAAGGGGTATGTTGAAAAAAAAACAAGGGGTTAGTATGTCGAAAATGTCAAAAATTTATGCAAGGCGGGGTAGTATGTCAAAAAAAGTTGAAAAAAACTAAGGGGTTAGTATGTCGAAAATGTCAAAAGAAATTAGGTAAGGGGTATGTTGAAAAAAAAAACAAGGGGTTAGTATGTCGAAAAATTCAAAAAAAAAATACGTAGGGGGAGGTAGCATGTCGAAAAACACGTAAGGGGTTAGTATGTCGAAAATGTCAAAAAAATACGTAAGGGGGGGTAGTATGTCAAAAAAAGTTGAAAAAAAACTAAGGGGTTAGTATGTCGAAAATGTCAAAAGAAATTAGGTAAGGGGTATGTTGAAAAAAAAAAACAAGGGGTTAGTATGTCGAAAAATTCAAAAAAAAATACGTAGGGGGAGGTAGCATGTCGAAAAACACGTAAGGGGTTAGTATGTCGAAAAATTAAAAAAAAAATACGTAGGGGGAGGTAGTATGTCAAAAAAGTTGAAAAAAACTAAGGGGTTAGTATGTCGAAAATGTAAAAAAAAAATACCTAAGGAGTGGTAGTATGTCAAATGTTTAGAAAAAAACCTAAGGGGTTAGTGTTTTGAAAATGTAAAAAACAAATACGTAAGGGGGTAGCATGTCGAAAATGTCGAAAAACACGTACGGGGTTAGTATGTCGAAAATTTAAAAAAATATATGTAAGGGGAGGTAGTATGTCAAAAAAGTTGAAAAAAACTAAGGGGTTAGTATGTCGAAAATGTCAAAAAAATACGTAGGGGGAGGTAGTATGTCAAAAAAGTTGAAAAAAACTAAGGGGTTAGTATGTCGAAAATGTCAAAAGAAATTAGGTAAGGGGTATGTTGAAAAAAAAAACAAGGGGTTAGTATGTCGAAAAATTCAAAAAAAAAATACGTAGGGGGAGGTAGTATGTCAAAAAAGTTGAAAAAAACTAAGGGGTTAGTATGTCGAAAATGTAAAAAAAAAATACCTAGGGAGGGGTAGTATGTCAAATGTTTAGAAAAAAACCTAAGGGGTTAGTGTTTTGAAAATGTAAAAAACAAATACGTAAGGGGGTAGCATGTCGAAAATGTCGAAAAACACGTACGGGGTTAGTATGTCGAAAATTTAAAAAAATATATGTAAGGGGAGGTAGTATGTCAAAAAAGTTGAAAAAAACTAAGGGGTTAGTATGTCGAAAATGTCAAAAAAATACGTAAGGGGGGGTAGTATGTCAAAAAAAGTTGAAAAAAAACTAAGGGGTTAGTATGTCGAAAATGTCAATAGAAATTAGGTAAGGGGTATGTTGAAAAAAAAACAAGGGGTTAGTATGTCGAAAATGTCAAAAATTTACGCAAGGCGGGGTAGTATGTCAAAAAAAGTTGAAAAAAACTAAGGGGTTAGTATGTCGAAAATGTCAAAAGAAATTAGGTAAGGGGTATGTTGAAAAAAAAAACAAGGGGTTAGTATGTCGAAAAATTCAAAAAAAAAATACGTAGGGGGAGGTAGCATGTCGAAAAACACGTAAGGGGTTAGTATGTCGAAAATGTCAAAAAAATACGTAAGGGGGGGTAGTATGTCAAAAAAAGTTGAAAAAAAACTAAGGGGTTAGTATGTCGAAAATGTCAAAAGAAATTAGGTAAGGGGTATGTTGAAAAAAAAAAACAAGGGGTTAGTATGTCGAAAAATTCAAAAAAAAATACGTAGGGGGAGGTAGCATGTCGAAAAACACGTAAGGGGTTAGTATGTCGAAAAATTAAAAAAAAAATACGTAGGGGGAGGTAGTATGTCAAAAAAGTTGAAAAAAACTAAGGGGTTAGTATGTCGAAAATGTAAAAAAAAAATACCTAAGGAGGGGTAGTATGTCAAATGTTTAGAAAAAAACCTAAGGGGTTAGTGTTTTGAAAATGTAAAAAACAAATACGTAAGGGGGTAGCATGTCGAAAATGTCGAAAAACACGTACGGGGTTAGTATGTCGAAAATTTAAAAAAATATATGTAAGGGGAGGTAGTATGTCAAAAAAGTTGAAAAAAACTAAGGGGTTAGTATGTCGAAAATGTAAAAAAAAATACCTAAGGAGGGGTAGTATGTCAAATGTTTAGAAAAAAAACCTAAGGGGTTAGTGTTTTGAAAATGTAAAAAACAAATACGTAAGGGGGTAGCATGTCGAAAATCACGTACGGGGTTAGTATGTCGAAAATTTAAAAAAATATATGTAAGGGGAGGTAGTATGTCAAAAAAGTTGAAAAAAACTAAGGGGTTAGTATGTCGAAAATGTCAAAAAAATACGTAAGGGGGGGTAGTATGTCAAAAAAAGTTGAAAAAAAACTAAGGGGTTAGTATGTCGAAAATGTCAAAAGAAATTAGGTAAGGGGTATGTTGAAAAAAAAACAAGGGGTTAGTATGTCGAAAATGTCAAAAATTTACGCAAGGCGGGGTAGTATGTCAAAAAAAGTTGAAAAAAACTAAGGGGTTAGTATGTCGAAAATGTCAAAAGAAATTAGGTAAGGGGTATGTTGAAAAAAAAACAAGGGGTTAGTATGTCGAAAATGTCAAAAATTTACGCAAGGCGGGGTAGTATGTCAAAAAAAGTTGAAAAAAACTAAGGGGTTAGTATGTCGAAAATGTCAAAAGAAATTAGGTAAGGGGTATGTTGAAAAAAAAAACAAGGGGTTAGTATGTCGAAAAATTCAAAAAAAAAATACGTAGGGGGAGGTAGCATGTCGAAAAACACGTAAGGGGTTAGTATGTCGAAAATGTCAAAAAAATACGTAAGGGGGGGTAGTATGTCAAAAAAAGTTGAAAAAAAACTAAGGGGTTAGTATGTCGAAAATGTCAAAAGAAATTAGGTAAGGGGTATGTTGAAAAAAAAAAACAAGGGGTTAGTATGTCGAAAAATTCAAAAAAAAATACGTAGGGGGAGGTAGCATGTCGAAAAACACGTAAGGGGTTAGTATGTCGAAAAATTAAAAAAAAAATACGTAGGGGGAGGTAGTATGTCAAAAAAGTTGAAAAAAACTAAGGGGTTAGTATGTCGAAAATGTAAAAAAAAAATACCTAAGGAGGGGTAGTATGTCAAATGTTTAGAAAAAAACCTAAGGGGTTAGTGTTTTGAAAATGTAAAAAACAAATACGTAAGGGGGTAGCATGTCGAAAATGTCGAAAAACACGTACGGGGTTAGTATGTCGAAAATTTAAAAAAATATATGTAAGGGGAGGTAGTATGTCAAAAAAGTTGAAAAAAACTAAGGGGTTAGTATGTCGAAAATGTCAAAAGAAATTAGGTAAGGGGTATGTTGAAAAAAAAACAAGGGGTTAGTATGTCGAAAAATTCAAAAAAAAAATACGTAGGGGGAGGTAGTATGTCAAAAAAGTTGAAAAAAACTAAGGGGTTAGTATGTCGAAAATGTAAAAAAAAAATACCTAAGGAGGGGTAGTATGTCAAATGTTTAGAAAAAAACCTAAGGGGTTAGTGTTTTGAAAATGTAAAAAACAAATACGTAAGGGGGTAGCATGTCGAAAATGTCGAAAAACACGTACGGGGTTAGTATGTCGAAAATTTAAAAAAATATATGTAAGGGGAGGTAGTATGTCAAAAAAGTTGAAAAAAACTAAGGGGTTAGTATGTCGAAAATGTCAAAAAAATACCTAAGGAGGGGTAGTATGTCGAAAATTAAAAAAAAAAAAAACCTAAGGGGTTTGTATGTCGAAAATGTCGAAAAAATGCGTAGGGAGGGGTAGTATGTCGAAAATGTCAAGAAATTAGGTAAGGGGTATGTTGAAAAAAAAAAACTAAGGGGTTAGTAAGTCGAAAATGTTAATACCTAAGGAGGGGTAGTATGTTGAGAAAAAAACCTAAGGGGTTAGTATGTTGAACCCCCCCCCAAAAAAAATACGTAAGGGGGGGTAGCATGTCGAAAAAAAAAAAACGTAAGGGGGGGTAGTATGTCAAAAAAAAAACCCTAAGGGGTTAGTATGTTGAAAATGTCAAAAAATTACGTAAGGGGGGGTAGTGTGTCGAAACAATGCCACTGATCACGTTGCAGCGTTATTCACCAGTGCCATCTAATGGTGCTTTAAAAATGATTCCAAGTACGTACCTGTAAAAGCCTTTACTACAGGTCCCCACCAGATGGCGTACTTTACACCCTTGCTTCCACATGAGTTCCCATTAATAGCCTTGAATTTTGTTATGAAGTTCACAATGACGACATTTAAAGTTTGATCATTTTATTGTAAACAAACTTAAGAAAAAAAGTAACACCGACAACTATAAGCAATTAAGCGTTCAATAAATACAGAACGGCAACATTTTATAAACATATTTGGCATGATGCAGTCGGAGACGAGAAGTCACTAACACTGTTTGGTCTGCGTTGAAATGCTTTGCGACGGGGAAAATGAGACTCGTCTCAGGTGATGAATGAGGATGAAGGTCACAGATTCTGGCAGCATTGCACTCGGGGCCCCCTGTGGCCCTCGCTCGTGGGGGGGACGCTTATGTCCACCACGTTGTTGCCCGGCGACTCGTCGTGAGCGCTACGCTCGGCCATTTGCTTTTGAGAGACGATTCGGTAGATTTCTGGAACCAAAACGGGAAAATGAGTCATCAATAAGCCACGATGCATTAAATTATCCTAACTATAGAGTAGGGCTGCAACAACGAATCGATAATATTGATTATTAGCAACTATTTACCTCACCGATTCTCGTGTTGTGCGAATTCTGAGCACGTTAAATCACTTATGTACATCGGATCTCTAAAGTGGTAGGGTGTAGTACTCCTATGGCCCGGCAGAGGGCGCCACGAGGCCGTTTTTTTTAAAAGCGTCTTTTTGAATTGAAAATGGAATCATTGCAAACAAATTGCCATTTAACGATCAGACTACAACGTTAACCATTTTCAAGACAACAAGGTGTTGCAGAAACAAAGGAATAACCTGAAAATAAGCGTAAAAAGAACAATTTTCGTTGATATGTTTATATAAACGCAAGGGGAAGACAGGTTCTTAAAGCATTTGGCTGTATATATAATTTGCACATTGAGAACGTTTATCATCAAAGATGTAACCCAAAAAACAATTCGTCATAACAGTTTGACAGATAAAATGTTGCTACACGTAAAATCGAATTTATTTCTTAGTTTGTTTTGCAAAAGTTACAGGTTATTCTGTTATGTGCACTATTTATTTGCTTAAAAATGTTTTTAACAATCTGATCGATTCATCGTAATCGACCGATTCATGGATTATCAAAATAATCGCTATTTACAGCCCTACTATAAAAGCCCCCAAAAATGTGACTTTAGTGATCTGTGTTGCATACACAAGATGCATTCCATTGTTTCATGTATAACCAGTATATCCGTGCAATGATTGATCAGTCGCTAGGTGTCACTGTTGATCAACATTGTATGCAAGAGGACTTAAACCTAGGTCACAGAAATGAGAACACAAACACTTAAGCAGCAGCGATGTAGTCGACACACGAAAAGGCATTCGATTGTTTGTGGAACACACAAAGAATAGAATAGTTGGATATCTTAGCTGGGAAACATGTGAGACAAGAGCTTGAAGCCTTACCTGGTACCTTATCAAGTTTGATCATGAAAACTAAACACTATTTTACACACTTTTCTAATGGTAAGTTTAGGCGTTTCTAAAAAGATGATCCGTTCACAACACTACAAACTTTTTAGACATTGTGAAAGAGTTGTAAATGTTTGACTTTTCTTTGTAGAAATCAATCTATGATTGTGCACACTTGCGCGTGATAATCCTGCGTAAAGAATCGATTAGAATGATGTAGGGTATTTCATTGGGTAACCAATGCGTCAATACAAGCCCTCAGAGGTTGTCACAGTCTAACGACCATGAAAACAAACTTGTCATGGTCGAAAGAGGTGTCGATGGTCTTTCGGCGGGCTAAGTAGGTAGCCTATTTATATTGATATTTGACGCGGGCTCTGGTATTAATATTTCATAGATCAACGGATTTGGTGGTTTTGTTAAATTTACGGTAGTTTCGGATTAATAGTGCTCACCTGTTAAAATGTTCTTGAAGGCTTCTTCTACGTTTGTGGAGTCGAGGGCTGACGTTTCGATGAATGACAGCGTGTTCTTTTCTAAAAAGAGAGATTATTCACTGACACCCATTTTCCATTAACAGAAGACCCCCGGGATACAGCGACCCCACCTTATGACATTTTCACTTCACATTGTGAAATAACATCTTATATCAGGCCTTATTTGCAGCATTTTCTTAACAACTAATTCCTTCTTAATCACAGTTAATGGGGAGCAGAACCCCACAGGCATATGGTCGAGGGATAATGGATTGCATCACACAGGCGCTGTTAATTTTAAGTGGAAAGAATGGGAAAAAAAGAGGTGGCGTTTATGACACAAATTTGCTCTCAGCGCCTGCTCAGAAATTGTTGACTGGGGATAATGGATCACAGCCATAACAGTGTGTTTCATTATAGAAGGGTGAAAATAGCATCGGCCCGAACTGCAAGCTCTTACTCCAGGGATAATGGATCCGCAAGAGTAGAGTTAATTTTAGGTGTAAATGGGAAAAAAGTAGTGCCGTGCGTGACCAAATAAGCTTTTTGGGCTCCTGCTCTCAGCAAGTCAACCGGAGATGATGGATCATTGTACGCCACACCTAAAAACGAGCCTTCTGCCAGTTCCCGCTCACATCAATATGGGGATAGTGGATAATGGTTTGCAGCTGCGCAGTGTAATTTAAACAGAAATAAATTCATGACAAAAGGAGCCACCAGGCCTGACAAAAGTGCGCTATGACGGATATAACGGATCGTGGCTCCACAAGTGCAGTTCACTTAACGGAGGACACAACAACAAAGAAGACCGTAGCTCAGGAGGTAAAATCCTCGTCTTTGGATCAAGAGGTAACAGGTTCGATTCCCAGCTCTTCTGGTCATATGTTGAAGGGTCTTTGAGCAAGACCCTGAATCCCTGATGGTAAGCAGGTAGGTGCTTTGCATGGATGATGCCTGCTATCGGTGTGTGAGTGTGTGTGTGTGTGAATGAGTAAGTGTGAAGCGCTTTGGGAGAGCTTTATTGACTTAAAAGGCGCTAAATAAACGCAGAACATTAACATATACACAAATGCTTTACCAGCCCCCACTATGCCTAAACCAATTCATTTTGAATTCGCTGTTACCGTGCATCCCCTTGCTACCCCACTGCACCAGCTCAAGTCACCTCACACTAAAAAGGTATCTCATTTTTTCCCCTTATATGTAGATATAATCATACATGGTATTTAACACATAAGTACTTACTATACAACACACTCATTTATTTATTTATCCCCCTCCATACAGCAATTGTATTTTGCAATCCCCACCGGAGGGATGTTGTATCCGGGGGTCTTTCACATACGGTTTTCTTAACAAGAACTCACCAGCGAAGGCCCTCGCCTCATCGGTGGGCACGGCCCTGAGGTGTCTCAGGTCGCTCTTGTTGCCCACCAGCATGATGACGATGTTGTTGTCGGCGTGGTCCCGAAGCTCCTTCAGCCAGCGCTCCACGTTCTCGTACGTCAAGTGCTTGGCGATGTCGTACACCAGCAAAGCACCCACCGCACCGCGGTAGTAACTAGAAAGGAGAATACACTATCAACTTAGCTAGCAAACAAAAACCAATGGGCTCCCTCTGAGCCACCTACGCGGAGGTGATGGCCCGGTAGCGTTCCTGTCCAGCCGTGTCCCAGATCTGAGCCTTGATGGTCTTGCCGTCCACTTGCAGGCTGCGAGTGGCGAACTCCACCCCGATGGTGCTCTTGCTCTCCAGGTTGAACTCGTTGCGGGTGAAACGCGACAGGAGGTTGCTCTTGCCCACCCCAGAGTCTCCGATCAGAACCACTGCAGACAGGCAGAAAAACAATTATTATAGAGAGTTCTTAGTCCTAGAGAGGAATGGGCGCCACCGGGCTGTACTTGCCCAAGACACACCAAGGGAAATGGTGTCCCAACAAGCTTTATTTTTAGAATACAGATTCAATGCCTTTCAAGACTTGTCAAGCATCCGTGGGAACCATGAGACAGAAGTGGAGTTTAAAAAGAAATATTTAGTTACAATTGACACCTCCCGCATCGCCAAAAACAAACGAAAAATAAAAATGGATTTATCGAAGTAATTGGGCTGATGAACACAGGTGAATGCAAAAACCTCAAAGGACAGACTGGGAAAACAAGACAAAACATGCACCCAAATCTTTACGAACAATTTTTTTAAAGCAAAACTATGTTGGCGATAACAATACAATATATTTTCTCACCATACCTGTCAACTTCAGGTCATTTCTTCCTTTATTAATAATTGGAATTCCCCTTATTAAGCAATGATAAACCTTGCAAACACAACACGGTACCTATTTACTCACAGCAAGACAGACTATGTAGTATGAAAACAATGATAATTTGAAAAAACACAAACCATAGTGTTAAAATAATATTAATAAGAATAAGTTTAACCACTAGCGCATGTGCGGCACAGTTCATGTCTTGGGAAACTCCTGCGTGGGTTCAAATCCAGCTCCAGACTTCCTGTGCGGAGTTTGTATGTTCTCCCCGTGCTTGCGTGGGTTTCCTCCGGGCACTCGGGTTTCCTCCCACATTCCAAAAACATGCATTTCAGGTGAATTGGCCGGTCCAAATTGTCCCTAGGTGTGAATGAGCGAGTGAGTTGTCTGTCCCCATGTGCCCTGCGATTGGCTGGCAACCAGTTCAGGGTGTCCCCTGCCCACTGCCCGATGATTGATGGGATGGGCTCCAGCACCCCCGCGACCCTACTGAGGATAAGCGGTGCAGCTGATGAGATGAGATGAGAAGTTTAACCACATCCTAAATACTGGCATAGTCATTTATCATTTTATCGTACTGTTAAAAAGACTGCAGAGTCCAGGACTTGAAATCAAAAACATTTTTTATTCATGACTAAGAGTGAATATTGACATTAAATGAAAAAAATTATAAAATATGATAATGTTAAAAAATGTAATTGAATCATTTTTAATAAAATAAATCCTGTGATTTTATGGCAATGGTAATCAGACTATTGTTGAGTTTATGCCAGGAGTGTCAGTAAGAAGAACAAGAACAAGTAGTAAGGAGAACCCACTAGTAAGAAGAACAAGCAGTAAGAAGAACAAGTAGTAAGAAGTAAGTGGGTGCGTGCATACACAAAATCTTCACTTAAACTACCTGTGAATCCAGGAACAAAGCTTTAAGTCAGGGAAATCTTTAGCTAAGGGGTTGTTGTAAGAAGTCTGTGGTTTGCAATAATCTGTGGTCTGTGCAGCCCTTTGAGACTCCTTGTGATTAATGGCATCACAAATAAACAGGACTTGACTTGAAATGTTTTTGAGCTTTCCCTTGCCCTCATGTAGGTTTTAGATCAGGGAATGATGTCATAGTAGTCTGGAGTTTGCAATTGTCTGTGCTGCAGGGTTCTAATAACTATCCCGTAAGGGAATTGAACCCCGGTCTTCTGCGTGACAGGCGCAGACATTGTCCACTACACTTCGTAACATTGCTAAAATCCGTTCAATACTGTCTCAGTCGGATGCGGAAATTATAATTCATGCATTTGTTACCTCCCGTCTCGATGACTGTAATGCACTACTCTCCGGTCTCCCGAAGTCTAGAATCAAGTCTCTTCAGCTGGTACAAAATGCCGCAGCGAGGCTTTTAACTAGGACAAAAAAGTACGATCACATAACACCGATTATGGCTAACCTGCATTGGCTCCCAGTTAGCCAAAGATGTGACTTCAAAGTTCTCTTAGTATTGTACAAAATCATACATGGACTTGCTCCCTCTTATCTTTCAGATCTGATCTGCCCCTACGTCCCGGTCCGAAGCCTACGATCTGAGAGTGCCGGTCTTCTGGTGATCCCGAGAGCAAAGAAGTGTTCTGCTGGTTCGAGAGCGTTCTCCATCCGGGCACCGGTGCTGTGGAACGCTCTTCCCCCTGAGATCCGATCTGCAACCTCAGTGGAAATGTTTAAATTTAAACTTAAAACTCACTTCTACTCCATAGCATATGAATAACCTACTCTTCTCGTCGGCTGAAAAATAGTCTGTGTAATATAGTGTAATAATCTGTGATGCCCTTTGAGACTCTTCGTGATTTAGGGCTATACAAATAAAAATGACTTGACTTGACTAACGAGGTGTAAATATAATGGAAGCTAGAGCTCTTGTTGGTGATAGGAATGAGTGGAAAGGTGTTGTGAAAGGATAGTGGGATGTTTGGATGCGTTCTAAGGGATGGGCAGGGCACCTGTATGATGCGGCAGGGGTAAACCAGTGAAAGCTGTCGGGCCCTGTTGTCACCCTGACCCGAGTGACAAGGCCGTTTCATCTGGAGAGACGGAAGCATGACCAATTTAGGTGCCGAGGTGCTCAACTTGTTTGGGCTGGCCATTGTCCAAAATGTTTGTGTGTGTTTTTTGCATGTGTGTCTTGCTGTCGGTCACCCTTCTTGAGGGATATGACCAAGATAGATACACGTCAATTCCAGAGAGTTTGCACCCAATTAAAGACACAAATATATCTGTGCTCAAATTAATCCACAAAATCTATCATCAGATTAGAAATAATTAACGTTGGCGTGGGGAAAATTACCACCTGTGCACACTGACTAATTGACAAGCTTTTGCGTTCGAACAGTGCCAGGAAAACACCAGATAAACCTCAATCGCTCTCGGCTTATTTCTGCCTTTGCGATGACAACTTGAAATTATATAATAGTTTGCCAAAATCTATTTCCTGCGTGCAGGTTTAATCCCCCAAATGCGTTGTTGACAATAAGCTAGCGTTAGCCATTAGCATGCTAGGCTGTCACCCTCCCGAAAAATGCGCAAAGAAGAGGAACCGAGCAAAAATGGATGAAAATATAATCACTTGTTTACTTAGTAACCGGGGATATGATCTAAGTAGGGGATGACATATTTGGCAATAGCCTCGACAAAAAGTGTCATAATAAACCGGGGGAACGAGTTAGCATTAGCCGCAAAGCATTGGCAGCGGGTGGTGCTCATGACGCGCGTGTTGATCGATTGACGTCCATGGGCCAAAACGACTTTAGTTTTCTTTTGATTTACCTTTGAAGAGAAAATCATACTCGTCGTCTCGGTTCGCCATGCTGTCATTGACGATCCGCCACTCGGTCCTCCTTTTCGATCGCTTGAGCAAAGGGACGGCGTGAGATGACGTCACTGACCGGAAACGCAAAGTGACGTAACACGCGCCCCCAAACTGAAACGGCGTCGTTATGTAATATGATCAATTAGGAGTCTCTCATCTCATTAGCTGCACCGCTTATCCTCAGTAGGGTCGCGGGGGTGCTGGAGCCCATCCCAGCAATCATCGGGCAGTGGGCAGGGGACACCCTGAACTGGTTGCCAGCCAATCACAGGAGTCATCATTTGAGATTAAGGCTTTGAGGTTAGAGAGAGAAAAGAGAGAAAACAAGAGACAAAGAATAGAGAGAAATAAACAAATGATTAATAAAAATAGATAAGATGTAGAAAAAGAAAGGAAGAAAGAGAAAGAAGGAAGGATAGAAACAGAGCGAGAGCAACAATCAAAGAGAGAGAAAGAGGTAGAAAAAGTAAGACGATATGAGAAAGAAAGAAAATATAGAAAGAGAACGAGAAATACATGAAGGATTAAAAAAAGAGAAGAGAAAGAATGAGAGAAAAGGGAGACGAGAGAAAATGAGAAATAGAACAATAAAAACGGGATTAAAAAAAGGAAAGAGGTAGGAAAAAATAGAAAGCCACAGAGAAAAAAATAGAACAAGTTAGAGGGAAAGAGAGCAAGGATTAAAGAGAGCAAGAATGACAGATGGAAAGAAGGAAAGATGAAAAGAAAGGATTCTAAAAAGAGAAATATGTCGTCAAAGAAAGATAGTAAGAGATAAAGAAAGAAATATAGAAAGAGAATGAGAATAAAAGAAAAGATTAAAGAGAGGAGAAAAAAAGAGAGGAGAAAGAAATAGAACAATAAAAACAGGATTAAAGAAAGAATAAGAAAGAGGTATGAAAAGTTAGAAAGTGACAGAGAAAGAAAGAAAGTTAAAGAGAAAGAAAGCAAGGTTTAGAAAAAAGACAGAAAGAAATAAGGAATGATGGAAAGAGAGGATTCATAAAGAAAGAGTGAGAAAAGGGTAGATAACGATAGTAAGAGACAGAAAGAAAGAAGGGAAGACAGAGAGAGAGAAGGAGAGAAAGATAAATGAATAAAGAAAGGAAATTTAAATAAAGAAGAGAGAATTACCTCCTGCTCCAGTTGCTTTGTGAGCGGCGCCTGTCTTTGGCGACATCAAGTGGACATATTTAAAAAGTTCAGCTTGTTTTTCTCTTGCACTTTTCTCACTGTTGCCTTGGCGGGCCTGATCCGGCCCACGGGCCTTATTGTGGACACCCTGCATAACACATTATTAAAACACTCGAATAAATGAATGTCCTTTTTTTGTCATTTTACAAGTATAAGGAAATTGGAGGGCTTCCTCCTTTAAAAGGTAAAAATGTGCAGGGATAAGATTTTTTTTTTTTATATATTAAAGGGACAGTGTGTCATATTTAGTGCCTCCTACTGGAAAAAAAAACAATTCGTTCAGTAAAATTAAAACACATTCATTTGAATAAAAGGCAAAAATCCTGAACTATGACGCTAATGTTATTCTCGATAGTGAAATCCCTACCTAAATGTCACCGCCATGTTGGTCAGGCATCTTGCTGCTCCGCTGTGCTCTGTGACACTGCTTTTCGTTGGCACCAAACAATACAGTGACATCTAGTGGTCAAATACTACACATTGGGGCTTTAATGACAATGTTTTCAGTTAAGATTTTTAGCGATTTTCAAAAATAAAAATATGAAATAAATAGGTTGATTGAATATTCTGAATTTGTTACAAATCTGTTTATTGTTTTAATATCTCAAATGATGGCGAAAACTCGAATATTCCGTTCAAAAAAATAAAAATATCACGAAAAAGTATACTATTAAGCTGTAACCGTAATCAGCAATATTAAAATATTTTTTGTAATAAATCCAGAATGCAAGATATTATTTTTAATTGTAATAGAGTACAGTCGAGTCAAGTCAAATAGTCGAGTCGGGTCGAATAGAGTAGAATAGAGTTGAATTGAATAGAGTAGAGTTGAATAGAGTCAAATAGTGTAGAGTCAAATAGAGTAGAGTTGAATAGAGTAAAATAGAGTAGAGTCAAGTCGAATAGAGTAGAATTGAATAGAGCCTAATAGAGTAGAGTTGAATGGACTAGAATCAAATAGAGTTGAATAGAGTCAAATAGAGTAGAGTAAAGTCGAATAGAGTAGAGTTGAATAGAGTCAAATAGAGTAAAGTCAAGTCGGATAGAGTAGAGTCAAATAAAGTAGAGTCGAATACAGTCAAATAGAGTGGACTCGAATTGAATAGAGTAGAGTCGAATCGAATAGAGTAGAGTAGAACAGAGTCGAAAAGATTAGAGTCAGATAGACTAGAGTCAAATAGAGTACAGTTGAATAGATTCAAATTGAGTAGAGTTGAAAATAATATGAGAGAGTAGAGTAGAGTCGAGTAGAGTAGAATAGAGTAGAGCAAAGTTGAATAGAGTAGAGTCAAATAAAGTAGGGTTGAAAGGAGTTGAATAAAGTAGAGTTGAATAGAGTAGAGTTGAGTAGAGTAAAGTTGAATAGAGTAGAGTCAAATAAAGTAGGGTTGAATGGAGTTGAATAAAGTAGAGTTGAATAGAGTAGAGTTGAGTAAAGTTGAATAGAGTAGAGTCAAATAGAGTAGAGTTGAATAGAGTCGAGTTGAATAGAGTTGAATAGAGTAGAGTTGAGTGGAGTAGAATAAAGTTGGATAGAGTAGAGTTGAATAGAGTAGGGTAGGATAGAGTTGAGTAGAGTAGAAGAGAGTAGAGTAGAAGAGAGTAGAGTAGAAGAGAGTAGAGTAGAATAGAGTAGGGTTGAGTAGAGTAGAATAGAGTTGAATAGAGTAGAGTTGAGTAGAGTACAATAGAGTAAAGTAGAATAGAGTAGAGTCAAATAGAGTAGAGTTGAATGGAGTTGAATAGAGTCGAGTAGAGTAGAATAGAGTAGAGTAAAGTTGAATAGAGTTGAGTAGAGTAGAAGAGAGTAGAGTAGAATAGCGTAGAGTTGAGTAGAGTAGAATAGAGTTGAACAGAGTCGAGTTGAATAGAGTAGAGCTGAGTAGAGTACAATAGAGTAAAGTTGAATAGAGTATAGTCGAATAGAGTAGGGTAGAATAGAGTTGAATAGAGTCGAGTAGAGTATAATAGATTAGAATCGAATAGAGTAGGGTAGAATAGTGTTGAATAGAGTAAAGTTGAATAGAGTCGAGTAGAGTAGAATAAAGTAAAGTTGAATAGAGTCGAATAGAGTAGAATATAGTCGAATGGCGTACAATAGAAAAGAATAGGTCATTACTTTATTGTCAATACAAGCTGGCCTATAATTGTGCACATATACACATAGAATTTAAAGTAACATGGAATTTTCTAAAAGAATATATATCTATCTATTTATATCTATCTATAATGTATGTATATATATAATTTTCCACAACACAAGAATTGCAGTACACAAAATACAGACTTTGACCACAATAATCTTGGTGCGTCGCCATCCCCGGCGCAGTATTTTTGTGCAAAAAGTCCAATTTTAAATCAACGATATTACCATAATGATACTTTTGGCTCGGCGCCCGTCGGAGCGAGTCGATCCGGTTGTACTCGTTGGTCCGACTTGTGACATAAAACCCGGGTGCTTTCCGCGCTTCTGGAAAAAAACACACGCGAACGTAGACACGCCCCGTCAAATTATATTCCGTCTCGGCTGCGACTCTGAGTTTTCAGTGCGATCGGGTGTCCGCGCTCGCTCCTTTTCTCCCGAGATGAACAGGCGACAGATGCGACCCTTCAGCATGATGCCCAATTGCTACTACGAAGGCTACCTGGAGAAGCGCTCCTTTAAAGACAAGGTGAGGAAGAATGAGATCGAGTGAAGCGCAGAGTATAACTCGGGGGTCACCCGCCGGGTAGCTCCCCTGAGTAGCCTGCAAATTTCTAACTGTTTAACCGATCTAACCCTACTTCTAATCATCGCAACCTGGTAATAACATGAATGAGTGAATGAAAACTTTATATCGGATATTAAAATAAAAACAGAACAAAAACAATAACTCAACAACAAAATAATATTACATAATATGTTCGAAAAGGGGCAGCACGGCGGCGCAGTGGTTAGCGCTTGTGCGGCACAGTTCATGTCATGGGAACCTGTCGTGGGTTCAAATCCAGCTACTGGACTTCCTGTTTGGAGTTTGCATGTTCTCCCCGTGCTTGCGTGGGTTTCCTCGGGGCACTCCGGTTTCCTCCCACATTCCAAAGACATGCATTTCAGGTGGATTGGCCCGTCCAAATTGTCCCTAGGTGTGAATGAGCGAATGAGTTGTCTGTCCCTGTGTGCCCTGCCATTGGTTGGCAACCAGTTCAGGGTGTCCCCTGCCCACTGCCCGATGATTGCTGGGATGGGCTCCAGCCCCCCCGCGACCCTAATGAGGATAAGCGGTACGGCTAATGAGATGAGAATGAGATGTTCGAAAAGGGGTGGTCAGATGCAAATGCTTTTTTTCCCTACCCCTTTTATCTTCCCTATTAAATACACCAACAGTAGTAATAATATGAATAATAACAGTTATGATATAACAATAACAACAATAACAACAAAGTTAACCATCGTTCTAGACGCGCTACTCCCAATCTCTCGTATCACTCATACCCGATTTTCTTCATCTCTGTATTCCGTCAGGAATGTTTTTTGCATTTAAATTTGAACACGTGAATAGCTCGACTCCACACACAGACACACACATACTTTTCCTGGTGGTTCTCACCTTTGGGATTATGAATTTACGACAGCCCCTTAAATTATAATGTCCTTCTTTCCGAATGAATAGTTTTTGGATGTTTTCTGGTACTATGTTTTTGTTGACCTTAAATAGCAGTCGTGCAGTGAAAAATTTGACTAAATCATCTCATTTGAACAATATGGACTGCAGGAATAAAATATGAGTATGATCTCGATATCCTACCAACATAGTAATAACATAGTAACAACATAACTTGTTTTGCTTCCAATGCATATCAAACTGGCCTTTTGCACTAATCAGTAACAAAGAAAGGTAATATATTTTCTGGACTATAAGGCACACCTGATTATAAAGCGCACATGACAAAAATGGTCATTTGAGAAGTATTTTTGTTGTACTGTTATTAGGCGCACCGTACTATAGGGGAAATGAAATGAAAATGATAGAAGTTTTATATAACATAAACAATCACTCTAAATTCTTGTTTTATAAACAGTTATCCTGCTTTTAGTATCAGACACATGCAAAGGAGATTGCATGAGATGCCAGTTTGTTATTTTGGCTATTCTTCCTTCCTGTTGCTCGTGGTTCCGTCTACTATGTAGTTTTTATGTTACTGTCACTATTGGCCAATAATGTTGCAATTCTTTGATATCCACACCCTAAATGGCAGATCCTTTTGTAACCTAGAAAGAAAAAGAATAGGCTCAGTGGAAGGCTTTTAGAACAAATAGGAATTTCTTATCAGAGGCTTGTGTCCTCTCCTGTTCTCCTTGCAAGTTCCAATACCATTGATGTCTTCTCTCCTAATTTTGAGTGTAGTGTCCACGAAATGTTTATTATGCATTTCCAATGATATTTAACGCATTTTCCAAGTTATAAGGAGTCATAATTTAAGATTAAGGCTTTAAGGTAGAGAGAGAAGTGAGAGAGAGAAAACAAGAGATAAAAAGGAGATTGAAACAAAGGATTCATAAAAAAATAGGTAAGATGTAAAAAAAGAAAGAGAAAGAAGGAAGAATAGAAACAGAGAGCGAAAGCAACAATCAAAGAGAGAAAGAGGTAGAAAAAGAAAGATAGTATGAGAGAGATAGAGAAAGAAAGAAGGAAATGTAGAAATAAAACGAGAAAGAAATGAAGAATTAAAAAAGAGGAGAGAATAACAGAGAAAAAAGAGAGGAGAGTAATTAAGAAATAGATTAAAAAAAGGGAAGAGGTAAGAAAAAATTTAGAAAGTCACAGAGAAAGAAATAAAACAAGTTAAAGAAAAAGAGAGCAAGGATTAAAGAGAGCAAGGAAGACAGACAGAAAAAAAGAAAACATGGAAGGAAAGGATTCCAGAGAGAGAGAAAACTTGTGTCCTCTCCTGTTCTCCTTGCAAGTTCAAATACTATTGGTGTCTTCTCTCCTAATTTTGAGTGTCCACGAAATGTTTCATTTATTATGCATTTCCAATGATATTTCAGACATTTTCCTGGTTACAAGGTCCACTGGATTCATACATTTGTTTTCTCAGGTGCGCCTTTTAGTCCGATAACCACAGTATTTTCTTCCATGTTATGTTCCGTAAGAAAAAAATACATCTCAGTGACTCATAAGTGGTTTACTTAGGTTTGTACATCCTATCTTATCAGTGCGCGGAAAAAATTAGTCACCATTTTTTCTCTCCTAACCTGATGAGCCAGGAAACGATGCTACGTGCCAAAGAGAGTGTTTCAGTGGTTAAGCTTTGTAAACGCTGACACTTTTGTCTGTTGTTCACAAATTCGATGAAACAATTCACAGCCAATGACTTCTTTTATATTGCTAATTTGTCTTATAATTTAAGCGAATCGAGTTTATTTGTAGAGCCCTTGATCATACTTTGAAAATAATACCTCAGGAAGTGCTTAATTTGTGCAACTCGGACCCTCAAACATAGTGGTTAGGAGGCTGGCATGGGATCACATGAGGCAAGTGACATGCTACTGTGTTAGCCTGAAGAGGGATGGGCGCCACCAGGTTGTATTTGCCCAAGACACAACACAGGAATAGTGCCCGTACGACCCTAGTGGTTAAGGGATCCAGTCACCCAACATCCAGTGGTTTGCACATTCGCCTAATACGCGAAAGGTCCCGGGGTGGAGACCAGGTGGGAACACATGTTGGCCTGGAGAGAGATGGGCACCACCAGGCTGTACTTGCCCAAGATACACCACAAGAAATGGTGCCCCTACGACCCTAGTGGTTAAGGTATCCAGTCACCCAATATCCAGTGGTTTGCACATTCGCCTAATACGCGAAAGGTCCCCGGGGTGGAGACCAGGTGGGAACATATGTTGGCCTGGAGGGGGATGGGCACCACCAGGCTGTACTTGCCCAAGATACACCACAAGAAATGGTGCCCCTACGACCCTAGTGGTTGAGGATCCAGGCACCCAATTTCCAGTGGTTAGCACATTCGCCCAATACGCGAAAGGTCCCCGGGTGGAGACCAGGTGGGAACATGTTGGACTGGAGAGGGATTGGCGCCACCAGGCTGTACTTGCCCAAGACACACCACAGTAAATGATGCACCTATGACCAGAGAGGTTAAAAGACCCAACCAACCAATCATGTTTCCATAGTGCAGTGGTTAGAAAAATTGCTTAACATGCGAAAGGTCCCCGTTTTGAGACCAAGTGGAAACATATGTGGGCCTGGAGAGGGATGGGCACCACCAGGCTGTACTTGCCCAAGACACACCACAGGAAATGATGCACCAATGACCAGAGGGATTAAAAGACCCAACCAACCAACCATGTTTCCGTCGTGCAGTGGTTAGAAAAATTGCCTAACATGCGAAAGGTCCCCGTTTCGAGACCAAGTGGAAACATATGTTGGCCTGGAGAGGGATGGTCACCACCAGGCTGTACTTGCCCAAGATACACCACAAGAAATGGTGCCCCTACAACCCTAGAGGATGAGGATCCAGGCACCCAATTTCCAGTGGTTAGCACATTGGCCTAATACGCGAAAGGTCCCCAGGTTGAGACCAGGTGGGAACATATGTTGGCCTGGAGAGGGATGGGCGCCACCAGGCTGTACTTGCCCAAGACACACCACAGGAAATGGTGCCCCTACGATCCGTGTGGTGAAGGGATCCAACCAACCAAATGAGCGCCAAGGGGAGACTATTCGGACAAAGCCCGTCATTGGATTGAGGCAATCTTTGGATTTTCTGAGGACTTTTAAACGCATCGTCACAGAAAACGGGTCATTTTCCTCATGGGCACTAGTAAACCATTATTTAAGGCCAGCCGACGCATGTTAATCCGAGCAAAAGGCAACAGTATTAGCTCTTAGTGTTAGTATTAGCTCGTCTTATTCACTTGCTCCTCTTCTCTCCTCTAAAATGCTTTCTGCTTGTCAAAAGTAGAAAAATAATTTAAATAACCGCAAGGACCGGAACGGAAACAGGACCCACTTGTGTGATGTTTACCACAAGTTTTATTGAAAGAGACAGGAAGGGCTGCGCCCACGATCCTCTCGTACTCTGATTGCGATCCCAGCACTGAAGTGGATCTTCTGTAGTGAGCGATGGCAGTCTCAGGGGTGGAAAACTGGTCGGTAGCTGGGACTGGGAGAGCAAGACGTGGTCGGGGTCACAAACAAGTCGTAAGCAGAACGGGAGAGCAGACGTAATTGGGAACAAAACGGGTCGTAGCCAGAGACAAACGGGAGAAAAAACGGGACAGGCGGGAGTCAGGGGTCGAAAAAGGCTTGCCTAGTGTTCACTGAGGTTCGCAGACGGACTGACAAAAGGGGACAGACAGGACTGGAATCAAATACTGTTCAGGAGCCAATCAGAACCTGTGGCAGTTGTCACCAAAAGAGCGGGGACAGCTGAGTCACATCAGTTATCATGACAATGACGACGATTGAAACAGGTGCATAATTTCTCAACCAAGTCGAAGAAAAATTCCAAATAATCTTTGTTTCCTGCGTTTGCGTGTTGCCACGATTCAAAAGAGAAAAGGTAAAAGGGCCAGTCGCGCCAACGGATGTTGCGCCAAGAGATGTCAGCAATACGAAATGAGCAACACAGAAAAACAAAGTACAGCAAGTACCATGACACAGCGTCAATTATTTCTCTGTTGACTAACGTGCAATAGACCAGGAAAAGACCGCAGCAAAACGTCACCTTTGTTCGGACCGTTATGCGCCGACGTGAAGCTAACTGTTGGTAGCGGATTGTTATTGCCTCATTTTTGTGTTGCGAAATAATCAGCTGAAACGGCATAGCGGTTACAGATCGGAATGGATCAAATGCTTGTATGCTAACAGGTCATGTACAGGATTTAATCCGTCTTAGAAAATAAAGACCACTGTTTGCAACTTGATCATTATCTCCCACAAAAGCTAGCGGTTTGTAATGGATTGTTATTGTCCAACTTTTAATGCATGTATCAGTTTGGCACAGTACCGCAATTTCTATTTAGAAGGGATCACATGCTAATATGCTAACAGATGCAGATTTGAATAGAGACCAGTGTTTACAAATTGATAATAATTCTCCAAAAAGCTAGTAGCTAATTATCGCCTATTTTTTTTGCAAAAACTCATTTCAACTGGTACAATGGATAAGAACGGATCAAATGCTAATATGCTAACAAACGGTATACACAAGGGGACAGCAACATGGTGCTCGTGAGTAGCCCGCGGACTGGTTCGAAAAATATCTCATTGTGATTTGCTAGGGAATAGGACCATAGACCGTAGTCTTGAGTACTCAAACGTCTGATACTAAAGCCATAGATGAAACCACAAAATTCAATTATAATAACCGAACATCGCTCACATAGGCAATACATGTGTATTGTGTGTACGTAAGAGTTTGTTTACAACAGCCCGGGACAAAACTGGTCCGACTGTCTCGTCACGTCTCGTCTCAACATCGAGACGTCCCTAATTGGAGCTGGCACCTCAAAATTGTTTGACTACTTAATGATGTGTTACTACTCAATAATGTTCTGCCAACTCATGGTTAGATGATATGATGATTCCCTTTGTTACAATTTCTCACTCTGGCTGCTTTGTTGGAAATTTCCGCTCTATTACACAATGCTCCTCGAGGTTGCTGAGGAGTTTGCCTATCTGTGTGTTTTGTGGACTCCGAAATGGCATTCGACAGTGTTACTTGAGGAGCCCTGTGGACCTTAGGCAGTATGGGGTACCGCAGAGTCCCTGTATCCCCGATGCCAGAGTTTGATCCGGACTGGCAGCAGTAAGTCGGATTCCAGCGGGAGTTGGACTCCGCCAAGGCTTTCCTTTCTGTTCATAACTTCTGTGGACAGAATTTCTTTGGCAGGGATGGGGTTCGGTTCAGAAGCTTCAGTATTGCATCTCTGCAGAGGATGTGGTGCTGTTGGCTTCCTCAAGCCGTGATCTTCAGCTCTCACTGGAGCCGTTCGCAGCCGAGTGTGAAGGTCTGAACCTTCAAGTCCGAGACCATGGTTCTCAGCCAGTAAGGGGTGGTGTGCTCATTCCGGGTCAGGGATGAGATCCTGCCCCAAGTGGAGGAGTTTAAATACCTCATGGTCTTGTCCATAAGTAAGGGTAGGAGATCGGTGAAGCGTCTGCCGTCATGTGGACCCTGTGGCGGTCTGTCGTGGTAAAGGAACAGACCGCAAAGGCAAAGCTCTCGATTTACCAGTCCTACCCTCACCTATGGTCATGAACTATGGGTCAGGACCGATAGAACAAGGTCCCAGATAGAAGCGGCTGAAATGAGTTTTCTCCGCAGGATGGCTGGGCTCTCCCTTAGAGATAGAGTGAGGGACTCAGTGTGGAGCCACTGTTCCTCCGCATTGAGAGGAACCAGTTGAGGTGGCTCGGGCATTTGATAAGGATGCCTCCTGGACGCCTCTTGGCAGGGAGGCTTGGGGACGACCCAGGACACCCTGGAGAGACTACGTCTCTAGGCTGTCCTGGAAACGCCTCGGCATCCTGTCAGATGGATGAAGTGGCTGGGGATGAGGAGGTCTGGGCTTCCCTGCTAAGACCCCGGATAGGCAGAAGAAAATGGATGGATGGATTAAACAATGTTTACCATTTTGTTCTTGCATCTTTCGATAGAAATCTCGCAAGCTGTGGACCTGCTTGTGCGGCAGCACGCTATATTTCTTCAACGACAAGAGAGACACAGACGTAAGTAGTTGAAACTCGTCCTGAATGGCTATAAAATAGGCTCCCTAAACATTGCCTGTCATTAAATATCAGTGAGGGCTAATTGATTAGCATAAATGCACAAAATAAGTAGGAAATCAACTCAAAAACTGTTATTCCCACACAAAGTAGAAAATGGCACATCCTGGGGCTTTTTTTGGTGGTTTTAAGGACAACTTTTCATAAACGTCCCAAAAAAATGTTAAAATTGACTCTTTCATTTTTAAATTAACAATCCCGAAGTGAATAATGTATCTAAGGAGTGATAGATTAACACAGGTTATTTGACTGTGTAAAAAAAAATCTACCGTGACATGTTATAGATGTCTAGATAGATAGATAGATAGATAGATAGATAGATAGATAGATAGATAGATAGATAGATAGATAGATAGATAGATAGATAGATAGATAGATAGATAGATAGATAGATAGATAGATAGATAGATAGATAGATAGATAGATAGATAGATAGATAGATAGATGTCTAGATAGATAGATGTCTAGATAGATAGATGTCTAGATAGAGAGTTAGATAGATGTCTAGAAAGATAGATAGATAGAGAGAGAGATAGATATCTAGAGAGATAGATGTCTAGAAAGATAGATAGATGTATAGAAAGATAGATGCCTAGAAAGATAGATAGATGTCTAGATAGATAGATGTTTAGATAGATAGATGTCTAGAAAGATAGATAGATAAATGTCTAGATAGATAGATAGATGTCTAGATAGATAGATGTCTAGATAGATAGATGTCTAGATAAATAGATGTCTAGAAAGATAGATTGATGTCTAGAAAGATAGATAGATGTCTAGAAAGATAGATAGATGTCTAGAAAGATAGATGTCTAGATAGATAGATGTCTAGATGGATAGATGTCTAGATAGATAGTTAGATAGATGTCTAGATAGATGTCTAGAAAGATAGATAGATGTCTAGAAAGATAGATAGATGTCTAGAAAGATAGATGGATGTCTAGAAAGATAGATAGATGTCTAGATAGATAGATGTTTAGATAGATAGATGTCTAGATAGATAGATGTCTAGAAAGATATATAGATAAATGTCTAGAAAGATAGATAGATAAATGTCTAGAAAGATAGATAGATAAATGTCTAGAAAGATAGATAGATAAATGTCTAGAAAGATAGATAGATAAATGTCTAGAAAGATAGATGTCTGAATAGAGTTAG
Source organism: Urocampus carinirostris (assembly GCF_059441175.1). Classification (NCBI taxonomy): domain Eukaryota; kingdom Metazoa; phylum Chordata; class Actinopteri; order Syngnathiformes; family Syngnathidae; genus Urocampus; species Urocampus carinirostris. The sequence continues at coordinate 37,680,625 of NC_142360.1, read as the reverse complement.
ATAGATAGATGTCTAGATAGATGTCTAGATGTCTAGATAGATGTTTAGATAGATGTCTAGATAGATGTTTAGACAGATGTCTAGATAGATAGATAGTTAGATGGATAGATAGATACTTTATTCATCCCCGTAGGGAAAAATCACAATTATGAGAGTTAACACTCTTCTGGTGTTAATCGACCGAAACGATTTGAATTCAGTGACTAAATGGAAATCATTTTCGTACTCCGACAGTACATCGAGAAGCTGGACCTCAGCGGGTTCATCACCATCTCGGATGATAATTCGGTGGATTATAATTTGGACGCGGCCAAACTCAACCTGCAAACCGAAGACAACGACATCAATTTCTCCGTGAGAAAAAAAAAAATCAGTTGGTGAATTTGACCGATCCATATGAAATAACGTTTCAATTCCAGGCTCCAAACGCAGAAGCTCGAGAGCTGTGGAAGGGTTTCATCCAATCGGTGGCTGAGGTAAGCGTCACGACTTCAGTATGTATCACTGAACAAACAGTAAACCTGTCACGACCAGAACGGAAGTAGAACCCAGATGCGTAACGTTAATCGCAAGTTTATTGAGATATAGAGGTAAGGACGCGGGAAGCAAGCCGCTCACAGAATCGGAACGAGTTCCGAATACGGAAATGGATCTTACGGAGCGGGAGATTGTAGTGTAGGAGACAAAAAAATTAGGTTATTAGCTGGGACGGGAGAGCAGAACGAGGTCGGGGTCAAAATAACAAGTCGTTAGTTGGAACGGGAGATCAAAACGTGGTCGGGGTAAAAATAAAAACGGGTCGTAGCCGGAGACAAACGGGAACGGACGGGTGGAAAACGGGTGAAATAGTGGGACAGACGGGAGTCAGAGACAAAAATGCTTGCCTTGTGAGAACAGAGGTTCGCTGACGGACTGACAACAGGCGAGTGAAAGGACGAAGCTTAAGTAGGACGAGGAACCAAACGAGCAGGCACAGGTGAAATGAATCAGTCATCATGACAAAAACAAGAAAGTTACACACATGATTAAATAGCAACAAATTCAAACAAAAATACATCATCGTTATTATTCAGATCCACCTGAATAAAACCAGAATTATAGTCATTGTAACATGTAAATTTCACAACGGAATTGACATTAGACTCTGGTACCCTGACTACAAATAGTGTGATGATTTTGTATGTCATCTATATCTCTCGCTCTTGGCGCCGTGACCCAGGTTCGATTCCCTTTGCATCCACTGTTTTTTGGTTGTGGTCAGTGATATTAATCAACTGCTCAATCATGGCACAAATACGGTAATATAGGGTCATACCTGATAACTTTTAGTTATTTTTCGGTTAAAAAAAAATACACAGATGAATAGATAAAGGTATGTGTTCAGGAGCTAGGGTTACATAAAAAAATATATATATCTAAATGAAACGTATTTATTTCATGGACCATAAATTAACACGACATCTGGTTTCACCACTAAAATGAATTTCTGTGACAAACAATTAACATGTTTACTACAAAAAGGCAATCGAACACCACTCCATGTTTCTCAAAGGCAGAACAGTTACTGTATGCAGTATCATTTCATTGTTACTATGCATTTCTGTCAAGACCAGAACGGAGACAGGACCCACTTGCGTTTTGTTTCTCACGAGTTTTATTGGAAGACTGAGAAAGGGTTGCGCCCACGATCTGGTGATTGCTGGATGCGGGAAGCAGGTTGCTCTGAACGCGGAAGTGGATCTTCCGTGGTGAGCGATGGCGGTGTCGGAAACGGAAAAACTGGTCAGTAGCTGGGACAGGAGAGCAAAAACGTGGTTGGGGTCGGAAGCGAGTCATAAGCCAGGAAAGGAGAGTAGACGTGGTCGGGGACAAAAAGAGGTCGAAAGCCGGGATGGGAGAGTAGACGGGGTCAGGATCAAAACATGTCGTAGCCTGAGACAGATTGGAGCAAAAACGAGGTCGGAGTCAGGGTCGAAAAAGGCTTGCCTTGTGTTAACTGAGGTTCGCAGATGGACTGACAAAAGGAGACGGATAGGAGACTCTTCGTGATTTAGGGCTATACAAATAAAAATGACTTGACTTGACTTGAACCTCAGTGAATACTAGGCAAGCCTTTTTGGACCCTGACTCCCACCTGTCCCGTTTTTGCTCCAGTTTGTCTCCGGCTACGACCCATTCTGATCCCGACCACGTCTGCTCTCCTGTCCCGTCTTACGACCCCTTTTTGTTGCCGACTACGTCTACTCTCCCAATCTGGCTTACGACTCGTTTCCGACCCCGATCACGTCTTGCTCTTCCGACCAGTTTTTCCATTCCTGACACCGCCATCACTCGCTACAGATGATTCACTTCGGTGTTCGGATCACAATCCGAGTACGAGAGCGACTTGCTTCCCTTCCTTTCCTTCCTTCCTTTTTTTGTACTGTCATTCTTTGTAACAATGTACACAGAACGAAATGTCGATACACCTGACCCGTTGTAGCGGGTCGATGCAGCCGCAGCCAGAGGGCGCCGCCATTATACCAATTAGGTATGTCTCGGTCGAGGCGCGAACCAGCGACCTCCCAGTCTCAAAGCGGGCACACTACCATCTAGGCTACTGAGCTCTCTTTCGTTAAAACTTGTGGTAAACGTCATGCACGGGGGCCCCGTTTCCGTTCTGGTCCTGACAATTTCTCCAATTTAAGGTTTTTAGGTGCGCTCTATAGATAACTTTGTATTTCATAACCATGAAAAACGTCAATCAAACCATCCAGATGATCGTCAGTCATGGTTTTTATGGATTTTCAGCTGTCTGTGCCGTCCATGTTGAACCTGTTGCCGGGCCAAATGCTTCAGCTTGAGGAGGTGGTGAGAAAGGAGAAGGAAAGACAACGAATCATCCAACAAACGTCCCTCCCCGTCGACGCCCAGCCCACCAAAGACGTGGAAATGCCGGAGTGAGTTGACGACGTGGAAAAAACGAAAGAGCGCATAGGCGAGCGAGTTCCCACTCGCGCAATTAAAATGACAGGCTGCGACGCGAATGTTCCGAATATGCGTTATGAAACATCCCAGCATGTGGATCCTTAAAGGGGAATTCAGTCAAATGCTTTAGAAATTGAGTAATGCTTACTCAGCAAAACAACCGCTTTGCATGTTAGTCTACCACTTAAACACCTACCGACTTCAAGTCAAGTCATGTTTATTTGTTTGGCCCTTAATCACAAAGAGTCTCAAAGAGCTGCACAGACCACAGATTATTGCAAACTGCAGACTATTATGACACCATCCCCTGATCTAAAACCGACATCAGAGCAAGAAAAAACTCAAAAACATGTCAAGTCAAGTCATATTTATTTGTGACGCCCCTAAACACAAGAAGTCTCAAAGAGCTGCACAGACCACAGATTATTGCAAACCACAGACTATTATGACACCATCCCCTGATCTAAAACCGATATCAGAGCAAGGAAAAACTCAAAGACCTGAAGTCAAGTCATGTTTATTTGTGACGCCCTTATGTTAAAATTAGATAAACATAAAACTAGAGAAACATGTAAAAAATACAAAGAATAAAGGAAATCTAGACATATTCATTTACTGTTTAACTGGCTTCTTTGTTTACCGGTCCTCAGCAGTGTTTTTTGCCTGCCGTTTCTTGAAAAACTGATCCAATGACGTCTGCTTTTGCCGGCTTTTGACAATCCGTCAGAAATTCGCCAGGCAGACGTCGTCATAATGAACGATAGCCTGACCTTTCAACACTTTTTCTGGGTGATTCCTTTCCACAAATTCTGAGACTTCATAGAATTTTGTGTTTATGGAAAAACGGCTCCATCCTTCTCCTTGTCGATTTTGATTTCCTCTCCCACGGCAGTGTGTTTTCATACCTTTCTATTATCTCTTGCTTTGTTTCGATGGCCAGAAAAAGTCTCTTCCTCTTCTTTTCTCTTTGTCCACTTTGCTACATGGCTTCTATGGGACCCATTGTAAAAGTAAATTTATATAGTGCTTTTAAAGTCAATGAATACTTCCCAAAGCGTTTTTCTACACTAACTAACTGATAGCAGTGTCAGCCATGCAAGGCAACTACCTGCTATTGGGGGCTTTAGGGATTCAGTGTCACGCCCAAGGACACTTTGACATATAACACAAAGGAGCCAGGAATCGAACCTGCGACCTCCCTATCCCAAGCGAGCGCTTTACCTACTGAGCTAATGCTGCCCTAAAGCCAATGATAGCTCTTCGTAGAGGTACCATACGGTAAACTGTTTATGGAGTGGGAAAGAGACACGAAGAGCATACGCACCAGTTGCCAGGTAGAACTCTAGGAACAGCGAATGGCAGCGCATACTGTACTGTATTTTTGTAAATAGAGGCGATATAGTCCCGTGCAGGTACTCTATAACCTGAAACGTTTGTATGTAGAAACATTTGTAAGTAGAGGTACCACTCTATATCATCATGTCTTCTGCTTGCTAGCTGTTTCCACCTGGTAACCCGCACGGAGGCCGAACTTCTCCTGGAGCAACAAAGCGATCGCGGAAACTTGCTCCTGAGGCCTAGCAGAGACGGCACCGGCTACGCTATCAGCACCAGGGAGGAATTAAACGGGTACGCCAGCGAAAAAACACGCCCTCATTCAGCAGCCTTTCCCAAGGTTTTACATAGTTTACACTCATTGAAGTGTAAGTGGCTAATTTGCTGCGGTTCAACCGAATGCTAACACGCTAAAAAAGGGGAAATGGCAAACGATGCCTCCGCCGACGCTAATCGTTGTCATTGTCGTACAGGGTCATCTTCAAACATTACCGAGTGAGATGCGTGGAGGATAATGGCTACGTTATCGACGTGGACAACCCTGTGAGTGAAAGTTTCGTACGTACCCAATTCAAGAAAGAAATGTGTGGCATGTATGTCCATTGTTTGCAATGGGCGGTGCACAACCACCTGCGGTTGCTGTCTGGTGAGGCGCGCTCACATTCAGAAAGAAATGAACTTACCGGATTTATTTGTGTACTGTGCGACGCAGTTTTTTTTGTTAGTGTGCCGATTATAAACACGGTTTTATAGTATCGGTTGCAACAAGAATCGAACCCGGGTTGCGGTGGCGAAAACGAACCATTAGACTACCGGTGATAGAGATGACATACTAAAAAACACTCAAGGAGTCTCAAAGGGCTGCACAGACCACAGATTATGCAAACCACAGACTATTATGACACCATCACCTGATCTAAAACCTACATCAGAGCAAGGAAAAACGCAATGACCCAAATTCAAGTCACAGTTATTTGTGACGCCCTTAATGACAAGGAGTCTCAAGGGGCTGCACAGACCACAGATTATTGCAAACCAAGTCAAGTCATTTTTATTTGTATCGCCCTTAATCACAAAGACTCTCAAAGGGCTGCACAGGTTATTGCACAGACTATTATTTCAGACTATCACTACACCATCCCCTGATCTAAAACCAACATGAGGGCAAGGAAAAACTCAAAAACAAGTCAAGTCATGTTTATTTGTGACACCCTTAATCACAAGGAGTCTCAAAGGGCTACACAGACCACAGATTATTGCAAACCACAGACTATCATGACACCATCACCTGATCTAAAACCTACATCAGAGCAAGGAAAAACTCAAAAACATGTCAAGTCATGTTTATTTGAGACACCCTTAATCAGAAGGAGTCTCAAAGGGCTGCACATACCACAGATTTTTGCAAACCACAGACTATCATGACACCATCCCCTGATCTAAAACCAACATGAGGGCAAGGAAAAACTCAAAAACATGTCAAATCATGTTTATTTGTGCCGCCCTTAATCAGAAGGAGTCTCAAAGGGCTGCACAGACCACAGATTATTGCAAACCACAGACTATTGTGACCCTGATCAAAAACCTACATGAGGGCAAGGAAAAACTCAAAAACATGTCTAGTCACATTTGTATGTGGCACCCTTAATCACAAGGAGTCTCAAAGGGCTGCACAGACCACAGATTATTGCAAAGACTATTATTACACAAACAGGAAAAGTCAAAATAACTCAAAGCCCCTCTTGTGTACAGGTTCCATGCGCCACCTTACGCGATATCGTGGATTATTTCGCAAACGCCACCGAAGGCGCTCTGGCGCCTCTGGGCAGGGAGGAAACCTACGAGCAGAACATAAGTACGTCCCCGTGACTGACTTTCTCCATTATCCCCTAATTGGGTCTCTCTCAATTTTCCCTATTTTTTTCTCGTTTTCCACGCAGCTTACGTCGGCTTGGATAACGAAAACGGAGAGAAGAGATTGCGCGGGGCCTCGGTGCACCTTGTGGCGCCGACGGTGCAGCCAAAACCAGGTAGGTCTCCTGCGCTGGACTCGTCAGACCGCATTGTTGTGTCTGGAACTTTTGTCTTCGTTGCAAACGCTCTCTCGACTCTTTCAATTCGTCCACGCAGTAAATTAGCATTGACCAATGTGTGGTCATATTGTCTTTATGGTCCCTTCGTTCTAGGTTTTTGATGCAGTGGACCAGGGGTGTCCAACTCATTTTAACTCGGGGGCCACACGATAGAACAAACATTCTGTCGGGGGCCGGACTAGTAGATGAAAGAGAAAGAAAAAGAGAGATAAAGAAATAAGAGAAAGAGGGGGGGAAAAGGAGAGACGGCGGGACAAAGAAAGAAGAAGAGAGAGCGGGAGAGAGCGTGAGAAACAAAAGATAAAAAGTCTTGAGAGAGGGGGAAAAGAAAGGGAGAGGAAGAAAGAAATCCAAAGAGAAATAGAAAGACAGGAGAGAAAAGAGGGAAAGAAAGCGCGAAGGGTAGGAAGAGAGAAAGAGAAAAGAGAGAAAAGGAAAAAAGGAAGTTGGAGCAAAAGAGGTTAAAAGACACAGAGAGAGAAAGGGACAAGGAGCAACAAAGGAAGAGAAAAAGAGAGACACAAAGAGTGAAAGAGACGAAGACAGAGTGGGAGAAAAGGGGTGGAAAAGAAAGAGAGAGAGAGAAATAAATACAAGTACAGAATCTTTGTGAGAGGCACCTGGCTTTGGCAACATGAAGTGAACATATTTTAACCTGCAGCTTGTTTTTCTCTTGCGCTTCTTTGAGGGCTCTCTCGCGGGCCGGATTCAATCCCTTAGCGGGCTTGATCTGGCCCGCGGGCCGCCTGTTTGACACCTGTGCAGTGGACTATGTATTATAATCCCGTTTTAGGAAATTTCCAATAAATACAATAAATACGTTTTTCGATGCCGAACATTTCATTAGAGAAACCTGCAAGAAGATGGGTGGGCGACTATTTAGAGTCGAGGGCCGCATGGGGTTCATTTGGACAAGGGGCCCATCCTGGAGATCTATCACATTTTATCATTATTTTTTTTATATTTGTTTTTCAGGTACTGTATTACTGTAGTTTTGAATAGTAAATAAGTGCTAAAAAACGCTTGTATAGTTTTCCCACTTTTGCTAAAATATCAAATGTGCCTGAATACTACCAAGGGCTTCTTTTATTTAATAGGATTTCTTATAGAGCGTCATTTAAACATTACTGAGAGACAAATACTGCTTTATCTATCTGATCATATTGGAATATATTTCTTTGATTTCTATTGCCTGCTCATTTTTAACGTTGCCCCTTTAACACCCCTGCTCTAAACAACAAAAAAATTCCAAGAAATCCGTTCGATCGAAAACCCAAAAACATACATCCTGCTCGGCTAAACTTTCCATCGCGATGACGGAAAAAGATTTAGGAAAGCCCGAAGAGCTCAATCAGCGCGTTTGCGCCTGTCAGTTTGTGATTGAGAGGCTGTGACAAACTAATGACACCTTTTGTTTATTCCCTAACCCTTAGCCTTGCAGAGAGTGTTGAGTGAAGAAGGGGAGGAAAACGTCTACGTGAACGACAACAGTGAGTATTATCTTTCCGTTGTCTCCGGCAGGCTAAACTTCATTTTTGTGCGCTCGCCGACTCATTGTTGTCACGCTTTGCAGAGCATAAAGAATCCGCGGTGGAACGTTTACCAGGTGAGCCTCAATTCTTCTTCGATGTTGCCTTTCCACGGAAAAACTTTTTTTTTCCATTAGCCAAACTCGGCAAACACAAAGATCAATCAACCTTTAACGAGTTTACCCGATAACATTACTAATCAAAGAGCAATCCATTGTTTCAAAATTGGTCTGTAAATTGTTGCTTACCTTTCCGGTGAATAATTTTAAATAATGATGTGAAATAGTTCTAGAAGATGGGTGGATCTATGAAAATAGAAAAGAAAGACATGGATTGTTTTAGCCGGTTATATAAATGGATAAACAATTAGACGAAAGAGATAAAAGATGGACTAATTAAATTAAATATTATAAATGCTAAGTAGTTGGATGGCTTGAAAATAGCTAGACAAATAGCTATCAAGCTAGCTAGTTACCAACCAGGATAGAAACAAGATAAAGGATGGACTAATTAAATTAAATATTATAAATGGTAAGTAGTTGGAGTGCTTGAAAATAGCTAGACAAATAGCTATCAAGCTAGCTAGTTACCAACCAGGATAGAAACAAGATAAAAGATGGACTAATTAAAATAAATATTATAAATGCTAAGTAGTTGGAGGGCTTGAAAATAGCTAGACAAATAGCTATCAAGCTAGCTAGTTACCAACCAGGATAGAAACAAGATAAAAGATGGACTAATTAAAATAAATATTATAAATGCTAAGTAGTTGGATGGCTTGAAAATAGCTAGACAAATAGCTATCAAGCTAGCTAGTTACCAACCAGGATAGAAACAAGATAAAGGATGGACTAATTAAATTAAATATTATAAATGGTAAGTAGTTGGAGTGCTTGAAAATAGCTAGACAAATAGCTATCAAGCTAGCTAGTTACCAACCAGGATAGAAACAAGATAAAAGATGGACTAATTAAAATAAATATTATAAATGCTAAGTAGTTGGATGGCTTGAAAATAGCTAGACAAATAGCTATCAAGCTAGCTAGTTACCAACCAGGATAGAAACAAGATAAAGGATGGACTAATTAAATTAAATATTATAAATGGTAAGTAGTTGGAGTGCTTGAAAATAGCTAGACAAATAGCTATCAAGCTAGCTAGTTACCAACCAGGATAGAAACAAGATAAAAGATGGACTAATTAAAATAAATATTATAAATGCTAAGTAGTTGGATAGCTTGAAAATAGCTAGACAAATAGCTATCAAGCTAGCTAAAATAGCGACCCGTACAGAGATGGCTGCACTAAAATACAAAATATTTAAGTTAACCAGGATAGAAACAAGATTTTAAAAAAGAATGGATACAGTAGTTGGATAGTAATAAATAGCTACACCAATAGCAAGCCAGCTAGCTAAATTGAGTTAGCTTTATAGAGTTGTGAAGTTTAAAAAAAATGGCTACACTAAATAGCTATCAATCATATATATATATATATATATATATAGGGAGATTAAACATTTTAATTGACACTTTGCTTGATGGAGTAGTTGGATAATTTTAAACAAATAGCCACCAAGCTAGCTAAAATAGCGACACGTACAGAGATGGCTGCAGTAAAATACAAAATATTTAAGTTAACTTGATACAGTAGTTGGATAATTTAAAAAATAGCTACCCATTAGAAGGTAGCTAGCAAACAGCATTAGTAGCCAAAGTATGAATGACAGCTCGATACTGCAGTTGGATAGTAGAAATGGCTACATACATAGAATAGAATAGAATATACCTTTATTGTCATTGTTACAAAATGGGTTAACATCTTTCGACAACAAAATTGGGCATGACACTCCAGTTTCATTCACAGTGAGGTAAAAAACCCAAGAAGATAAAGGAACAGAGAAGATAAGGTTATGAAACAATAATATAGCAATATAATATAAATATATATATATATATATATAAAAATAAATAATATAAATATATATAATATAAAATAGCAAGCTAATTCAAAAAAAGTTAGCTTGATACAGTCGGGAGTAAATATAGCAAGCTAATAACGGCTACAATAGCTATCAAGTTACTTAGCTAGTTAGCAACCTGTATGGAGATGGCTATATGAAAAACATAGACAGTTAGCTTGATGATGTATTTGTATACAGGAATGTCTACCCACATGGCTAGCGAACGAGCTAGTTAGCAACCCATTTAGTGATGGCAGGATGAAAAAATATATATTGAAGTCAGCAACCTGTATAAAATCTGCTAGATGAAAAGCATTGAGAGTTAGCGAGATACAGTAATGGGGCGGAAATGGCTAAAGTTAGCTGACTAACCAGGCAGATGGCTAGCTTGATGAGCAATTTTGAGAGAACACACATTTCAATGGGGTTCATTTGGATAGGTGACACAAGAAATTTCTTGGGGAAATGCGTTTAACCCAAATTTGATTTCCTGTCCGTGCAGAGCCCGAAAACAAAGCGGCCAGCAAATTGGTGAAAGCTCCGACGCCAGCTCCTCGAAAGTTCGCGCCAATTCCCTCGACGCCCTCTACCATCAGGTCCAAGCACTACAGGGAGCAGCGGTTGCGCAACCTCACCGATCCCCACGGTCAGAGTACGTCCGCACTCTGTTTTGATGGTAATTTTAACTCATCTTGCTCGCGTAAATTCCAGACTACAGAGTGCAACTGATTAAAAGCCGATTGCGCTATTTTACGAAGGAAACTTGGTTTTTGTTCAAAAGATTTTAAGCCCCATGGCTTAAACCGCCATAAAAATGAACTCATTTGTGTCCTTTTTTCACATTTTGACAAAAAAAATCAGCGGGGAAATGTCTAGTACAGAAAAGTATCACATTATGCTGCGATTGAGACACTTGTTTGCGTAGACTATCGTGTCCTACTGCGTGTTCTACTTCCGGGGTTCTAAACGAATGTTTGAACGAAGAAACAAGCGCTAAAGAGAGCAGTTCTAGTCAAGTCAAGTCAAGTCTTTTTTATTTGTATAGCCCTTAATCACAAAGAGTCTCAAAGGGCTGCACAGGTTATTACACAGACTATTTTTCAGACTATTATGACACCATCCCCTGATCTGGAACCAACATGAGGGCAAGGAAAAACTCAAAAACCTCAACATGAGGAAAATGAAGAAACCTTGAGAAAGGACCGCACATGTAGCATCCCCCTTTCAGGATTACCAGACAGCAAAGGATGTTGCAATCACAAATAATACAGAGATATTGTCCACGAAAAGTATAGGTTATTATAGAATTTTATTCAGAATAAAGAAAATAAGAAATAAACAGAATATTCTGGGCTTGAGACCAGGACAAAATCCTCCTTAACAAGCATTGAAAAATGTCTCACCACCTTTTTTTATAGGAAAGGGGACTGACAAAAATGAAACTTACTTGGATAATGAAACTTGAATTGGATTTTGCAGGTGGTACGATAAGATTATGGTAGACTCAAGGGCAGACTAATCAGAACACCACTTAGAAATATTGTTATGAACAGGGTTGGGTAGGGTTACTTTAACTGGATTACTTTCAATTACTTTTGGATTACTCCAAGACCAAATATGCTAATAAAAGACAAAAGAAACTAAATATGAATAAAATGATGACTCACAACACGTGGTAAGCTTTCTCTCCTGACTTTGATCTCTTTGATCTCCGGCAAAACTAACATAAAATGCGACAGAAACCAAATGAAAAGAAATCCAAACAGCTTGCCAACATCATTTTTGCCGTTACTCCCTAAGCCTGCACAAAATTTAGTCATTTTATTATAACGATTTATTTTGTGTCCCCGCAGCCATCTCGGAACTCAAGCAGAGGTTAGAGAAGAGGGCCAAGTGTGTGGACTGACGGGCGCAACCGCCACGACCAATCAATGTGAACGTTTTTGGCGACACGCTTGTCGCCATGACGACCTGCTGCACTTTGTCTTTACGCCCTCGGACGCTCCGGTGCGAACGGGCCGAGGGGCGCTCGTATAGCCTTCCTCTATCGAATAGGACTACGGTTCTACGTGTATATACAGTATGTGAAAGTGGGCACGGATGTAAATAGAGCCCACGAGTGATTGACTATAATTTTCTACTGAATCAAACATTTTTTGGCTTGATGTCAATAAAAGTGAACAATAATGTGAACTTGTGGCTTTTTTTGATGACACCTTTCATAGTTATAATATGGAAAAACCTAGAAATATTTTAGAATGTTCACCGTTGCGCTGCCCGGGGGGTCCCAGGTAAAACACCTGAGTAGCCCGTAAATGCCTTCTGAAAATAGGTCGTCAGTGATGGGTCATTGCAATTTTCTAGGAAGTTTGACTTCTGACATCAGAAGGACCATCATTATCATTGTGTTGCTACAACGAAATTAGGGTTGCACTCTAGTTGACACAGTATATCTATCCTGATCATATTCCCCGAGAGGTGTGACCGACAGCAAGACACATACAAAAACAAAAAAAAGAAAAGGGAAAAAGTAGCACAAACATTTTTGGACCATGGCCAACCCAAAAGCCCAAACAAGTTAAAAAAGGTCTCGCAAACCTGAGTTATAGGGCCACTAAATGTGAGAGGATGTGGAAGTAAAGCAAATGAGTGGAATAAAGAGGATGATGACTAAAAAGATGGGTGATGTGTTAAGCCTTGAGTGAAACAAAGATGATAGGAAAGGGTGACACAGTATACAGTACAAAAAATAATAGAAAAATCTAAGATATTCACCTCCAATATGAAGTGTTCCCATCCAAAGTAAAAACTGGATACACAACCAGGATATTACAGTTAAAACTGTGTTCTAAGTCTGTGGTTTAGTGTGTTAATAGGTAAAAAGCTATCATAATGTTTTGGTGGCCCATTTTAACCCTCCTTCTAGTAATACCCGCTAATACCATTGTCATGATTACTGATGCGAGGCACCTGAACCTGCTCCTTTGGCGCCAACTGCCACGGACGCTGATTGGCTACCTGTCACTTTTTATACCCCCGTCTTCCTGTCATCGGTTGTCAGTCCATCTACGAACCTCAGCTTACGCTAGGCAAGCGTTTGACCCTGACTCTCTCCTGTTCTGATTCCCGTCGGTTTCCCGGCTCCGACCCCTTTTCTGATCTCGACCACGATTTTTGCTCCCCCGTCCTACTGATCGGTTTTTTCCGCTCTTGACACCGCCATCGCTCGCCACGGAAATACCACTTCCGCGTCTGAGCAACCTGCTCCCCGCAACCAGCGATCTACGGATCGTGTGTACTATCCTTTCCCTTCTTCCCAATAAAACTAAGAGAAACACACGCAATTGGGTCCTGTCTCCGTTCTGGTCCTGACAAGTCTAATATCATCCCCACCTGTGCATTTTCTTCTGAGTTATGTGATATATTAAGAATATACACCGAACTTTATGTGGGAATTTTTTTGTTCAAATCGTTTACTTTTCACAAGAACTACCTTTTGGCTAAAAAATCTTTGTCACATTTACATCTAAGATTTGAGGAAGATAAGGACATTTAGACAAACAGAATCCCAATTTTTGCATGATACTCAAATTGTTAATACCGTAAATTCCGGACTATAGAGCGCACCTGATTATAAGCCGCACCCACCACATTTTAAGAGGAAAACTGCATTTAAACATGTAACACAAACACAAAATTAACCCAAACCCGACTTCAAGTCCCGCGATTGAAACTAAATGTCCTTCATTAAAGTCCACAGTCCAAAAATCACAGCCGGCAAAATGAATGGAAAATGATACCGGTACTTAAGGTTTGATGCAGACCTGCAGAGTCCAGGTCCCGGTGAAAGTAATCCAAGGAAAAAAGTGTATATTTTCCAAAGGTAAAAATATATCAGATGAACACATTTACTCACGCAACTCCTTTTTCTTTAACCAAGTTTTCCTTGTTTGTCCCTCACCTTTAGCGGTCCCCCTTAAACTCGTCACCCCGCGTTTGTTCCGCCCCTCCTTTTTCATTCACCCGTGCAAAACATATCAGAATAAGTGTTTAAAATAAATACAAATAAATACATTACAAAAATATACAGTTGCAAATACATATTATACATGGGTTACACATATTTACAAAGAAAGACGGTACACCGAGAGAGTTTTCAAAGCTTTAATAATAATAATATAGCTTTGACAGGGCAGTTAATGGTAGCAACACTCAAGCGCCGCTAGCGGCCGTTAGAAAAATGACATAAATTGGCCGTATCGCTGAATAAGCCGCAGGGTAGAAAGTTAGGGAAAAAAGTAGCGGCTTATAGTCCGGAATTTACGGTAAGTTGTTTTTTGCTGACAAAACACTGCTAAATGCAACTATATTTTGACCCAAAAAAACAACAACCAAGAAAGAGTAATAAACGTTTCAGATTTTAACTCCAATACGCCCAAATGTAAATTCAGAACGGGACAAAGACGAAAATGAAGCCTTTAATTACCCACGCGAGAAAATAGCCGATTGTTGTTTTGCTCACTTTCAGGGTTATACAAAAATCCAGTCAAATTCAATGAGTGAGTGAGGCATGCACAATAAACAATGGATTTTTCTTCCTGACTGTTCCTGTTTGCAAAACTGTTTCTGGAGATATTTTTCTTGAATCTATATGAAGAGAAGCATTGCCTAGGCAGAGTGCACTTTCCCCCATAAACCAGAAGGAACAGCGAAACCACGTCGATTTATTTTTGCTTCAGCAATGCAAAAAGACCTTTTTTAATTTTATTTTCAACTTTAATTTGAATACGATGACCTATAACTGAACTGTTTTACATGTAATTAGTAGACAATCAGTCATTAAAGTACTTCCAGAGTGATTATTGTTTGATGAGCCGAGCTTTTTGAAGCCGAGCGCGACTTTTTTTGTTCCCCAAGAGCACAAAAGGCGACCAATTTGATTTGTATTTCCGAAAGAACTCATTAAAGAACTATGTTTTTCTAACGTTCAGGTATGAAGGCTTAAAAAGATCAAAAAGATGCAGAGGAAATACCGTATTTATTTGTGTGCAACGCAGACGTCAACATTTTTTTCTTTTGGACTTCAAAACAAGGAATTTCTCCTTCATGGAAGAGATTTCGAGCCCCGAATGTTATAAACAGGGAGTAAATATAAGAAGTAGGGATAGTATAGGCTCAGCCAGCAACTAAAACATCATGCCAGCTAGAAATCCAATTTCCTTGAAAATCGCAATGGCCTACTAAAGGTGAGTTATTTTAAGAACCAGTCCCTGGGCTTTCTACGTGTTCTGACGAGGTGTTAAAGGTAAGATCTTGGGCCCAAAATCCGGGTCGGGCTTGAAATGTATATCATTATGTTTTGGGCCAAGCCAGGTTTCCTTCAGGCTGACTTTTTTGTTTTAAAATTATCCACCTGTCATTGTTGTTTGTTTCTTTCTTTTCCTATGTGGAAGATTTGCACAATGAATTCTGTCCACAGGCACCATGTGGGTAATCCTCGGGTTAGCATATCTGCAAGGAACTTAATATTTTTGTGCTTTTGCTAAATTTCGCCCTATGCTGTCTCAGTCGGATGGGGAGATTATAATTCATGTGTTTGTTACCTGTCGTCTCAATTACTGTAATGCACTACTCTCCGGTCTCCCGAAGTCCAAAATCAAGAGCCTTCAGCTGGTACAAAATGGTGCAGCGAGGCTTTTAACTAAGACAAGAAAGTTTGATCACATGACCCCGATTTTAGCTAACCTGCATTGGCTCCCTGTTAGCTTAAGATGTGATTTTAAGGTTCAGTTGGTATTATACAAAATCATGCATGGACTTTCTCCCTCATATCTTTCAAATTTAATTTCCCCCTATGTTCCGGTCAGGAGCCTTCGCTCTGAAAATGCTGGTCTACAAGTGATCCCAAGAGCCAAGAAGAAATCCGCAGGTTCGAGAGCGTTCTCCATTCGGGCCCCGGTGCTGTGGAGTGCTTTTCCCCCTGAGATTTGATCTGCAACCTGAGTGGAAATGTTTAATTCTAATCTTAAAACACACTTCTATTCCATACGAATAATCTTTATTTTATTTTGACAATATGTGTGTATTAATCTGTGTAATCTATTGCAGCCTGGTCATCCTGGAAGGGGGATGACCTCGTGTGCGGTCCCTTCTCAAGGTTTCTTAATTTTTTCGTGCTGAGGTTTTGAGTTTTTCCTTCCCCCATGTTAGTTTTAGAACAGGGGATTGTGTAATAATAGTCTGAGGTTTGCAATAATCTGTGGTCTGTGCAGCCCCTTTGAGACTTCCTGTGATTAAGGGCTATACAGATAAACATGACTTGACTTTTTAGCAATAATAATTTGTGTTGAGTCATTGGATGTTTAACATGAAAAACGTATGCATAGTTTGAGAAGTATCTTTAATTTTCAAGTCATGGTTATTTGTATAACCCTTAATCACAAGGAGTCCTAAAGGGCTGCATACACTACCATGAAAGCATCCCCTGATCTAAAACCTACATGACAGCAAGGAAAAACTCAAAAACCTCAACATGCAGTTTTACATATGTCCACTGAAAGTCAATAAACCAGGCACAACTCCCTTTACTTTCCGTTTCTTTCCCTCTGCTTTTCTTTGTTTTTTCTTGTTTATCTTTCTAACTTTCTCTGTGTGTGTTTCTCTTTCACTCTTCTATCTTTCTCGGTCTGTCTCTTTCTTCTCTTTTTCTTTCTAAATTTTTCTCTCTCCCATTCTTTCCCTCTCCCCTTTCCTTTGCCCTTATTCTTTCTCAATCTTTTTATCCCTGTTCCTTGGTTTCCCTCTCTCTTCTGTTCCCTCTCTCTCTAACTTTCTTTGTTTTTCTCGCTGTGTCTTTTTATCCCCTTTTATCTATCTCTCTCCTTTTTGTTCTTCATTTTTCTCTCCCTCCCTTTCGCGCTTTCTCTCTTATCTACTTGTCTGACTACCGTTAAAATGTTTTTTTTTTTTTTTACCATGTAGCACCTGAACTAAAATGAGTTTGATACACCCGTCTTACAGGAACCAGATTTCAAAATATTATTTTTCCCTTTTAACATGTTTTTTGAAAAAAAAAAATAAAAAAATACTGGCTTGGTGCAGAAGAGCCCCATGAACCTTTAGAGCTACAGGTTGCCCTAAACGAGATGCTCTCCTGCTACTGCAGATCATATGGAAAATATTGAAAGCTACCAATGTTTGGGTGGTTTTAGCTAAGCCAGAGAGCATTTTGACATAGATAAAATCACATTTGGTGGTGATTTTCTACAGAAAATTGAGAAATCCAACAGTAGAGAACACTCACTCTTGACTGTCTAATTGGTGATTGCCCCCCTTAGAAAAACACAAACAACACGTACGAACATTGTGTTCTAACGTGTACATTACTTCCTGCTATTTTAATAACATAGTTCCACTCTGTCAACATGTAGCATAAGTGAAATACACATTTCACGGCACGTGACATATCGTTGGCACCAGGGTTGGGTAGGGTTACTTTAACTTGATTACTTTCAATCACTTTTGGATTACTCCAATACCAAATACCTGTATGCTGATAAAAGACAAAATAAACTAAATATGAATAAAATGATGACTCACAACACGTGGTAAGCTTTCTCTCCTGGCTTTGATCTCTTTGATCTCCGTCAAAACTAACATCAAATGCCACAGAAACAAAATGAAAATAAATCCAAATAGCTTGCCCACATCATTTTTGCCGTTCCATGTATTCCGTTATTCCCCAAGCCTGCACAAAATTGAGTCATTTTATTCATATTTAGTTTCTTTTGTCTTTTATTAGCATATTTGGTATTGGAGTAATCCAAAAGTCATTGAAAGTAATCAAGTTAAAGTAACACTACCCAACCATGGTTGGCACATGCAACTTTAATGGCATCCCTCCTCTTTATTCCCTCGATTGTACGATCCCTTAAATCCGTGATTCCAGTAGCGAGACAAAAGGGCTCTGAATCCTTTATTTCCGTACTGGATTGGGACAGATTAGTCATTAGAAAAAAATATATTTACAGAACTTAGTGTGACTTTTGGTTAGCGTGCCGGTGTAACAAAAGGATTTCAGGCTGAATGCTTCTTTAAAGCACCTGCGCGCACAATATTCCCAGTCCGAACATAGAAAAGGGTAACAATGAAGAAGCAGAACAAAGGTGAAAGTGCAAACAGAAAAAAAACATACACACAACTCTTGCCAAAAACGGTCAGGTCATATATCAAACTGAGCTCATCATTTTGCTTGACTCAGTATGAGGTTACATTTTCTTTTATAGGTCTTTACTGACACATATTCAATATTATTTTACCAATCTGCCCCTTTTTTTCCTTGACCTGATTTTGTTACTCATACAGCACACATTAATGATTCCCTTTGTTTGCTACATAAACAAAACTGGCCTATAGGTTTAGTGGACGCACGTGCACACATTTCTTTACTGGTGATATAGAACAGTGTTTCTCAACTCGTGGGTTGCGAGCCTTTGCCTAGGCAAAATAATGCTAAGAATAAGAAAAAAAAGAGGGTTAAATACACTCCATTACAGTAGATGGCGATAATGCCATGCTCGATCTTTTCTTCCTGTTCAGTCAATTAACACAGTCTAAATTGTGTTTGAGAGGGACCACATCTCGTTTAATTGTGACTTTGTTGGTTTCATTTCCTTTCTGTGCCCACAATGGGCCTCAAGAAAGTTTGTGAAATAAGGAAAAGTGAAAAATAATATACAACACTGAGTCGAATGAGGAAATGATTGTAAAATATAACATTATTGTTGTTGAGGTACACGTTCTATTATTTTTTAAATTTTATTTTAATATGTGGCTATTTTAAAACTGTTTTAGAGGCCACTTATATGCGATGTAGGCTTATATGCCAGTATATATGGTATTTTAAGAGGTTTGGTTTTGCTTGTCATTTTGTTGTCGTTTAAATTTAAATACATCACTCTGCGGTTTCAAAAGCACAATATCTTCCATTCAATAAATTTGAGAAGTGGAAATTTGATCTTGATTTGGGTTGCGAGAACCACTGGTATAGAACAACAAAAACTATGCTTACTGAAAACAGGAATGAGGTTTGATGAGGTCTATTTGCGGATCCCTTCTTGGCGAGACCTTCACAACTCTAAGCCCGGAAAAATCCCGAATCTACAAGAAAGCAATCGTGAGTGGAGTTAGAAATGAGGTTTAACGTTATCGTATACTTCTCATTTTCTTCCCGTTTTTGTCCGTACTGAGTCGGTATAGGCCGTCCGATCGCTACCGCGGTTCCTTGAGATACGAGTGACTTGGCTTGCCGACACGGTGCAGCAGTTTACTGTGACACTAAACGCGAAAGGAGAATTGCACTTTGTGTATTAAAAATCAGCAAGCTAGCTTTCCACTAACACAAACTAGCAACCGTTACGGAAAAGGTATGACACTCCCGATGCAGACAGATAATACAGTTGACAAATACACAGATTCTTTATCTTCGTGAAGAACAGCTCATATTAGTGCCGAAACGTTTCAATATCCAGTACGTCCATTTGTCTTCGGACTGCCCCCAAGTGGCCAACCGGGAGTCCAAAAAAGAAAAACGCGGTCGTTTAGCTGATGGAATGGGACAAAAGTGCTTCTCATGCAGACGATTAGGATTTAACCATACAATAAAAAGGATGAGTTTGAATTACATAGGTTTCTTCTCATTACACACACTTTCAACGATTTTTCGTATCTAGAAGTGATAGCCTTATTTGGTTTTCCTCTGATTTCGATGAGAAAGGGTGATTTGAGATACAAGTAAATACTTGTATCTCAAGGCAACACTAGACATACAGTACATCACACCCGATTCTAGCGCAATTTGAAAGCAACAATGTCTCTTATTTGCTTAGTGAAACACATCGGCCGCCCAAATGCAGTTTTGTGTGAAAGCAGCCATTTTTTGATCGTCAGTATGAAATGATATGCCTGTGCATGATGACAGTAGTGCAGCAATATCACAAAATCTTAGGGGTAAAAAAACACAAATCCAAGACTGGTTAAATGACACCTTTTTAGCAATGACTCCCTTTTCCAATTCCTAAAAGAAAAGACTGTCCGATAATACAATAAAAAAACACAATAACAAGCTATGACTCTTGTTGCAGAGAGACTGCAGGAATATTCCTGGATTATGTGTAAAAGTCAGACGGATAAATGCATTATTATCTTGACCCGCTTGGCAGGTTTAGCGAGTGCTGCTCAAGAAGAGTTCTTGCTGATACTGATAGAGCGGGTTTTTAATTAGGATTAAATGGACTTGTCTGGTGCTTCAGTGACATTAAGCTCTTTAAGTTTCAAAACAATGGCAAATACCGTATTTTCTAGACTATAAAGGCGCACCAAAAAAAAAACAACAACTAAATTTACCAGATATTTGATACAGTGAATACGATTGTAAATGCAGTGTATATATTTGTGTGCATTACTACATGAGGCTCTACACTCAACTACCTTATTTGTGCAATGATTGATAAACCGAATAACATTGCTGACCAAAATTGTTAAATGTTGTACGGCGACCTCCAGTGGTACAAATGACAAATACTTAGATAAATAGATATTATTTTATCTCGTGGTCACACTTCTTTTTAAAACCAGTGCCAGAAACAAACGTTAGGGAAAAGAGAAAACAGAAATTCGTCGTGGAAGATATAAATAAACATTAAGTCTGATTCATCATCACATTGACCAAAGAGTTGTTACCCTCCTGGTACTTTTGTGGGTTTATGTATATCTTTCAGGAAGGATTTCGGTTTTCTCCATTCTCTAACATCCGTTTTTGGCACCGTGAGTAACAATAAGCTAAAATATAATGTCTTTTCGTATTTCGTTTTTATCAGTAGTTGGCACTCTCATCGCCGAGACCCAGGTTCTATTCCCGTTGCAAACAATGTTTTGCAATTTTGTTCAGCGACACTTTTCGGCTGACCAATAATTGCACCAATACAGAGGTCAAGAACCTATGTCTCACAAGCGATATAAAGCTCTTTTTACAAGCACATATGCTTGTGCAAAATCCTACGTAGCATCCCAATTCTGGGTTTTGTATGAGCATAGCTGAAGCTACTCTTTTAAGCTAACAGTTTGGTCCAGTAAAAAGAGGGCAGAATTTTAACAGTTTACAGTCAAGGTGTCACACCAACAGACCCCGTTTTGGCTGTACATCGCTTAAAAACTCTTTATATGGAAGCTCATTCAATTATGTATGATCCCTGGTGAGACATTCAATGATAAAAACCCAGACGACAAACTGTAAGTACCCACCAACGCTAGCCAAGCACGAACAATCCGATTGGGTGGGCGTAGCTATGCAACACAGCACACTCCCCTCTCTCTCACATACTGAAGGGACATACATCCATAAACTTTTTGTCTGCAGTTATTTGTGATATACTAAGAAAAGAACTCTGCTTGCACCTTGTTTTGAAACCAATTTTTAGGGAAAAAAATGAAGGTCAAAAGGAACCTCAATGATCTCAAGTAACAGTGGGTGAGAGACAAGTTTATGGTGATATATATGTTGGGACAGAGGCCATGGCATTATTATTTTTCATGTATTTGATTTCATGCGCTTTATAGTGCATTGCACTTTATAAACGAAAAAAAAAAAACTTTTTGGGGTTGCGCCTTATAATTCAGGGCGCCTTATAGTGCTGAAAATACGGTACTTTAACTTGACACGGGTATAGTCTGTTTTGCAGCGGTGGTTTGGAAATGAGAAGAAAGGCACGGGGGCAGGGGGTCTGTGAAGGAGGGCTTCAAGAGATAAGAGCAGCGGCCAGCGCTAAGTCATTGGGACGGAGTTTGACCCACGAGAAGAACCAGTAAAGCAGCTGTGTGGGCGTGCGTGTTATTCCGGATTCTCCCTTCGCTGTTGGGACAAAAGACGGACGGATAAGACCGTCTGCAGCCGTGCAGGGGGAATAGTGAGGGTTTGATGAATTTGGAGGGAAGGGGGGCCTAAGTGAGGCTGGCATTGGAACTGCTGGTGTTGCTGTTCTTCCTCTGACCGCTTTGCACCACACTCGGAACCTGCAAGCCCGTCACCACCGAGAAGCTCCCGTTCCATACCTGGGGAGGAGTACAAATCATTTATTCGTGTATACAGGGTTCATTCAACTTTTTCATGCACAAATTCAATCCCTTTTTAAGGAATTTCAAAGTCAATTTTCCAATTTCTTCAGTACTATTAATTAATTGTTGTTATCATAATTATTGTGGATCCCGCCAACGATGTATTTAAGGTGGATGGCAAGCCAAGGATAGTCAATTCTTAGTAGTAATCTGAGCCACCTTTTTTGTCCATTTAACTCCCTGGTTTTACTTTTACTTTAATGCATCTACAGAGTCAGATGTCGAGAAACATGGCAACAATTTGAGGCACGTAGATGCACTTCACCCAAAATTCCATCACTTTCCTCCAATCACATCACTGTAATGTTAATGCCAGCATATAGGCCACTGGCCAAAGCTACCAAACCAGTTCGGAAAGAGGTGCATATCTGGCCAAAGGGGGCAGTGGAAGCACTGACTCCCATCATCATGAAGTGCTTTGAACGACTGGTGTTGGAACACATCAAAAGTGCCCTCCCACTCTCTCTGGACCCTTTTCAGTTTGCTTATAGGCCCAACCGCTCAACCGATGATGATGTCTCAACTACCTTGCCCACAGCCCTCACCCACCTGTACAATAAGGATTCCTACGTCAGAATGCTGTTCATAGACTTCAGTTCAGCATTCAATACAATCCTCCACCAGCAACTCATCAATAAACTGTATCAGTTGGACATCAACACCTCAATGTGCAACTGGCTGCTGGACATCCTGACCTGGGGACCTCAGGCAGTTTGGGTCGGCAGAAACACATCCAGTACCCCCCAAGGATGTGTGCTCAGCCCCCTAAAGGCACAATCGAGAGCATCCTGACATTTGGCATCACCGTATGGTACGGAGCCAGCTCTGCTTACTCTTAAGTCCAGGCATGCCTGGGAGTCTAAGGGATAGCATGAAAAATGTAGTTAAATTGTTTTAGGGTAACACGTCCAGGTGCAGACTGATATATTAGCTCTTACCATAACATTAGCTTGGCAATCTGGCTCTCAAACAGGAGTGCCCATTCCTTTCAATTCAGAGCCTCCCTTAAAATTTAGATGCACTCTTTGTTTTAATTTAATTAAAGTTATGTTGGTTGCATTGACATTTGTGTTTATTTAAGTTTTCAAAAATCTGAAAGCTATTTAAGTTACTAAGTACCTTTGTACGAGTAGCCTAAATTTATTTCCTGCACTTCCAGTTTTTAGTTTAAGTGAAAGATGAGTCATGTTGTTTGAGTTGAAATTCTAATTAATCTACTTTAAAAGGGTTCAGAAAGCCAATAAAGTATTATTTGAATTCATTGTTTCTTTTTGCATGATTAAAAATGTCTTATTAGTGACTATCACCACCAAATATCGATTATCGAACTCCTCTTAATACTAATAATCTGTATCGGCCCTAAAGGACCCACATCGGTCGATCCTTAATTAAAACAAAATTATATATTTTTGCTTGAATACGACAATAACTATTGATGATTCATAGTTATCAGCGTCAACTAGCTTTGAAATATTAAAATACCTATTGAATTTCTCTCCTCGATTCGTTTAATCAAACAGCCCTGAAACGTGGCGAGAGACGTTGAATGCGTATCATTCTCACCATAAATGCCGGGATGAGCGGTTGCTGAAACTTGGTTTTGAAGGTGTGGATCAGCTGCTTGGTTTTGGCGTTGAAGAAGGACAGCACACCTGACGATGTTCATGAAAGGGAGAGGAGCATTGTGATTTACCGTAAAATTTGAACATGAACAGACCCTCATCATGGAAAAGGTGTCAATCGAAAGGCGGAGCGCCAACTACCATATTGGGAATCATTTTACAAGACTGTTTATTTGTAAACAGAGATAAAGTGGTGAAAAAAAAACGCCTACAAAGAGCAACGTCCAACGAAGCAGAAATGTTTTAGGCCGATTCCTACTTATCTGTCGGGATTATAGTCTGTTTTGGAGTAAATATTTTAAACGGTTGGATTCTATGGATTTTTTTTGATGTAACTAAGCCATTTTTGCAGATATTTAAAGAAGTTGAAGACAGCCAGGGGGCATAATGGTGAGTTACGCCAGCTTCGTAGTCTTCGGGTATCTTGTTTTAGACTGATTGCGATGTTTCTCTGATGAGTATATTTTGAAAGGGTCCTCATATCTTGAACCCCAAGAGTTAAAGATTTCAAATGTTATGTGACTGTTGACATCGTACTGATACGTATTTGTCCATCAAAAGTCCTTCAGGACGTTAACGGGTTAAGGTACCATATATTCTTAAAACCTTTTCCGTTTACCGTCTTTCTTTGTAAATATCTGTCCTTAGGTGAGAGAGTGAATTGTCTGTCCCTGTGTGCCCTGCGACTGGCTGGCAACCATTTCAGGGTGTCCCCTGTCCACTCCCCGAAGGCAGCTGAGATGGGCTCCAACACCCCCGCGACCCTACTGAGGATAAGCGTGGCAGATAATGGATGGATGGATGAATTATTGATACATCTGTAACTTTCTACACTATTATGTCCTGCATTTCCCATAATAAGTATCCTAACAAGAAAAACAAAGCTTACTCTTGATTTGTCAAATAAAACGATTGTATTTATTCCTCAGCTGGACAAGGGGGAAGATGTAGATTAAAAATAGAACTCAAGGATTTTTATATGCAAATTCCAGCTGCCCATCATGCCGCCCACAGACCACAAATTTGCAGTGGCGGATGGCGACAAAATATGCGATTAACCGATGACGAAGATGTCAGTTGTCTGTAGGCGTGTGTGAACCGACGCTTTTCATTCCTCGAATAAAATGTCTGCTATGCCCATCGAACGTGTTGGATAGAATGGCGTTCCAAAAATTCCCCGTCCGACCTGAAGGAGTACATATGTGATTGAAATTAAAACGCATAAAAAGTCTTTTGTTTGGAGGTGTCAAGTTGACATCGCATTAGAATAACCACAAACGCTTGATTGTTTTAGTGTGCTACACCAAAAACTTGATATTTGCTTTACACCATAAGACCTCTTCCTACTTTTAAGACTCTTTAAAGGATCTATGGCAGGGGTGGGCAAACTTTTAGAGTCGCAAGTTGTACTGGTTTGAAAACATTTATTCTTGTTTGCATTTACCTGTAGATGTTATGGTTTATTATGCATGAGATATAATATCTTGATAAAAGAAAATTAATTGTAAAAAGGCAAGTAACAAAAATTATGGCCAGCTATTTGAAAGTTGGCCATAAGCGGAATGAAAAATAAATTTTTTATGGGGGCACACAAAAGAACACAGGGTAAGAAAGATAATGAAATAATAACACTTTTTTGTTAGTAGTACTTTTTTACATATATGACATTATTATATCTTTACTATTTTCGCTTGGCAGGTCGGGTTAAAACTTCTAAGTGTATGATTTATTAAATCATTGAGGTCTTTTTCCCCTCTTTTTTTTTCAATGAAATTGTTGAAGGGCCGTTCATGGCCAAATTCATGCACTTTTTAAGGACTTTTTTCGATTTCTCCATTACCATCAAAATAAGAAATCCGGTGTAAATTATGTATTTTGCAGAGCCACAAATGTGTCTGATTTTAGTATGCAATTTGTACTCTTGCGTGTGCATTTATCAAGATATATGATTTTTAGAACTAGAGAATATCGCAAATATATTTGTTTTTGAGTTAAATCTCTCCCGATATAGGTGTTTGGTAAATATGAAACTAACATGTAGTTAATCTTTCAATTAGCTTTTTTTCCCACTCAGAAAGGCTAGCTTAATTTTTTGCATGGCCCATAATAAATGTCCTTAATTAATACGTAATCCTTGCACTAATGCACATTTCATTGTGCTCTGTTTGGGGGTAGCATGCACCTGTCCTCCCATAGGGGGCAATACAAATAATGCCGGGCTGCCATTCATCACGAGAGAAAAAGAAATACACTGACAAATACAAAGCCACCTGTGGGCAGTGTCAGCGTCATTTTTAACCCTTGGAGGGTATTTTAAAAAATGTAATATATTTGAAAAGAAAACAAAAAGAAACTAACACTTTATGGAGGACATAAAAAACATATACGCACGCATAGCTAAGGTCCCCCTGAACATTTTCAGTGGTTGGAAGTAAGGCGTGGACGTTCCATGGTCAAAATACCTTGAGTGTAGATAAAGTTATTTCTCACGCCAAGGGTTAAGCAGACTTGTTGAGAAACATGGCAATTATTTCTAGCATTTACAAGCACTGCACCCATAATCCAAGCACTTTTCAATCCTTAACAACTCAACATTAAATTTCAAACATTTTCAAGGATTTCAAGCACCCATATGAAACCAGAATACCTGGATTTGGGAGCTTTGCTGTTAGATTACATATGCATTATAGAAAGGAACTAAAGCTTCTTTAAGGTTCTGCAAAGACACCCAGGTGCCACCTTTAATTGTGTATTTTTTAATCGGGCGAATTGTTGACTTCTATTTTAAGTTAAAAAAATCCTCAAATGTTATCTGGTTGATAAGTAGGAGTCAGCAAATACAACTATGGGAGTGGCGCTTAGCTTTTGCGACAACCAGTGCACATATATAAAACCGAAAGTCATTATCTGACGTGGTAGGGGCTTATTTTTGATTCGAACTTCTCTCCGCTTTGTCTCACGGGCCAGATTAAATCCGATGGCCGCCTAATCTGGCCCACGGGCCGTAGTTTGCCGACCCCTGATAAATGGGAACAATTAAAATGTATCTGATGTAATTTCTTCCCTTAGCAAAAAAACAAACAAAAAAAAAACAAGACTGCTCGATGAAAAAAAGAAAAAGAAAAACAACACTGTGTATTAAAAGTTGTGAAATCAAACGTCTGTCAGTACGACTGAGAGTGGGAAATCCCACATAAAAAGCACCTTCATCGTAGTTGCAGTAGACTCCTATACTGCTTGGAATGGGGCAGTCCAGCGTTCGGGCCTTATTGTTGTGCTTGGCGGTGAGACTTTGCTGGAGCCAGTTGTTCAGGTGGATGCACCAAGAAGCGCTGCTCTTGCCCAGTTGATCAAAGCGGCCTAGGGTACGTATAGCCACGCCCACCGCGAAGGCTTTGCTCTCCTTGTCGAAGCGAACCTCCCAGTAGTGCTGGCCGGCGTCGATGGCCGTGTCGGCTACAATTTTGAGTGGGTGTTAAAGGTATACTCGAATTCTTCAACATGCAAAATGTGAGGAAATAGTACATGTATTTTGCGTTAAATCAATATATATTATCAATATATATGACATCAATGGAGGGACACCCTAGCAAGCCAGTCACCATATTGTTTTAATTAGTCGAAGAGGTTCACAGATCCCTTAACCGCTAGAGTCGTAGGTGTGGTGTATCTTGGGCAAGTACAGCATGAGGCGCCCATTCCTCTCCAGGCTGTTTTTTGGGGTTTGTTCGTCCACATGAAAAAAATTAGTACTGGTTTCTATTGATACCAGTAACAGGAGAATCCTCCTGACCTGGTCTCAGATACACCACCACCATGTGGTCACTGTTGGTTTTCAACAGTGTTGGGAAGGGTTACTTTAACTGGACTACTTTTGGATTACTGGATTACTTTTGGATGACTCCAATACCAAATATGCTAATAAAAGACAAAAGAAACCAAATATGAATAAAATGACTCAACTTTGTGCAGGCTTGGGGAGTAACGGAATACATGGAACGGCAAAAATGATGTTGGCAAGCTGTTTGGATTTATTTTCATTTTGTTTCTGTCGCATTTTATGTTGGTTTTGCCGGAGATCAAAGAGATCAAAGCCAGGAGAGAAAGCTTATCACGTGTTGCGAGTCATCATTTTATTCCCATTTAGTTTCTTTTGTCTTTTATTAGCATATTTGGTATTGGAGTAATCCAAAAGTAATTGAAAGTAATCAAGTTAAAGTAACCCTACCCAACCCTGGTTTTCAACGTAAAGCGTCATCCCGGTCTTCAGAGACAAGCGGGAGCTCAGCATTGACGGACAGTAACGTGCGACAATGCTGGGGAAAAACTAAAAAGGAAAACCGCCAACGAGGGCTAACCGGGACCAATCAGCGGAAGGTTGCCACAGCCATGGCGGAAAAACATGAGGCTAGGCAACCCAAAAAAAAACCAAAGTTAGCAGCCAGGTTAAGGCGACACACACGAAGACGGTCGGGAATAAACCAAGGAACACGGCAAAACCGGATGCAGTCATAAAAGGAAAGCCCCGACGCTAAAGGAGAGATCGCCCGACAAAATTATACCATCTGTGACACACGTGGCAAAACACCAACAAAAAGCCACAACAATCTACCTCCAAGCAGAAATGAGCGGTAGCTATCGCCGTTCACTATAATCATGTCTGTTTCGGAGCTGGCCTCACATGTTGTGTTAATGGGATTCACCGTTGTGAAAGTGTTGTGTTCCTTCAATGACGCCCAGGCTCTGAGACTATATTTCTTTAGTCCTCCAGCGTGTCGAACATTTTCCAACATATTAGCATAATTGTAGGGAGGAATACTAAACATTTTGTGCCTAATCGAAAAAGAAACTCTTTATGGGAATAACTAACCATTTCAGATCTGTCGTGTGAAATTTCCCTTCAAACCTTACCCAGCACAGTATAGGACTCGGCCGTGAAGCGGTCTCTGTTGGGCCGGGCACCCGGGGCTCTTTTTGGTGACATCAGCGCCGACCTGATGACATGGGAAGAAGAAAATGTTGGTTATGAAACACATGCTCGGATGCTCTCATAGCATCAATTCCATTCATTCAAGGAAGCCAGTTCTTCAGGGAAGTCAAGGGAAGTATGTCAGAAATAAAATAAGGTCTCTCCATCATTTATATTAAAGTCATGATTTTAAATGCGACCTAAATGCTCCCTTATGCCGCTAAAGGATATACTCTCAGCTTTAGTAGGCCCAGCGTATTACTTATATATGATGTAGTCAGTGTTCCCTCTAAGCTGCGCGCGTGCGCAATTGCGCACTGCTCGCACATTCTCGGCGCACAAGAAAATCTAGCCAGCGCACAAAAATGAGGGGTCAAAATGACTTATTAAGAAGCGACTTAAGTCAAAGTTACAGTGCATGAAGGTAAAAATACACGGGTTCCCCTGACGTTGTGTCCTAAATGCGGTATTTTGAAGTTGAACGAAGTTGAGTAAAGTAAGTAGAGTATGTCGAGAACCGGCTCTTCGGTTCGGCTCACTAAAAAGGGTCCTAAACGGCTCTTCAGGTTGTTTTTGCTTCTTTAATCCCAACATGACCAAATATTAAGTAAAATTATGCACAAAATGACTTAAAGGAAGGGAGAATAGAACAAAAAAAGAAAAAAATACCAAAATGAAAAAGTGGTGAAAAGCTGAGAAAAAAGAAACAAAAGGAAGAGAAAAAAAGAAGGACAAATTTAGACAAAAGCCAGAAGAAAAGAAAAGAAAGAAATGTAGGAAAAAAGTAAATAGAGAACAAAAAAAGTAACAGCTCGGAAAAAATACACAATGAGATTTTTTTTAAAGGATTTTTTTTAAAAAGTAGAAAAAACACACCAAAAAAAATAATATAAAAATAATATAAATAAAAAGTTTGTGTTGCATTCAAATAATTTCCAATTATATCAAGTGAATCGTGTTGCCAACATTGTTCTTCCACTTAAAAATGTGATTAAGTACAGTTCTGTATCTTACAACCGACTAAATAAGCCCCCAAAAATGTTAATATTATGTGACAAAATGTATCAAGAAATAAAAGAAATGAATATCTTGTGAAAGAATTGTAAGAACAAACGACGTATGTAGGCCGTACCAACTTTGCAATAGTACATGAGTCAATTCATTCAAAAGAGAAAAATAATTTTGCATTGCCGAAAACTCAGCAAAATGTAACTTGATGTCAAGTTTTGGACATGTTTGATAATTAATTATCTTGCCACACTTGGGATTATGGTTGCTCACTGTTGTTTCAAGCGTTGCTCATCGACTTTGTGTGAACGCTCAGACCCGTGGAAAATTAGAGGGAACATTGGATGTAGTCCAATTTTATTTCCCATGCACTGCTTAAGCTTTGATTTTCCCACTTGAGTTTGTACAGCACGGCGAGTTGGTTAAGGTGGAAAACTCATTCACTCAACTGTTAAAAGAAACCAGTTAACGCATTCAATGCCAAACAGGAAATTTATTTTTCTGATTGTTTGTGAATAAATGGGTTGTGTTTAGAAAAGATCCCCTATCATAGGGGCTGAATGATAAAGCATAATACTGAAAGACTACGATAGGCTAAACATTTTAAGTTGACATTCTTTAACTGATCAAGCCTGCTTGAGAAAAGGAAGTCTGGATCCAGCCCCACAGCCAAATGAGTTTCTTGCTCTAGAGCTTCACCTACTGTTATAAAGTTGATCTTATTTTTTTAACAATGGAATAAAAATAGCATTGCCTTTTTCGACATTGAGAAAAACATCGTGAACATTGTTGACGAGTTTTGAAAGGAACTCTGGGATAAGCATATTAAGAAGAAAAAAAAAAAAAAAGAAAAAAGATGAGGATAACCAATAATTATAAGGCTGTGTTTTGGACCGGCCTAAGTTGTAAGTGAATCCGAATATAGTGCAATGACATTAGCAGCAACATTTGGCAAAATATCAAAGTAAATAAAATACGAATGTATATTTCTCAATACATAAGTAAAACATTTTTCACAATACAGAACAAATAAATGGTGGGCAGTTTTACAATGTTTTACCAGTCAAAACAAACAGAATTACATATCACAACCAGTACAATTGGGTAGAAGGAGTCAACTAAGTAATTTGATTACATGTTAAAAATCTACTTGTTACTGTGACAAATTGGGAATTATTCGGGGTTTTTTAATATGAAAAATAGTTTGTCTTCATGTGATATTACACTTGACTCAATATTGATTTTATCAATGGACTTGGAAAAGGGCCCTGCGATTGGCTGGGAACCAGTTCAGGGTGTCCCCTGCCCACTGCCCGATGATTGCTGGAATGGGCTCCAGCACCTCCGCGACCCTACTGAGGATAAGCGGTGCAGCTAATGGGATGAGATGAGATGAGACTTGGAAAAGGCGTATGACAGTTGATAGAGAGGCTTTGTGGCAGCTGAAGGTAATGTATGGAGTGGGTGGAAATTTGTTGGAAGCATTGAAGAGTTTTTATGTGAACAGCAGAGCATGTGTAAGAGAAGGGAGTGAGACAAGTGAGTGGTTTCCTGTGTTGACTGGTGTGAGACAGGGGTGTGTGATGTCACCATGGCTGTTTAATGTGTACATGGATGGCGTGGCGAGAGAGGTGAATGCAAGAGTATTTGGCAAAGGTGTAGAGACAGTGGAACGGTGTGGCAGGTAAGTCAGTTGTTGTTTGCAGATGACACAGCGCTTGTGGTTGATTCTGAGGAAACATTGAGAAGGTTGGTAATGGAGTTTGGAAGAGTGTGTGATAGGCGCAAGTTATGTGTGAATGTTGGGAAGAGTAAGGTGATGAAGTGTTCACGTGATGGAGTGGGCATGGCGTTAGAAATAAAGCTGTATGGACAGGTGCTGGAAGAAGTTGAAAGCTTTAGGTACTTGGGTTGTGATGTGGCTGCAGTTGGTGGAATGGAGTGTGAGGTATTGCACAAAGTCAATCAAGGAAGCAAGGTTTTGGGTGCTCTGAGGAGAGTGATGAGCAACAAGAGTATAAGTATGGATGTTAAGAGGGGACTGTATGAGAGTGTGATTGTGCCGACTGTGTTGTATGGTGCAGAGACTTGGAGCCTGAACGCAGAGTTGAGAAGGAAATCAAATGTTTTCTAGATGAAGTGTTTGAGGAGTATGTTAGGAGTGACAAGATTGGATAGATTGAGAAATGAAATTGTGAGAGCCAGAACTGGAGTAGTAGTGGAACTGAGCAAGCGTGTGGATAAGAGTACTCGGTTGGTTTGGACACATGGAGAGGATGGATGAGGAGCGAATATTTAAGAGGATCTACGAAGCAGATGTAAATGGAAGGAGACCCAGAGTAAGGCCGCGATTGCCGTGGATGGATGTTGTTATGAGTGCTCTGCAGGAAAGAGGTCTAAATATAGTGGAAGCTAGAGCTCTTGTTGGTGATAGGAATGAGTGGAGAGGTGTTGTTAAAGGATAGTGGGATGTTTGGACGTGTTGGAAGGGATGGGCAGGGCACCTGAGTGATGCGGCAGGGGTAAACCAGTGAAAGCTGTCGGGCCCTGCTGTTGAACAAAAGAGTGTGTGTGTGTCACCCTGACCCGAGTGACACAACCGCTTTCTTGTGTTTCATCTGGAGGGACGAAAGCATGACCAACTTGGGTGCCGAGGTGCTTAACTTGTTTGGGTGTTTGGGCATTTGGATTGGCCATGGTCCAAAAAATTTGTGTGTGTTTTCTGCTACTTTTTCCTTTTTTAGTTTCTCTGTTTTTGTATCAGTTTCTCTTGCTGTCGGTCACACCTCTCGAGGGATATGACCAGGGTAGATGGATAGAAGCTCCTAATACTGTTTGTACTGCATTGAATACTGGGTGCTGACAAATTGGTTGTATCCTCTCAGCCAAACTATGCAAAACATTATCAGAGTTACAACGGCACAGGTGAAAAGGAGCCAAAAATCAAAACTGTTGCCCTACTTGGTGTCCAAGAAGTTTAAAGACAGATATAAAGCTTTGTCCCTAACAAAAATATTTATAATAAAGACTGCAATGTAAGTGATTGAGGTTGGGAAAGTCCCCCACCTGCCACTGCACTAGACAGTACTCACTAGCTCAAAATAAATTACACTAGAATCGTTTTTTATGAATCTCATGTCTATGTTAGTAAAACAATACAACTAATTCAGAGCAAATTCAATATCTGACTTAAATATCTTGGCCACTCCCGGAGACACACCTGGCTGAGTTTCTAATTATCTTCACAACACAATAAACGGAATTTAAAGAAATATGAAAAACATCTTGGTGTGGCATATGACCTTCAAAACATGATTTCAATTCCCTTGAAAACAAAAATATTACAGGAGTGTTTTTTATCATTGTCTAAAAATACAATTTCCTTGTACTCTGCACGCCAGGAGTCTGCAGTCAGTAATTAGAAGAAAAAAATCCAACAATAAATACCTCTGTCATTTTTCTTACATAACTTTAATGTTAAAAGCGTCTGCTTTTACGAGCTTCTGAATACCAGAACTGTTATCGTAACACCTGGGTGACGGAGTTGCCCCCGGCGTGGATTCCAAAATAGAAAATTGCATTCTTAACAAAGTATTACATAGGTTTTTATAACACAAATTTAAACTCCAGATGAACCAAAATCCTTTATATGTCTAATTTTGGTGAACATAAAATCTCCCTTACTCCAAAAACGTTCTTCTTGTGAATTAACTTGAAACGGAATAAAGTTCTGTTAAAAAGATGCAAGAAAAAAGTAATTGAAGTCAATGGCCTGCAAAATGATTTTTTTTCTAAGAATTGTTCTCCATATGTACACAAAATTTACTACAAAACAAACAAAACGTTTTTTATCTGTACTGCAGATTAAATGTAACGACATAAGTTGCCAAGTGAAGTCATATTTATTTGTATTGCCCTTAATCACAAAAAGTCTCATAGGGCTGCACAGAGCACAACACCAAAGACAACAAAAGTCAAGATTGTGCAAGTAAAGAAAAACAATGAAATGTTGTTTTTACAATCAGTACTTGACAATAACGTAGTTATTTGTGAAAAATTAAAAATGATATGTTGTTTGTATAACCCAATTTCTTGAAAGATCCCATATTGGACAACAAAAAAATATGTTTGAAGCTTGTGGGGAGCATGGTGTCCTGGCTCTCTTGAGTTTCCAGTTGTTTCTGCAACTCTGATTTTTCTCTCTCTCAATACATCGCTCTCTCGCTCTTTCTATACATTTCTCAATCACTCTCTCTATACATGCGGTCTCTTCTCAAGGTTTCTTCATTTACCTCTTGTTGAGGTTTTGAGTTTTTCCTTGCCCTCATGTCGGTTTTAGATCAGGGGACGGTGTAATAATAGTCTGTAGTTTGCAATTGTCTGTGATCTGTGCAGCTTGTGATTAAGGGTGTCACAAATAAACATGACTTGACATGTTTTTGAGTTTTTCCTCGCCCTCATGTAGGTTTTAGATCAGGGGATGGTGTAATAATAGTCCGTAGTTTGCAATAGTCTGTGCAGCCCTTTGGGACTCCTTGTGATTAAGGGCTTCACTAATATCAATGACTTGACTTAACATGTTTATGAGTTTCTCCTTGCCCTCGTGTAGGTTTTAGATCAGGCGATGGTGTCATAATAGTCTGTAGTTTGCAATAATCTGTGGTCTGTGCAGCCCTTTGAGACTCCTTGTGATTAAAGGCGTCACAAATAAACAGGACTTGACTAGAAACATCCTTTTTTTAATGAAAGACGAGAGTTGAGCTTTCTTTATATACGTCTTATCCCTGTAAAAAGTCTCCATAGGCCCTTGAAAATGAGTTAAAAAGGCAAAAATTGGCTCTTCCCATTTAAGAGAAATGGCATTGAATGAGTTAAATATAAAAAAATGATTGGAAAAGAAGATCATGATAGATTTTATGCATAATGTTTACAGGGTAGTGGTCGTATACTGGTTTAAATTGCAAATTACTTTAGGAGTCACATTGTGCAAAAAAAATGAAGTAAAGAAATAACGAATTGATATACATTTTCTTGTACACTGCACTCATTAAAAATTCCAGTTAAACCAGTTAAACTTTCATTTGAACAGTTTCGACCAAACTGATCGTCCTTCAATCAAGTTCCTTTGAAGTGATGGCTGTCAACAATGAATTCTGGCTTGTGTCGAGAATGAAGGCTGCGTACATTGCGCTCACCACAAAATCTCTTGCCAACTATTCGATGTTGTTTTGTGTACCGCTTCCATTTTTGTTACCAGCCAAACTTGTATCAACATGATTCTCACCTTGTTTCTCTTTTATAGCTAAAGACCTAATGAACTGAACTTATAACACCTTTGTCATGGCCAAATTCAAGCAATTTCAATTTTTCCATTACCTTCAAAGTAAGAAATCTAGTGGCACTCAAAAATGTTTTTCTTATTGTTTACTTTAATGACTAAAATAAAGTCGCTATCTTGCTGCTAGCATACACTTTGTGCTATTTTGCGCTGTTCCTATCTATGTTAGCTGATATTTTTGTGTCAACGGGCTGCTATAAACTGACATAAATTCTGCCATTCTGCATGTGCATCTTCAATACGTCACACTTGTTTGCAAACACGGATTCTTTTTTTTTTATGTTTAATTTATTTTTTTGCCACCATCATCTGGTCTCTGTTGGTTTTCAGTTTTTTAGAGGATCTGTATCTAAATTGATTGACATATAATTGTAATATATTTTTTTTGCATGTTATAATTTATATATCACACTGAAGAGTTAATATCTAACATATTTATTTTGTTGTTTTGTATTTTCTGCGATTTTTAGTGTTGTTTGAGATTCGTTTTGTTCAGTGTGTAAAATACTAAAAAATTTTTGTATTTTACAACATTTTTGTAAATAGGATCCTTGCAAAACATAAAATTACTAATTAGTAAGTGATTGGGTGTCTAATGTTTCATTTTTATTGACATTAACAATTATTGGTGGCACAGTGGATGGGTGGTTATTACACAGGCCCACAGTGCAGAGGTCCAGGGTTCAATTCAAGCTACCACAGCCTCCCTGTGCTGATTTTGCATATTCTCCCTGTACCTGCCTGCCTCCTCCGGGCGCTCCGGTTTCCTCCAACATTCCAAGAACATGCATGTCAGGCTAATTGGCCGGTCCAAATTTTCCCTAAGTGTGAACGAGCAAGTGAGTTGTCCGTCTCTGTGAGCGGGCTGGCAACCAATTGAGGGTGACCCTGCCTCCAACATGGCTGGGATGGGTTCTAGCACCCTGCAACACTCATTAGCGGCGCGGAAAATGGATGGATGGATAATACATCATAGAGATGTCTTCTTGTGTGCAACCAGTAGGGAGCGGTGACGCTTCACGTGACATCGCCATAGTAACAAGTCACCAGCAGCAGGCGCGTCGTTAGGATTATTTTCACGCACTTTTTTGTTTCAATGTTACATCATTTTTGCCTGTTCTATTGAATCAGACTGCCAAGAAACGATTCCAAGTATTTTCAAGCACTTAAAGCATTTTCCTGACCTTGAAATGTATATTCATTTTTGGTTCTTTATTCTACTTTTTGCAGAATGTTGCTGCTAATACCATTGCGCTATTTTCTGATGTACATACATTCTACAACCACTATCTTGCCAACATTACTGATCTATTCTAATATTCTTATTCGAACCCTTTGAGTCTTTAGCTGACAGTAGCCTAAAAGGTAGAGCGCTTGTCTTGGATTCAAGAGGTCGCAGGTTGGATTCCCTTGGGCAAGTCACTGAACCCCTAATGCCCATGATAAGCAGGTGGCTTGCATGGCCGACTCCACCGTTGGTGTGCGAGAGTGTGAATGGGTAAGTGTGAAGTGCATTGTATAGCACTGTGAGGGGGTCTTCAGTGCCTATTTGAATACACTATAAAAATGCAATCCATTTACCATTTTTATTACACGTTTATCCTGGAGTGCCACATCTAATGTTGTTGTGATCAATGACAATAAAGCCAATCCTATTCTAGTCAAAATGCAAGTGAAATCAATGCATATTCTTTTTTTATTGGAGTGTAACATTTTAACCTTAATCAGCAATTCACATTTTTTTAAAAACTCGTAATGTATTTGTTTTCTGTACTTTTGTAATAGCGTAAAAGACCACAAGATGGTGCCACAGCTACGAGTACGTTGTACCTGGCATACTATGTTGATTTAATGCCTACTGAGAATTCAATTTGCATGTGAGGGAGGCTCAAAATTTGAAAAGGGAGTTTTAAATCATAATGTATACATCACTTGAGAGTACATTGATCTCTGGTAAGTGACTAATTAATAGCCAACCACATAAACCACGTTACTGGTTTACACATGGGGATATTAATGAAATGAACTGCATTTATATAGCGCTTTTCAAGTCAATGACTTCCCAAAGCGCTTTACATTGTGCATGACATTTTCCAATAGCGGCCGTGCAGCCATGTGAGGCGCTAACCTGCTTATTGGGGGTATTAAGGGTTCAGTGTCTTACCCAAGGACACTTCGACATGTAACACGGAGGAGCCGGGATTCGAACTGCGATCTCTTGATCCCAAGACGAGCGCTCTACCTCCTGAGCCAATTTTATTAATCAAATCACCTGAAAGGGTGATGCATTTTATAAAGCTACGGTTAAGGAAAATTAAGATATCATTTTTCTGGAAAGTAGCCATGGTCTTTGGTTTTCAGGAGACGTTTACTACGACTTGAGACATACCTGGCTGGAGATTGCATGGGCGAATTGGTGCGCGTCTTCTCTTTGCGAATATCCTGAATCTTCCCGCCGCTGCCGTCCCACTCAACGTTCATGTCCTCTATCTTCAAGTTCTGATGGGCCGAGACCGAATCTAGTTTAAAAGTAAACGCTAGGGAAAGAAGAAATAAGAGCTGGCTTATGGTAGGAGCTTGCGGCTTTTATTTTTATTTTCAGGAGCTCCTCTGCTACTTACCGTGGGTTTCTAATGTAACGGGATCGGAGAAATCTCCCGCCACGGCTTTGTTACACGCCCTTACCCTGAATGTCATGAAGCGGGTGTCAAAGCGCAGACCTGGTGACAACCAGACAACCAATAAAAAATTGCCTGTGTAACCAGGTAAAGCAATTGAGAGCATCTTCCCTTTTATAGCTTATTAGATTTATTCCAAATTTGAACACGTATTAGCAGACCTGTGAGCGTGTATTCCATCTCCCGTATTCCCTCCACAACCATCCAAGGATAATCCTCTCTGATGCGTGGTGGACCCTCGTGGTTCGTACGTCGATGCTCAAGGATGTAATGGTCTATTTTGCTGTCTGGTTCTGCTAGCGTCCAGACCACTGTGACAGTATTGTCACACACCTGGCACTCAGAAACCTGGATCTCTGGAGTGGCCGGAACTGCGAAACAAACAAGGAAAAAACATGTGGAGTGTCAGTTAGAGGACGTTTCATTGTTACTTCCCTATCCCCAGCTACTTGGTCTAGCTTGTTCGATAGCATCACAAGATAGCCGAGAGATGTCTCTGGGGTCTCCTGCCGGTGAGACATGTCCGGAACACCTCCCAGGTGAGGCGTCCAAGAGGCATCCTGACCGGAATCCTAAGCCACCTCAACTGGTTCCTATCAAAGCTGAAGAACAGCATTTCAAGCCCGTTTTAAGCTTAAAACACACTTCTATAACATATAAATAACCTTTATTTCATGTTGACAATATCTGTTTATTATTTGTTATTGCAACATCCATTGCAGCCTGGTTATCCTGGATCGGGGATTACCTCACTTGTGGTCCCTTCTCAAGGTTTCTTCATTTTCCTCATGTTGAGGTTTTTGAGTTTTTCCTTGCCCTGATGTAGGTTTTAGATCAGGGGATGGTGTAATAATAGTCTGTGGTTTGCAAAAATCTTTGGTCTGTGCAGCCCTCTGAGACTTCCTGTGATTAAGGGCTGTACAAATAAACATGACTTGACTTAAATTTGAACAACCATTGTGAGCACTGTACACTGAGAAAATGTTAATGGAATTGTGTGTTCATGACAATAAAGACAATCTTGAATCTTGAATGACCGAGCTTCTCAACCTCTCTGAGGAAAAGCCCACCCGCCCAGCGAAGGAAATTTCAGTTGCTTATAAATGAGGATTAAACCTTACAACACACCCCAGGTGAGACACCCCCGGTACCTCATACTCCAGAAACACCCCCCTCCCACAGGGAACACGGTTGAATGCCTTCTCCAAGTCCACAAAAAGCATGCAGACCAGAAGAGCAAACTTCCATGAACCCTCAGAGTGAGTAGAGCTTGTCCACTGTTCCACGGCCTGGACGAAAACCACACTGCTCCCCCTGAATTTGAGATTCAATTTCCTGACGGACCCTTCTCTCCAGTACCCCCAAATGAACCTTCGCAGGGAGGATGAAGGATGTGATTCATTTAAAGTTACATTTCTTTGTATTAGCTACTTTGTAGCAAGATCTATTAAATTAGACACATGACACATTCTGCGTCTTTAAGAGTAAACTATTGTTTGTGAGTGGTTTGTCGATTCATAATAGCTTTGTCCACAAAAAATGCTAATGCACACCTGGAAGAAACTTAAGGCCATGCAGCATGACCTTCTCCTGGCTGAAGTCCACCATCAAGTGGCTCATGTTGTCACTGGCCTTGGCTTTCAGGGACAGTCGAAACGCCGGCGCCATCGTCACACTGCCGACAAGAGAGGAAAGTCGAAAAACAGAGGAAGACGCGCGGACGCTAGCCGGGACTACCACTGAGCGCATTTCCCCGATGGCTGCTATAATGCGGAACTAGAGGGGGGACATTCATCCAGGGAGATAGGAGGGGTGGAGGCAACGGGTTGACACAGGATGG
The DNA here is from genome assembly GCF_059441175.1 of Urocampus carinirostris. Classification (NCBI taxonomy): domain Eukaryota; kingdom Metazoa; phylum Chordata; class Actinopteri; order Syngnathiformes; family Syngnathidae; genus Urocampus; species Urocampus carinirostris. The sequence goes on along the minus strand of NC_142360.1, from coordinate 37,641,112 downwards.
TACAGCACCACAACAAAAAGGCTCTTGAGTGGGAAATTACCATAGTGCTTATTGTCTAAAAAAAGGATGACTACAAGTTTCGAATGCATGCACGCTATCAAATGAGATGGCTGGTTACATAAGGGCAAACAGAACAAAATGGAAGCAACTGGATGGCTGAGTACAATACCTATCCTTAATGTCTTTGGCCGCCTGGAGTGAAAGAGGAGAGAGGAGATACGAAGCGGAGACACAACTGAGTTTGTCTGCCATTATTTTTGAGGTCATAATAACAACAAAACACGTCAAGAGCGGCACAGAAACGTCATTGAGAGGACACGTTAGCTTCAGCTCGGCAGTCGTTTACCTGCGTGAAGCCGTCTGTGCTAGAGGAGCAAAGTGTGTGATTGGCCAGCTCCAGTAGCTCTTCTGAACTTTCCAGAGCTTTGGAGCATGCACTCAACTGGCTCTGGGTGACAGAATAAAAAATAAATAAAGATCAAAAGGGTCGATGCCTTTAAACCGAAAAAGAATACCGTACTTATCCGTGTGTAACGTGCACTCCAGTAAAACACGCAAAAAGTAATGCCTTTTCGTATGTCATCTATATCACTGTGGGTTGAGTGGCTAGGATTCAGCATTCTTACCAGCGCAACCCGGGTCAAATTCCCCCTTCCATCCAATGTTTTGCGATTGTGGTCAGCGATATTTTTCAACAATCATTCATTACAGTAATAGACCAGTGGTTAACAAAGTGGGCGGTACCGCCCCCTGCGGGCGGTGGAAAGATTTGGGGGGGCGGCAGTCCAAAGTCTGAAGTTTGAACGTGGTGCGGTTGTGAAACCGCAAAGCACTGCAGTTTTTTCAAGGTTTTGTAGTGAGTGATGGAGTTTTGGCCAACCACAATTGTTACTGTTCGAGTTTTAAAAGCGCTGACCAATAAGAGGCAAGTATTAATAAAAGCATAAGCCAATAGACACGATTCAAAGTTTGCAAGCGCCGCACCATGCCACACCCACCGTGTGAGCTCATTGAGTGTCATGGCGGACTCCGTAAACATAGTCCCAGGGTCAATAAACGAGAATGAAATGAAGCTTGCACCAAAGAAGGGCGGTACATCACTTGTCTGGACCTATTTTTGGTCTGCAAAAGTTTGGGAAGCATTGGTATTGACTATTCTGTTGTAGTGTGAACTATTTTTGCATTTTACACTGGTAGCCCTTCGTGCTAATCAGTAACAAAACAGTATCTCTCGGGTTCAAAGAGGTTGGCGACCCCTGATCTGTATAAAGGCATAATTCTGAACATTGCAGGTGTTCAATATATTGTGGCCATTGAACGTAAAATCCCTACCTGCAGCTCGTAGGTCCGGTTGGCTCGTTCCTGTTTGATCCGCGTCAACATATTCTCCTTCATCTCATCCAGGACAGAGTGGAGTGAGTTGAACTCTGACTCCAAGTCCTCTTGCACCCGGTTGGAGTTGGCCTAGGAGGAGCAAAAAATATGGATGTAAAAAGAATGACCAAATTGTTCATCCACCACATGATGTGTGTGTATTTTTTACCTCTAGGTTCTCCAGGCTCTGTTTGAGAGTGCAGACAAAATTTGAGATTTCATCATTTTTGGTGGCAAGTGTGTGGGTGATTTTACGCAGAGACTCCTGCAGCGAGAAAAAAAATTGAAAAAAGGTACAAGCATGTTAACATTTACAGTTCAGGTTAACTTATCCAACATGAGCCCTTTTATAAAATACTTTACTTTAAACATTTTATTAACCAATAGGTTAGACATGCTGCACTTTGACTGCTTCTCTACAAGCTAGCCATAGCAAAAAGCTAACCTGGCTGTTTACGTTTTCATTCAGTGATGGTTCTTGACAGCACAAACTGATGTGATTCAAAACACATGACTTCAGTCACAAGAGATCAGAATCAATGTCCTTTAGCTCAGAAGAAAAATTAGTTGGATAAAAGCAATTGGATAAGCACACTTTCTATTTTTCTCCATCAACAAAAAACTTTCTTAAACAGACACTCTACTTTTGATCTCGATTTTGGAAGTAGTTTTATAATATTTTTTTTATAGCCGGGTCAAAACCGACCTTAACAATACAAATGTAACAATCTTAGAGTGTTTGATATTATAGTGAAAAACACGTTTTTCTAATTACTTTGTTGAACTAGTTTTTCCTTGCCCTCATGTAGGTTTTAGATCAGGGGATGGAGTCATAATAGTCTGTGGTTTGCAATAATCTGTGGTCTGTGCAGCCCTTCTGAGACTCCTTGTGATTAAGGGTTATTGGCATTGGCTCAGGAGGTAGAGCGCTCGTCTTGGGATCAAGAGATCGCAGTTCGAATCCCGGCTCCTCCGTGTTACATGTCGAAGTCTCCTTGGGTAAGACACTGAACCCCTAATACCCCCATTATGCAGGTTAGCGCCTTGCATGGCTGCACGGCCACTATTGGGAAATGTGAAGCACACAGTAAAGCCCTTTGGGAAGTCTTGACTTGAAAAGCGCTATATAAATGCAGATCATTTCATTTTTTCATTTAGTTTCTTCATTTTCCTCATGTTGAGGTTTTTGAGTTTTTCCTTGCCCTGATGTAGGTTTTAGATCAGGGGATGGTGTAATAATAGTCTGTAATAATAATAATAATAGTGTGGTTTGCAATAACCTGTGCAGCCCTTTGAGACTCTTTGTGATTAAGGACTATACAAATGACTTGACATGACTTGACTAGAAAAATGTGAATTAATATTCTCATTCTCTACTCTTTGGAAAAATGTAGGCTGCTAAATATTATTTTGCACTATTGTTCTGATCCCCTTAAAGCTCAGGCAGGTCCACAAGCATTGTGAACATGTGCCTATCATTCCTTTTTGATCTTCTTTTTAAAGTCTGCATGTTTATCCTGGAGTGCCACGTCTAAATACATTGTAAACAATACTCACTATGGTTTTTTTCATTGGCATGAAAACAATTCTAAATCAAAATTTTAGGACTATATCTATGACAAGGAATAGGGAAATATACAGCTGTGTTCTCGTTTGCCTGCGTCCCTGCGTCTTAGACGCATAATTTTTGCTGGGGACGCATAGTCTTAAATCAACGTGCGTCCCCGGGACGCAACTTTTTTGACACCAAATTGTCATTTTTAACAAAGATTTACCGCACTCCGAACTTTTCGTCAGGCAGATCCGCCATTGTTGTTTTGGTCTCGCGCTGATCTCGGCAAACGAGATCTCGGCAAACGAGATCTCGTTGCTTCAAGATGACGTCATTGTTGTGGCGGTTGTCGAGTGAAAGAGAAGTATGCCTCCGTAAAAACAGTTGCTATTAGGTGCAAAGCAACAAAAAATTGGTAATTTCTTCAGTGTCGGTAATAAGTCGAAACATAATACAGAAAGCATTAACAACGGCAATACTTCCAGCACGAAAAAACGGCGGCGAAATTCTTCAGAAGACCGCGAAGGCAAGGAAAACACGTGTTTTGAAGCGAACGATTCGACGAAAGATAAACAAAAGAATACTCCTAGCAAGAAAAGTACTTTTCTGCCAAAATAGACTCAAATATATTCCTGGTTACGCTATGAGGAGGATGATAATGGAGGCTGCATGTTCTGTGATGCGTGCACCCAGCGTGACAAAAAAACTGGATCGCATAAATCATTTCGCAATACGAACTTTCAGAAAAGCACATTGGATCGGCACAACGATAATGAAAACCACAAATTAGCTATAGAAATTCCATTGCTGCAATTGGACCTTGAGAAGGCATTACAACTGTGGCGGGACAGCAAACCACGAAAAATATATGAACTGAAAAATCTGAAGTGATTAAAACTGCATGAATATATAGATTTTTATCATATATTTGTCACCGATTTACAATTTCAACCTCGATAACACTAAATTTTGGGGACCCATAGATCTCTGTTGGGACCCATAGATTTTTGAGCATGCGAGTCCCCGGGACCCATCAATTTTCAGAGCTAAAATGAACACTGATACAGTGAGCATCTTTAATGTATTCGCGTGTCCCACTGGTGTGTTTAGGTGAGTCACGTTGCCTTGGAGGCTCCTTGGGCCACGTGACGGATAATCTCTCTCCTGATTGGCCGAGACCAGCTGACCATAGTGCGGAGGCCACTTCACGGCCGGAAGGATGCGCATTCATAATTGAATTATGCAGCTGAGCTCGAGCTCCATTGATGTGGAAAAACCGTATTCAACAACACGGCGAAGATTATCATAAAATCAGCAACACAAAAAACATGACGTGTCCATCTAGTTTAGCATTTGAATCAGATAGAAAGTAGTCTCGAGTACAGTAATTGGAGATGACTAGGTCCATATATGGAGAGGCCGCCCGTTTGTGGACAACGACAATTGAAAACAGACGCGACAATGTTGAGTATACAGAAACATTTATGAGTCAAATATTTTAATTAAAGAAAGGTTATGTCCAGTAAGAAAGTCCACCTTCTTATCTTGTCCCCTTTGTACGCTACGCCCTTAAACGTCCTCCCCCAATCGGAAACACCTGTTCCTCCGGCTGGAGCTTACCTTCTGGTCTCCCATTTTGGGCGTCCCGGGACTACAATTTTCCCCAAGCCGCAAAATATCGCTGCCGGTTGGTCCTGGGCCTCAGGCCCCGCTTTCCAGGATTTAACGCGGAGATATTGGTACTGATGCTGCCGGTACGCTACGCATCTTTCAGGCGGTCGACGAGCAAGTAGCAACGCCTTTAGGGCCGAGAAGCGCAGCGCGCATGCGTGGCGGGAGCATTGTGGGTAGCAGGGTTTGCTGCTGCGGTTGGGCGTAATGCTACCTTCAGGGACCCTATGGGAAAATGACAACCACGATACAGGTGAATTTCAGCTTTTATGGTATTAGAATAGAATAGAACTATTGCCATTATTCAAACAAAGTAGTGTATTGTATATTGTTAACAACAATATTAGACGTGGTATTACAGGATAGACATGTAATTACAATAAATAAAGAAAAAAAGAAAAAACGGAAAATTTAAAGGAATATTAGGATATATAGGAAATAAATAGGCTATATTTACCTCACTTATTCAGGCAAATATCCCTAACTAGCAAAATAGTTTTAGGTTTGGATATTATTTTTAAAATATATATTTATTTTTGAAATCTTTAGTAAATCGTTTGATATTTTTCATAAACCAGCTCAGTAGCCTAGATGGTAAGGCGCCCGCTTTGAGACTGGGAGGTCGGTGGTTCGCGCCCCGGCCGAGTCATTCATTCCTAAGACTTAAAAAGTGGTCGGCGGCGCCCTCTGTTGGCTGCGGCTGCATCGGCTCGCTACAACGGGTCAGGTGCAATCGACATTTCGTTCTGTGTGCATTGTTACACAGAATGACAATACAAGGAAGTTATTATTATAAAAAACTGATACATTTATTTGTAATCAAATATGACAAAAAATATTTTTAAAATAGTGTATACTGCAATGAGAACATTGAGAGGGAAATGAAGTACAAGAAGTATAGTAATATTTAAATAGTGTTGTATGGTTTGCAAATACTTTTTGCTCATATTAAACATTGCGGTGCTATTTATTTATTAAGAAAAATGAATCGTAACATTTTATTTTTTTGCTAGTAAATTAGGAACCATTGTATATATTTTTTTTTTAAAAAGGGAAATATCTGCACAAACAACAAGATTACTTTGTAGTGTGCACATACATTTTATTTTTAAAATTCATCTGGCCCGCGGGCCGGATGAGGCCCAACAACGCGAGAAAACGCTGAGTTCACTCAAGAGAAATATCACTTGCAGTTTGAAACATGTCCCCTGGATGTCGCCAAAACCAGGCGGCACTCACAAAGCAACTGGAACAGTATTTCTTTCGATCTTTCTTTTTCTCAATCCCTCTTTTTTTCCTCAGTCTTTCATTCTCTCTATTTTCTCTTTTTCTCTCCCCCTTTTCTACTTTCCCTTTCTCTCTTGTTCTTTTTTAATGTTTTTCTTTATCCCTCTTTTATCTTTCTTTCTCTTTTTGTTTCTGTCTCTTACTCATTTCTCTTCATCTATTCATCTATCTTATTTCTTTCTTTTTCTCTCTTGCTTTGTCACTTCCTCCCATCTCTTTTTCTTTCTTTGTGTCTTTGTTTCTTTGTTTGTTTCTTTCTTTCTTTCTTTCATCCTGTATTTCTTTCTTTCCTTCTGTCCTTTCTTTCATTCTTTGTTTTTTCTTTCTTTCTTTCATTCTTTCTTATTTACTTTCTTTCTTTCTTTCTTTCTTTCTTTCAAATTTTTGTAAAGCGACCCAATATTGAAAAGACAAGTAACTTATGGGATGGTTTTAGAGTGTACCCCCAGGCATATTCTATGTCCAAAAACACTCACAAAAGAGGAAAATATTGTTTCTCAAGCATGCAAAACACTCAACCATTTTGTGGTTTATGAAGCCAATTTTCGTTTTTTTTCTTGACGTAAACTCGCATCAAAAACTACAGCTTGAGACCACGCCCATGACTGATCAGACACAGGTGAGTCAGGCCATTGTGATTCGTCAATCGAACTCCTCAACCTGGTTAAAATCTAGAAATCAGCCATTTTGATCCATCATTCCTGCCTCTGGCTCCATTGCCTGCTTCCAGGCCTTCATTGACATCATGTGGCATTACCTTTTTGTGATTCTGCTTTGGATTATTGGACAATTTCCTGCCCTCTTTGTGAATGGATCCATGATGGCGATTTCCTGTAGTGAGGATGATGTTGCAGAGGTGGCGAAACTCGGCGTGCAACACATTAACAGAAAGCACGAGCATGGATTCAGATTCAAACTGAAGGAGATCCAGAACAACAAATATCTGCAGGTTAGCATGTTGTATGCAAGGTTTAGTGGGAAGTAGTTGCAGCAAACCTAAACTTGTCTATCTATTGACTATAGTCAGGGTTGGGTAGGGTTACTTTAACTTGATTACTTTCAATTACTTTTGGATTACTCCAATACCAAATATGCTAATAAAAGACAAAAGAAACTAAATATGAATAAAATGATGACTCACAACACGTGGTATGCTTTCTCTCCTGGCTTTGATCTCCAGCAAAACTAACATAAAATGCGACAAACAAAATGAAAATAAATCCAGACCGCTTGCCAACATCATTTTTGCTCTTCCATGTATTCCGTTACTCCCCAAGCCTGCACAAAATGGAGTCATTTTGTTCATATTTAGTTTCTTTTGTCTTTTATTAGCATATTTGGTATTGGAGTCATCCAAAAGTAATTGAAAATAATCCAGTTAAAGTAACCCTACCCAACCCTGAGTCTATAGTGTATCAAACGCTCCAAGAGAGGGACATTAAACTCAGTCTGGTTTATGGGGCAGTATCCAGCTCATGCAGCCCAGATTAGTAAAAGAATGTCAATTCCAAATGATCAGATTTGTTTTTCATTTTAATGCTTTATTATTTAACATATCATACATATTCTAATCACTGACAAGGGATTTTTTTTTCTAAACCCTACCGATTTACATAACTGCCAACCCACCGCTTTTAGCCTGTTTTATTAAATACCTACCGCTTTTGGCAATCTAAATAACAAATCTTGACTACTCGAATTTGTCTACGGCTACTTTTATTCTAAAGCAAGACTAAGTGTTTGTATTTGAAATAAACGTCTCCAATAATTGCATTAGATTTCTGTTTTTTGCCACTTCATGATTACTGATGTGACTCTGCTGTGCCCGCTCATTTCTGATTGGTTCCCTCTCACTACTTGAACCCAGTCCTGTCAGTCCATCTGCAAACCTCAGTGTATACTAGGCAAGCCTTTTTCGACCCTGACTCCCACCTGTCCCGTTTTTGCTCCCGTCCGTGGCCGGCAACGACCTGTTTGATACTGACCACATCTGTTCTCCCGTCCTGGCTTACGACTCGTTTCCAACTACGCTTTGCTCTCCCAGTCCCGGCTACCGAACAGTTTTTCCGACCCTGACTCTGCCATCGCTCGCTACGGAAGATTAACTTCCATGTTCGGATCAGAATCTGAGTACGAGAGCGACTTGGTTCCGCGAACACTAGATCGCGGGCGCAGCCCTTCCTCTTTCAATAAAACTTGTGGTAAACGCTACGCAATTGGGTCCGGTTTCCGTTCTGGTCCCGACACTTCTAGTGTTAAACGAGCGCTAAAAATAGTATATACAATTAAAACTACAATTTTTCTAAAGTCCATGTTTACAAGTATGCATTGAATGTGTTACCCAGTTTAATAAGTTCAGTGAGTGCAGTTTTACACCTGAATCAACTTACCACGCTATAAAAACTCAACACTGTTCTCTAGCGGTCGGAGACTGCAATTGATTCTTTTTAAGAAACCGCTTTATAGAAATGACCCTAGAGAATCGCTTTTTCTTTTCTCTCTCTAAACACTCGGAATTTTTTAAGCTGTGACATGCCTGCTCTACGGCAAAAATGCCCTTCCATGTTGTCTGTCCTCTCAGGTCTCAGGAGGTTGCCATATTGATGTCAATGTAAAGCTGGTGCAGACCAAATGTCACTTCACCGACCCCAAACCCGAAGACCAATGTGAGCTCTGGCGACGAGATGAACGGGTAATTTTGATGTCTTAAATGTAACTTTTTTTTGTTTTGGTCTGAATAATCCCATACTGACATGCATACTTATTGTTTAGGGTGCAATAGCCACATGCAGCATTGCATTTTGGGTCATGCGTGGTGTAGCCAAAGTCATCAGGCACGAATGCAGCACCAGACCAGGTTAAAAAATGCAAAGTGATTCATTTAACTTTTTGAAATGAGTGTAACTTCGTTTTTAATTCTTAGTCTTTTCCTTTAAAGTTCCATTTTTTTTTCCCTTTAATTTTTTTCCTCTTTTTGGCTCTTATTTTCCTGTTTTCCATTTAACGTTTTTCCCCTATTTAATTTTATATTCCTGGTTGAATGTACTCCTTTTGATTCCCTGTTGATTTTACCCCCGCCCCCTTTGATAATCTATTTTTTTATTCCTTTTTTTTATTTTTTATTTTTTAAATTTTTTTTTTATCTTAGCTTAGGACAGGGGTGTCAAACTCATTTTAACTCTGGGGGCCACATGATAGAACAAACATTCTGTCGGGGGCCGGACTAGTAGATTAAAGAGAAAGAAATAAGAGAAAGAGGGAGGGAAAAGGAGAGAGGGTGGGGACAAAGAAAGAGCGTGAGAAACAAAAGATGAAAAGTCACGACAGGGGGGGAAAAGGAAGGGAGAGAAAGAAAGAAATCCAAAGAGAAATAAAAATACAGAAGGAGAGAAAAGAAAGCGTGAAGAGAGAAAGAGACAAAGGAAGAGAAAGAGAGAGAAATAAAAGTACAGTGTCTCTGTTCGAGGCACCTGGCTTTGGAAACATCAAGTGGACATTTCAACCTGCAGCTCTTTTTTTCTCTTGCGCTTCTCTGAGTGTTGTCTCGCGGGTCGGATTCAATCCCTTAGCGGGCCTGATATAGATAGATAGATAGATAGATAGATAGATACTTTATTCATCCCCGAAGGGAAATTCACTTTTCCAGCAGCATCCCTAAGCTGAGAACAATCGAAAATAACTGAGAACAATCGAAAAATAACACGGGAGCTGCTGGAGTGGCTGCCATTCGTGACGGCGCCGGAGAAACGATTCAATTTGAATCATGTACAAACAAACAAACAATTGAATCATGTACAAGAAACGATTCAATCTGAATCATGTACAAACAAACAAACAATTGAATCATGTACAACAAACAAACAAAATATTTATGTTTCAATAAGTGGAGTGTTAATAAAATGGGGGGAAAATAATTTCTGATACTGATATAACCAGGTAAAACTAATTTTAAGTTACCTGTCCAAATGAATGTTGTGCCATCTCACCTTTCCCACTCTCTCTGCTCGCTCCTGAAACTTTATCAAATAGTCCAAAATTTTACCTCATCTTCTCCGCTCACCTCGTCTTCCTCTTCTCCTTCCACTTCGCACTACAGAGACTTTTTAGCTGAGCCATGGCCCGCGGGCCGCCTGTTTGACACCCGTGGCTTAGGATATGGTGTAGTAGTCTGAGACTTCTTGTGAGTGAGGACCATACAAATAAACATGACTTGACTTTATATAATATCATTTTTTCCATTTCCTCAATTTTATATTAATTTAATTATATTTGGCTCAACCCATTTCCCTTTAATCTTTGTTTATCCTTTAATTTTCTTCACTTTATTTTTCCTTTGTTCTTCAGTTTCCCCCCTTTTTTTAAATATATATTTTTCTTAGATCTGACCAACGAGGAGCTGATGACAATTTGTCCCAAATGCCCCGTATCTTTGCCGCTCGACGACCCGACTGCAGTCAAGGCCGTGGAGAAAGCGGTGCTCAAGTTCAACCGGGACGGCGAACAATCCAATTATTTCACGCTTATGGAAGTAGCCCACCTTACCATTGGGGTAGGTTTATTTTAAATTTGATTTTACATCCAAAGCTGATCTGTGATCTCATTTCAGCTTAGGGGCCACATAGTAGAGAAAAAAAACGCACTTGTGGGGCTATAATAAGCTGATAGCATAAGTGTGCTTTAGCGGGAGGGCTGGGGGTCTCTAGAGGCGGTTATGATTAAGAGGAATGAGACCACTAAATCTATTGATGACTTTTTTGTTTCTTCGAAATTTTTTGTCAAAAAATTTTGATCTTTTCTAGTGTTCATGCATTTGTAAAAGGATGATAAAAGTTTCTGTCATGGTTGCCGTGGCGCCAGCTGCGGCTCGTTGACGGATTGGCTTTCCTATTTAAGCTCAGTGCTCTCACTCAACTTTTTTTCAGTCTGTCAATGAACCTCTGTCCCGCAAAATGTGGGTTTTGACTCTGTCCAGTTTCCTGCCTGTGTTTCCTGTCCGTTATTTGTCCTAAATATTATCTCGAGTTTTCGTTCCCTTCTAGTTTGTTCTGTTTATTTTCGATGTCCTGTCCGGTATCGACCCCGTCAGTTTATCAACTCGGGTAATTGGAATCGATCTCGTCTGTCTCTGGCTTCCTGTCTTTCCACGCCAGACCGTTGCCTAACGTGCATGACTCCCCAATTCCCGTTAAATAAAAGGCTCGTGTGGGAACGTCACGCATTTGGGTCCTGATCCTGTTCTGGTTCATGACAGATATCCACTTTATTCAAAAACATTGTAAAGGTTGACGAGGTAGATGTTGCTGTATCGTGTAATGGAACTGAAAAAAATATGCAACAAGGGAGACTACAAACTATGTACACCCTGACAAACGCATAATTTCCTTTTTTTTTTTTTTTTGCCTAGCGTTTTATGAAGAACTGAAAGAAAACTGGGAAAGGGGGAAACATAAGATAACTTTAAAAAGGAATGAAAGGACAAATGGAAAGTGACAATAGGATAGGAAAAAAATCCTTGATCTTTAGTTTTTAAGGCGCACCCGTTGCAGCAAGATGACGGAAAATTATTTTAGCTCTTTAAGTGAGGTTCATGTTATGTCCAATACAAATTTTTTTTTAAATGCAAGTTAATGATGGTTCAAGTATTTTTGTGATTCAAATCAATATTTTCTGAAATGTATTTTAACCACAAGGATGCATTAATGCTGTTTCTTGAACTAAGACTTTAGTGCATATTATTATTATTATTATTATTATTTTTTTCAATGAAATGTTAACCTGAATGAGAACTTTGCTGTAGGTATTTGGAGTGTTTGTTTGTTTCACTCCAAGTGCTAATTGATCATTTCTAATCGATGGGTATAAAAACAAAAAGTAAATGTGGTTGCAAGACACAGGATGGGTCCTACCCCAAATGTTCTCTGGTTGATAAATTGTTAACAAATGCAGCTACAGTAGTTGAATTGGAGTGGCGCCTGCCTTCGGTGGCAACAAACGATTCATGTTTAAAACTTCAGGCTGTTGTTTGATGTGATGTGACTTTCTTTTTTTCTCTTGTGCTTCTCTCGGGTCACATGTACAACAATTAATTCCTCCTTATTTGCAGTACACGGCAACCATCGGCACAATCACTTGGCTGAAATTCGCCTTGGTGGAAACCCAGTGTCTTAAAGAGGGCAGGAAAAGTCAGGGTGACTGCACACCGCGCTGTTCTGAAAGAGCTGTAAGTTGATAAACGTCAAATTTATCACATTCCTGGTTAGCTTGACAATCTCCCCTTCCACCAGCATCATGCCTATTGCCAAACAACCTATTACAACCTGCACCGACAACTAGGAGAACTCAAGTGTGAAATTTATCCACCAAAAGTAAGGCTTAAATAACGTTACTGTCCGTTTTTAGATTTCATTTATTTATTTTTTCTTCTTTTTTCTTTGCAGATTACGCCTAGCCGCCCTAGTGGTATACCGGAACCTGTATGCAAGCCGCTCTTTCACCAAAGCCCAGAAGCTTGTGTTTGCAGGGACCGATTGAGCAAACCTGAGTCGTCCATCCATCACATTTGTCCCTTCCCACTGACGTTATGACATCCTCCAATAGTAATAAAAGGATAAAAATGTACTTGTCTGATTTTCTTGAAGTTTTTCCCTTAGATCTCATCTCATTAGCTGCACCGCTTATCCTCAGTAGGGTCGCGGGGGTGCTGGAGCCCATCCCAGCAAGCAGTGGGCAGGGGACACCCTGAACTGGTTGCCAGCCAATCGCAGGGCACACAGGGACAGACAACTCGCTCGCTCATTCACACCTAGGGACAATTTGGACCGGCCAATCCACCTGAAATGCATGTCTTTGGAATGTGGGAGGAAACCGGAGTGCCCGGAGGAAACCCACGCAAGCACGGGGAGAACATACAAACTCTGCACAGTAACTCCGGCAGCTGGATTTGAACCCACACAGGAGGTTCCCAAGACCTTAGAACTGTGCCGCACACGCGCTTACCACTGCGCCGCCGTGCTGCTCTCCCTTAGATCTAAAAATAAAAATCTTATTGGTTCCCTATGTTACAGAATTAAGTCATTCCTTTTCTTGAATTGTTAATTAAAAACGCATTATGATTATAGGTTGTAAGGTTTTAACATTTATTAAACTCAAATCTGACTCCTAATTCCTTACCATTGGAGCATATTTTGAAGTTAAATTACCCGTACCGACGAGTGTAGTCCACATATCAATTTATTTAGCCGGATCACATAGTTAAAGAAATCAGGTCTTTCTCTTCCAATTACAATCATGTGCAGGAGACCAGGGGGGCTTGTCCGGGATGGCCCTTTTATGCCACATGGGATAGATCAAGCCTCTGGCTGATTGGTCGGCACCGTCATCGATGCAGATATTCCAATAGTCCTTTGAATCTTGGGATAGGGTGATAGGTCATGGCCCTACAGACAGGATGTTGCCAGACACATGTTCCACCTCACCAGGCGAGGTGATTAAATCATTGTTATCTTCACAGGATTAAAGAGAAGGCACATTCCAACGAAAAGTGCGGTTTCTGACACTCGTCTGACAAGTTGCACTTAAGGCTGAAGTCTGACTTTAGAACAAGTATATTTGACTTTACGTAAGATAAAATCGTAAATAGTATATAACTTCAAGGTAAAGACTAAGCAGTTCCGATATGATTATGCCGTGTGCACTCTTCCTGTTAGAATGCAGTGCAAGACGATTTCTTCCATTCTTCAAAAAGCTGGGTGGTGAGGACACCACTTCCTGTGGTGTCTTAGGCAAGTGCAGCCTGTATATAAACATTTAATGCTATGTTCATTATTTAACTTATGCGGGTGTAACGGGACACAGGTGGATGGTCTAGCTCCAGCTGGTGTTACACATTTGTTTTTTATAATATATATATATATATATATATATATATATATATATAATTTTTTTTTTCTTTTGGTTTTGTTGTTCTTTTACCTAATCTGCAAAACAGATGGTAAATGTCAGTCTCACACGACACCATTTACTTGTTGACATTAAGAGCGATTTATTGAACAAGTCTCATTAAATCACGTGATATCCCTTTTAACATATAAATACAAAATAACATTGCTATCAATTGGTACTTTTCAAGAATCATTTTTCAAAAACACCATAACTGCACCTTCCAAAACAACTCACTTTGTTTTATATGGTAACCAAATATACATATTAACATCACAGTACACTCTTAACCCAGCCCCGCATAACGTAGTATACCTCACTCTGTTGCTTATGCTAACGGACGACTCACTCGTACTATTTCACTTTTTGTACACTTTACAGACATCACAAACAACCTTTACAAACATATTTTCACATATTATCATCCTCACAGTAAGTGTGTTATCAGTATAAACATCTCACCTGCAAAATAGATGGTAAATGTCAGTCTCACACGACACCATTTACTTGTTGACATTAAGAGTGATTTATTGAACAAGTCTCATTAAATCACGTGAGTTCCCGTGAGACCCCAAAACACCCTTCTCTGACCTGTGAGACTCATCTAGTGGTGATATACTGGTACTTCACTTTTTCTGCTTTACAAAACAACACCAAAATCCCAAAATATAACATTTTAACTAGTCAGCAACCCTTGTTGCGCCACACGGGTCATAAAATAAACACATAAATTCTCAAAGGTGGATTTAAGTCGGATTGTTAGATGCTTCCTGGCCGTGCCAAAACGTGACTCACCGACCTGGCCTCATTCATGAAGGTAACTTGGCCTCACAATGGACAATAAGTTGGGTAGCTGTTAAGCTTGACATGCATTTGTTGACCATTACTCAAATTGGACGCCACAATACAGAATCCTGTGTTCTCATCTCACTAGCTGCACCGCTCATCCTCAGTAGGGTCACGGGGGTGCTGGAGCCCATCCCAGCAAGCAGTGGGCAGGGGACACCCTGAACTGGTTGACAGCCAATCGCAGGGACAGACAACTCACTCGCTCAGTCACACCTTGGGACAATTTGGACCGGCCAATTCACCTGAAATGCACGTCTTTGGAATGTGGGAAGAAACCGGAGTGCCCGGAAGTAACCTACGCAAGCACGGGGAGAACATACAAACTCCGCACAGTAAGGCCGGTAGCTGGATTTGAACCTGCGCAGGAGGTTCCCAAGACCTTAGAACTGTGCCGCACACGCGCTAACCACTGCGCCGCCGTTCAATGAGCAGTGAAAGTTCAGGGCACCCTGGTAAAAAATATTGTTTACAGGAATGGCGGGAACGGGATGTGAGGCTGATAAGATAGTCAGCACATCCGACGACGCAAAAAGGCCCTGATGACGGAGGACGGCTGGCATTGTTTGAGAAATGCTCTTCGCTGTTATGAGCTTTCCAGACATCGCGGCGAGGTGGTGGAGCTCAAGTTGGGCTTCATTTGCATGCCCGTGGGAGGAGCTGGCACACCATCTTGCGGAAAGACGTGGGCCGAGAAAAGAAAGCTAGAGGACTTGAGAGAAGGCTTGCCAGAGACTCCAGCGACACTAATTCGACTAATTCGGCCATTTTTCGATGGAGTACACTTAGTCAAATTGCTAATGAAAATGTCGGCTTTTCTTGTTCATCTTTTCCATCAAGAAACGAGCGCACATTGTTGGGTGAATGTAGGTTGTGTTTGGTTAATGGAGTCAGATAAACGGTCTGCTCTTTTGAGTTTTTCCAGACATCGAGGCGAGGTGGTGGATCCCACGTGGGGGCTTCCCTGGCATGCCCATAGGAGGAGCCGGCACACCAGCTTGCGGAAAACGTGGGCCGAGAGAAGGAAGGAGGAGAACGAAAGAGGAGGCTTGACAGAGACTCGGGCGACATTAATTTGGCTAATTCAGCCATATTCGATGGAGTTCACTTAGTTAAATTGTTTAAGAAATTAAATCTGCCCCCGTGTGGAAATGCCGGTCTCTTGTCCATCTTTTCCATCAAGAAATGAGCGCGCATTGTTGGGCGAATGTAGGTTGTGTTTGGTTAATGGAGTCAGATAACTCAGTCGAACAATTTGGTAAACGATACAATTAATATTTAATTCACAACAAGAATTAATGGGCAGTGGTTAGCGCGTGTGCGGCACAGTTCTAAGGTCTTGGGAACCTCCTGTGTGGGTTCAAATCCAGCTACCGGACTTCCTGTGCGGAGTTTGTATGTTCTCCCCGTGCTTGCGTGGGTTTCCTCCGGGCACACATTCCAAAGACATGCATTTCAGGTGGATCGGCCGGTCCAAATTGTCCCTAGGTGTGAATGAGCGAGCGAATTGTCCCTGCGATTGGCTGGCAACCAGTTCAGGGTGTCCCCTGCCCACTGCCCGATGATTGCTGGGATGGCCTCCAGCACCCCCGCGACCCTACTGAGGATAAGCGGTGCAGCTAATGAGATGAGAATAAGACTTAATGCCATTGACTAAATTGATTGAAATAAACTGAAGTGCTTTATTTGCATTCAAATCAAGTGAAGGAAGAAGAGTTCTCAAAGGCCAGAGTGTGTACTTAACTTTAATTTGTCGAATATTGAACAACGTT
This sequence comes from Urocampus carinirostris, assembly GCF_059441175.1. Taxonomy (NCBI): domain Eukaryota; kingdom Metazoa; phylum Chordata; class Actinopteri; order Syngnathiformes; family Syngnathidae; genus Urocampus; species Urocampus carinirostris. The sequence continues at coordinate 37,624,672 of NC_142360.1, read as the reverse complement.
AAAGCTCTGTTCTCTACTATCGGCTTACGTTTTTCATGCAGACACTTGAGTATCAGTTCTTGCACACGCCACCACCGCAACTTCAGTGCAAGTCTTTGACATAGTTTGAGGTAAAACCATTCTCCCCCTCCCACGCACGAGCTGCTCTGTTGGTTTTAGGAGGGGGACTTTGTATAACTGAAGACGAGATGAGAACATGATGAAAATGTCACTCAAGCAACCAGGATTGGTGCTCCTTACCGGTAAGACATAATCAAGCGTAGACCTATTTATCATTTATATCTCTGCGGGAATCTTAAAAAGGCCGAAGGTTTTAACTTTAGCATACCTGTCAACCTGTATGTTTTTGCCATACAAAGTAAATTTATGATGCATTTTAAGACGTGTACGACGTACAAGAAAATCTGTACGGAAAAACGCAAATTTGTCAATGATGGGTACCATCCGGTATACGCCGACTATCACCAAACGGCAAATCAATCAAGTCGAACGAGTTCGCCGCGGTAGCCTCTATCTCGGTATCGTTTATTTTCGTTGCAAACGAAGCGAGCGGTTTGATGCCACTGTGCGCATGCATCTGCCGCCTGGGGATTTCCCATCATGCATCATTCTGTGGTAGTTGTGTAGTGAAGGGAAGTCCGTCTCTTTTTAGAGAAGCGGCTTTTTAGGCTCAACTCATTAACGGCTCTCTTGCTTTGATGCATTATATTACGAGTTATGATGTTGTATAAAGAAGTTAAGAAAAAAAGGAAGTATAAAAGGAGAAAATGAAAAAAGACAGGTTTGTGGTGATCCCTTTAATCAGTATATTACCAACAATCATTTAATGCAGAAAATGAATTAATACTTTGAATAAGAAAATGTCATGTCCAGCATGGTCGCCGTGGCAACCGGCTGGCCCCGCCCCCTGGGCAACAGCTGAAGCAGATCGCCTAATTTGCGCGTTTGCTTCTTAAGGGGGGTTTTGGGGTTTTGCGGGTGCTGGCTCATTGCATTACCTGATTTTGCATTTTCTGTCTGCATCTCCCGTTCTGTTTGCTCTGTCCTGTTTTGTTTGAGTCGGAAGAAACCTGTGTTTGCACGTTTTTAGTTAAAGCCTGTTTGTTCTGTCTTGTCCCTGAGTTTTGGACGACTTTTATTTTGGTAGATAAAAGTTTTGATCGTCAACGCAATTGAGTTCTCCCTTCCTGCCTCCTGCCTCCGTTCTGGTCTGCTCCTCCCCTCGTGACAGAAAATGTATTATTCTACTTAATTCTATTTGCATGTATTTTTTCCTTCTACAGTGAACGTCCAAGCGACTTCATTTTTGAACTTTTTTTATAATAAACCTCATTCATGTCGAGCAACTCAGTGTCTCACAACAAAATGTTCATTAACAATATATATGATATAACGAAACACATGTACAATATAACATGTTAAACTAAATAAATAAATATGGTGTAAGACTATTTCGTATTTTGTAAGGGAAAATACGACGTTTTGTAAGGGCATGGAGCCCTGGAGCGTAATAGGTATGCTATAGACATAAACAGAATAGAAAATTGTTTGAAAAATCCCTCTAAAATTATTCCAAAAAGAATTATTTTCACATGATTTTTAGACCATGAGTAAATAGTGAATATATTTATGTTAGAGACTAATCTTTCTCCAGATAGGTGTTGGTTAAAAATGACAGTAATATGTAGCTTACATTTTCAGTTGCAGGAATCTCTTATCGTTACAATTTACCTTTGAGAAACACTACCTGGATTTCTAGCATGGCCCATAAAAAAATATTTGATACGTAACCCTTGCAATAATACACGTTTCTAGTGCCCTATTTAGATGCAACATGCACCCCTCCTTTAGGGTGCGACCTGTAAGGGGCGATGACAATGCTGTACAAACTAATGCCAGTTGCAGTTCATCTTGATCGAGGAAATAACGCAACGCCAAAAGGGAACCACCATAGATCAGTGTCGGCGTCATTTTCTAGCCAACTTGAGAAACATGGCTCCAATTTAAAGCATCTACAAGCACTTCACCCAAAATTCAAGTAATTTTCATTCCTTGAAAACACGTCAATGTCCCGGTTGCCATGGCGCCCAATTGCCCTGGCTTCCTGTCTTTCCACGCCAGACCGCTGCCTAATGTGCATGACTACCCATTTCCCGTAAAATAACGCTTGTGTGAAATACGTCATGCCTTTGGGTCCTGATCCTGTTCTAGTTCATGACAGTTTAAACATTTTCAAGCATTTCAATCACCCGTACGAATCCTTCCCTTTGCCCTAAGCAGTGACAACAAAGTCTCAGTTTCAGATAGGTTAGTATCCTCAGCAATAAACGATCTCCATTGGAAAAAAACCTGATTCATGTAACTCATCTCATCTCATCTCATTTGCTGGAGCTCATCCCAGCCATCTCCGGGCAGTGGGCAGGGGACACCCTGATCTGGTTGCCAGCCAATCGCAGGGCAAACAGGGACAGATAACTTGCTCGTTCATTCACACCTAGGGACAATTTGGACCAGCCAATCCACCTGAAATGCATGTCTTTGGAATGTGGGAGTGCCCAGAGGAAACCCACGCAAGCACGGGGAGAACATACAAACTCCGCACAGGAAGTCCAGGAGCTGGATTTGAACCCACACAGGAGGTTCCCAAGACCTTAGAACTGCGCCGCCGTGCTGCTCTCATGAAACTCTGTTGTACAATTTATAGACCTGATAAGCAAAACCATTGCGCAGGGATGGGCAGGGCGCCTGTATAATACGGCAGGGGTAAACCAGCGAAATGTGACTTTTACCTCTTATTTTGCCTTGCAGTCTACGCGGCAGCAGCGGCGCGCTGTTCTGCCGTTTTAAACGAAACCCAAGAAAAGGTGGAAGTCCCGGAGGGTTCCGCCCTGACGTTGTGCCACCGGTTGAACAACTCGGTGCCGACAAGATTCAGGATATGTTGGCGCTACAGTGGTTTTGGGTCCTTGTTTGTCCACTCCCGTGAACTCTTTTGCACCAACAGAAGTAAGAACAAAGACGTCTTGCTGCACTTCACTTTATACAACGTTACTCAGCAAGACAGTGGGTGGTACTTTTACTCCATCCAAGTGGATATTCCCAATCTGGTGACTGTGAACAGTCGTGGGACACAAGTTATTGTCCGTGAGTATTTGCTCCTTCTGTTAATAGTTGTAGTGAGCTGTGCATTAGAGTTTCAGAGCAACCTGCTTCCCGCGACCAGCGATCACCGCATTGTCCGTGCAATCCTTTCCCTTCTTCCCAATAAAACTGAGAGAAACGTACGCAAGTGGGTCCTGTCTCTGTTCTGGTCCTGACAATAGCAGGAGACACCATTTTATGCACCAACGCTTGCTGTATAAATGTCACAAAAAAATTGTATGCAATGGGAATCAAACCCAGGTCGCTGCAGTGAGAGCACCAAAACCTAATTACGAGACCAGTGTTCCTCAACTGGTGGATCGAGACATTTTCTATTGCCATTACGTGCATTTTTCTTCTCTCCTGCCCACAGATGCTGCCAGAATCAACACATGGTGTCTGTGGGTCACAACTGGTTTATTGTGCCTCATCATATTGAGCCTGCTGCTTCTGTGCGCTCTCCTGATCCGAAAACGTTGCTGCAAAGATAGATTATTCTTCTCGGGTGCGTTTGTTTACGGGATTAAGGGGTCCAGAAAACAAGGGTAATCCCATTTTTTTTTAGAGATGAACTGCATTTTTGTTACTGATTAGCACAATGGGCATTTTAATTTCTAGTCAAGTCAGGCTATTTGTATACCTTAAACCAGGGGTGTCAAACTCATTTGAACTCGGGGGCCACACGATAGAACAAACATTCTGTCGGGGGCCGGACTAGTGGATTAAAGAGAAAGAAAAAGAGAGATGAAGATATAAGAGAAAGAGGGAGGGAATAGGAAAGAGGGCAGGACAAAGAAAGAGAGAGAGGGAGGGAGCGTGAGAAACAAAAGAGATAAAAAGACAAGTCGTGAGAGAGGGGGAAAGAAAGGGAGAGGGAGAAAGAAATCCAAAGACAAATAAAAACACAGAAGGAGAGAAAAGAGAAAAGAAAGAGCAAAAGGGTAGGAAGAGAAAAAGAGAAAAGGAAAAAAGGAAGTTTGAGCAAAATAAGTTAAAAAGACACACAGAGAGAAAGAGACAGAGAGCAACAAAGGAAGAGAAAAAAAGAGTCACAGAGTGAAAGAGACAGACAGAGACGGAGAGTGGAGAGAAAGCTGTGGAAGAGAGAGAGAGACAGAGAGACAGAGAGAAAAAAAATAAATACAAGTAGTGTCTTTGTGAGAGGCACCTGGCTTTGGCAACATCAAGTTGACATATTTCAACCTGCAGCTTGTTTTTCTCTTGCGCTTCTCTGAGTGTGGTCTCGCGGGCCGGATTGAATCCCTTACCTTAGCGGGCCTGATCCGGCCCCCGGGCCGCCTGTTTCACACCTGTGCCTTAAACTGTCTCAAAGGACTGCACGTGTTACATTGACTCTGTCTTTCTCTCTTTGTCTCTCTGTCGCTTGTTCTAGCTCCCTTCTTCTCTCTACCTCTCACTCTCTTATTCTCTCTCTTGTTCTAGGTTCCTTGTTCTCTTTCTATCCCTCACTCATTTTCTCTCTCTCTCTTTCACTTTCTCTCTCTTTCTCTCTTGTTCTAGCTCCCTTGTTCTCTCTCTCTCTCTCTCTCTCTCTCTCTTTCTCCCTTTCTGTCTCTCTTGTACTAGCTTTCTTGTTCTCTCTCGCCCATCGCTTACTCTTTCGCACTCTGTCTTTCGCTCTCTGTCTTCTCTCTTTCACTCTCTCTTTCTCTCTCTCTATTGTTCTAGCTCCCTTCTTCTCTCTACCTCTCACTCTCTCTTATTCTCTCTCTTGTTCTAGGTTTCTTGTTCTCTTTCTATCCCTCAGTCGTTCTCTCTCTCTCTCTCTTTCACTTTCTCTCTCTTTCTCTCTTGTTCTAGCTCCCTTCTTCTCTCTACCTCTCACTCTCTCTTATTCTCTCTCTTGTTCTAGGTTTCTTGTTCTCTTTCTATCCCTCAGTCATTTTCTCTCTCTCTCTTTCTCTCGCTCTCGTTCCAGCTCTGTTGTTCTTTCTCTCTCTCGTTCCAGCTCTGTTGTTCTTTCTCTCTCTCTCTCTCGTTCCAGCTCTGTTGCTCTCTCTCTCTCTCTCTCTCTCTCTCTCTCTCTCTCTCTCTCTCTCTCTCTCTCTCTCTCTCTCTCTCTCTCTCTCTCTCTCTCTCTCTCTCTCTCTCTCTCTCTCTCTCTCTCTCTCTCTCTCTCTTCTCTCTCTCTCTCTCTCTCTCTCTCTCTCTCCTCTCTCTCTCTCTCTCTCTCTCTCTCTCTCTCTCTCTCTCTCTCTCTCTCTCGCCTGGCCTCGAAAAAACGGCAACGGACTTTCAAGAGATGCACCATGCGGTGATTTTGTTTCCTTTTTAACCACACAGTCTACAGAAATTGCAGTCACAAACGTCAGAAGAAACAACGGTTTAGGATTTTTACGACTTTCCCAATTATTGCTGTTAATGGGTTTTAACCCAAAGGTGCAGGAGGGCGGGGTAATACTAGATTTTAGCATTTAAAGGGGAGGGCTCTGGTCCCCTATTCACCGCGATAAACGAGGGATTACGGTATTACAAACGTGAGGAATATTATGCTTGTTAAAATCGAGATGATTTGTTTTTTTTTTTTTTGCGGCCAATATAAATTCTACAGTTTATAATTCATCAAAGGTATTCCTTTTCCTACAACTTTAGAAAGACACAACGCGATCTACTTCAACACCCATCATTCCCGGCATCCACCTGTTCTCAGGCAACAATGTAGGGTGCCCCCTGGTGGCCATTCGGCTCGCACCTCAACTTCTGCCAGGGGCAAACAAGGCAGCGGGAAATGGAGAACCATCGAGCATCCAAGATAAATAAATAAATGTTTTTTGTGTACTTCAGAGTTATGATTTTATTTTGAAAATGAATGTGTAAAAACGAGTGTGATCTACAGGTCTTGATTATGAAGTACCGTACCTATTTCGGGTTGTTTTATCCAGGGTTGGGTAGGGTTACTTTAACTGGATTACTTTCAATTACTTTTGGATTACTCCAATACCAAATATGCTAAAAAAAGACAAAAGAAACCAAATATGAATAAAATGACTCAATTTTGTGCAGGCTTGAGGAGTAACGGAATACATGGAACAGCAAAAATGATGTTGGCAAGCTGTTTGGATTGATTTTCATTTTGTTTCTGTCGCATTTTATGTTAGTTTTGCCGGAGATCAAATAGATCAAAGCCAGGAGAGAAAGCTTACCACATGTTGTGAGTCATCATTTTATTCATATTTAGTTTCTTTTGTCTTTTATTAGCATATTTGGTATGAGAGTAATCAAAAAGTAATTGAAAGTAATCCAGTTGAAGTAACCCTACCCAACCCTGCTAGTTAGTTTAGGATGTATCAATCTGGCTGGCTTCTGATCTAGCAATGTAGCTAGTTTCTAATCTAGCTAGCTTCTGATCTAGTTATCTAGTGAGTTTAAGATGTATCAATGTGGCTGGTTTCTGACCTAGCAGTTTAGCAAATTTCTAATCTAGCTAACTTCTTATCTAGTTATCTAGTTAGTTTAGGATGTATAAATTTAGCTGACCTCTGATCTAGCAATGTAGCTAGTTTCTAATCTAGCTAGCTTCTGATCTAGTTATCTAGTGAGTTTAAGATGTATCAATGTGGCTGGTTTCTGACCTAGCAGTTTAGCAAATTTCTAATCTAGCTAACTTCTTATCTAGTTATCTAGTTAGTTTAGGATGTATAAATTTAGCTGACCTCTGATCTAGCAATGTAGCTAGTTTCTAATCTAGCTAGCTTCTGATCTAGTTATCTAGTTAGCAGGGTTGGGTAGGGTTACTTTAACTTGATTACTTTCTATTACTTTTGGATGACTCCAATACCAAATATGCTAATAAAAGACAAAAGAAACTAAATAGGAATCAAATGACTCAATTTTGTGCAGGCTTGGGGAGTAACGGCAAAAAAAATGTTGGCAAGCTGTTTGGATTTATTTTCATTTTGTTTCTGTCGCATTTGATGTTCATTTTGCCGGAGATCAAAGAGATCAAAGCCAGGAGAGAAAGCTTACCACGTGTTGTGAGTCATCATTTTATTCATATTTAGTTTCTTTTGTCTTTTATGAGCATATTTGGTATTGGAGTAATCCAAAAGTCAATGAAAGTAATCAAGTTAAAACCCTACCCAACCCTGGTTTTATCAAGTCATGTTAAAAATTGTATGGCCCTTAATCTCAAGGAGCCTCAAAGGGCTGCACAGACCACGGACTATTATTACACTGTCCCCTGATCTAAAACCTACACGAGAACAAGGAAAAACTCAAAAACCTCAACATGAGGAAAATGAAGACACCTTGAGAAGGGACCGCACACGAGGTCATCCCCCTTCCAGGATGTCCAGGCCAAAATGGATGTTGCACTAACAAATAATACATAGATATTTTCAACATGAAATATAGGTCATAGGATAGAAGTGTGTTTTAAGTCTAGATTTAAACAGTTCCACTGAAGTTGCAGATCGAATCTCAACCAAAACGACTTCGATAACCGTATATTCTCACATTGTCACGGTTGCCATGGCGCCCAATTGGCCCCCGCCCGTGTGGTGCCAACTGCAGCTCGTTGACAGATTGGCTTTCCTTTTATTTAAGTTCAGTGTTCTCACTCTCCGTTTGTCAGTCCGTCAACGAACCTCTGCCCCGCAAGACGTGGGTTCTGACTCGGCCCTGTTGCCTGTTGGTATTTCCTGTTTAATATCGGTTTCCAGTTTTGTTCCCGTCTATTTTTGTCCTGTTGATGATTCTCTCCAGTTTTCATTCCCGTCTAGTTGGTCCTGTTTAATTTCGATATCCTGTTTCTATATCAATCCTGTCTGTCCCATCCTGCCCGGTATCTGCTCGGGCAATTGGTGTCGGTCTCTGGCTTCCTGTCTTTCCACGCCAGACCGCTGCCTAACGTGCATGACTCCCCATTTCCCGTAAAATAAAAGCTTGTGTGAGAACGTCACGCATTTGGGTTCTGATCCTGTTCATGACACACATAAGCAACCCCCTAAAACAGATTCAATACATTCTCATACTAAAACAAATTCAAAATATTAATTGTGCACCTAAAACCAATAATGAATTATGTAGTTAATTAGGATTAATATACATTAGTGTACTGTACTGGTAAAAAACAAAAATATAACAATTTTAAACCATTCAGCAGTGCTTCAATGGCAGACACACCGTTTTTGTATTTTGCAATTGTTTCCCTCTTCGACTCGATCATTGTTGTCACTTTTCCTTACCCTTATCACCAACTTTCATTATTTTGGGCAGTAAAAGGAAATAAAACCAACAAAATCCCACTAGAATGAGATGTGGTCCCTCTTAAACATGCTGATTGACGGGACAACATGTGTTTTTAAGGCGTTTAATCGACCCTTTGTCTTTTCTTCTTCTTAGCATCATTTTTCCAAAGCAACTGTTCGTGACTTACTGCAGTAGCTCAGGAGGGAGAGCGCTCAACTTGATTCCCAGCTCCTCCTAGTTATATGTCAAAGTGTCCTTGGGCAAGACACTGAAACCCCTAAAACCCCTAATAAGCATTCCATGTCATTGCTATCGGGTGGGTGTGTATGGGTAAGAGTGAAGCACATTGTAAAGCGCATTGGGAGGTCTTGAAAAGGGCTATACAAAATGCAGACCATTCATTAAAAACAGGTTTCCTAACACACCAGTTGGGAAACTAGGGATGCAGACGACACACGAAAAGGCATTAGGTCTCATCTCATGCATGTTGAATATTACGCCCTCAAGTTAACACTATAAATCAGCGGTCACCAACATGGTGCCCGTGGGCACCAGGTAGCCCCTTGAGAACACCTGAGTATCCCACAGATGGGTCTGAAGCTAGCTCTCCCAGCTAGCTCTGGGTCATTGTGATTTTCTAGAAAATTTGAATTTTAACAGGCATGTTTTAGTAGTGAGCCTATTTAACCCTACTTTTAATAACTAGATCATAATAATAAAATAACTTATTTTAGAAATACATATCAAACTCGTAGCAATTTGTGCTAATCACTAATAAAATAAGCTATCAAAAGTTGGTGACCCCTGCTTTAGTGTCAGGAACCAGAACCGGATCAGGACCCAAACGCGTGACGTTCTCACAAAAGCCTTCTATTTTACGTAAAATAGGGAGTCATGCACGTTAGGGAGCGGTCTGGCGTGGAAAGACAGGAAGCCAGAGACCGACAAGATCGATTCCAACTGCCTGAGTTGATATCGGACAGATGGGGTCAATACCGGACAGGACAGGACAGACAGGATAGATAATGAATCAGGATATTGAAAATAAACGATAAACTAGATGGGAACGAAAACTGGAGAAAATAATAAACAGGACAAAAATAGACTGAAACTGAACAGAAAACCGATATTATACAGAACAAAATAAACGGGAACAATACAGGAAAATACCAACAGGGACAGGACCGAGTCGAAACCAACGTCTTGCGGGGCAGAGGTTCGTTGACGGACTGACCAAGTAACAGGGAGCGCACTGAGCTTAAAAAGACAGAAAGCCGATCTGTTAATGAGCCGCAGCTGGGGCCACACGGACGGGGCCAATTGGGCGCCATGGCAACCGTGACACTTTAGATGAATAGCTGTTGCCCAAATCAGTTTCAATTGTAATTTATCATTTTGTTTATTAGTTTTACAGCTTGACATTTAAAGGCTTCTGGAACAAACATCCATCATCTCGACCGAAATGCAGTGATCGTAGATATATTTACAAACATATAAAAAAATACAGTATATGGTAATAAAATTGAGGGCAGATGCAAAACTGGAGGACAATATGAAAAAGAAAATAGACAAGACACATTTTTTTATAAAGCCCGTCAGCAAAACGTCAATGCAAAGATATCAAAATACAGCAAGATTTCTGAAATGTTTTCGTGCAGCATTGTTCACAATAAGAGTCCAACGGGTGACATAGTTAAGACTTACTCAGATGTTTAAGACATACAGCATATAAGGCACATGCTTTTCGCCATCTGTTGCTAAGCAAATCAGAAGCTTTAACCATTTTACAGTAGACCCTTAGGATGCACCAACCCAGCTTTATTTTTGACTTTTTTTTTTTTACCGCTTGTGATTATCAGGAAATTTGAAGAAGGCACACGAAAATTGGCATAGCTGTAACAGATGGACTATCAGGACTTATATTAAAACCATAGATACAGTGGAACCTCGCTTTTAGAACGCCTCTCAGTTCGAACAAATCGGTGTTCGACCAAAAATTTCCAGAAATTCTTGCTCCGCTGTTCGGTCAAAAATTCGGAGTTCGAACGCCGGCACGCTAGGATGCGATGCTGAGCGGCGTACGGGTGTAGATCGTGTAGATCGCCCCCACCCCTCGTGACCAACTGTTATCACGTGCACACTTGTTCCTTTTTGCTTTCGCTTTTAATATCGGTGAACGGAGTGTTTTAGCCCCTAACTATGCCTCCGAAGAAGGTCGGTGCTGTTGAGAAACTATAGATGCAGACGACACACGAAAAGGCATTAGATCTCATCTCATGCATGTTGAATATTACGCCCTCAAGTTAACACTATAAATCAGGGGTCACCAACATGGTGCCCGTGGGCACCAGGTAGCCCCTTGAGAACACCTGAGTATCCCACAATGTGGGAGATAAACTCCCAAAGGGGGGATATGTTGTAGAAAATAAACTTGCATTTGTAGAATAGATTTGCATACATTTAGAAAGAAATGTAGAAAGACTTGCTTACAGTTGTGAGAAATGTTGTTTACATCTTGGGAAAGTCTCGAAGGATGAATTAGTTTCAACAATCCTCCTCACAGGAGGACAACAGATAACGGTGAAGGGCAAGGTGACATAAACTGGCATAAACTCAAAAACATGTCCTAATAGGGGTACGACAGCATCTTCCTTGCGAGAAAAACAAATTCCAAAGATGTTACGTGAGGACTGGGCCGCCTCTTGGGTTGTACTCAATTGAAACTATAAAAGCGTTGTTATGTCTAAAGTTCTCAGAGTTCTTTGGGATGATGCAATAAAGAACTCCCCCTCATGGCAGCCTCCGTGCATTTGTTGAATCACGTACGAAAAGACTTAATCGATTATCGAACCTGCATTCTCTCCTACAGTGCAAGCAGGACAGCTGAAAAAAGAAAAGTTGTTCGTACAACTATTGCCTTTAAGAAAGACATAATAGCTAAATATGAAAGAGGTGCGTGAGTTTCCGATCTTGCTAGGGAATACAACATGCGCCTTCTGCTGACCACCACAAAGGTAAGAAATCCTATTCATAATTATTTTCTTTATCTTTTTTTTTTTTTTTTTTTTACACGTTCGTGTTAGCGTAATCTTTTGTAAGGAAGATTACGATAACGCGAACGTACGATTAGTCTGGGTTAGCTCTATGATTACGTCGAACATTCAGGTAAACATTCAGGGTGTTTGAACGGAGCCCAAAATTCAGGGTGTTGGAACGAAGCCCCCTTTCCAATGAAGCGCTAGCCACTTGTGGTGCTAATTGACTTTTAAACGACCTGATTTTTTTATTTTTACACGTTCATGTTAGCATAATCTTTCGTACGGAAGATTACGATAACGCGAACGTACGATTAGCCCAAGTTAGCTTCATGTTTACGTTAAACATTCATGGTAAACATTCAGGGTGTTGGAACGGATTAAAACAATTTACATTATTTTTAATGGGAAAAATGATTTTGGTGATTGAACAAATCGGTTCTGGAACAGGGTTCTGGAACGGATTATGGTCGAGAACCCAGGTTCCACTGTACAATTAAAGCAAAAATACGGGGCATGACAATCCTCATTTTATTCTGCCGTTTCCGCCCCAATCGGCATCCATCCACTCACTCCACTGTACCAGCAAGTCACGTCACACCCAAAGGTAAAAACCTTTATTTGTCATGTTATTAAATCATTAAATGTATATTACACATAAGTAGTACTCTTTTTAATGTTTTTAACTTGGGTAACGGGGGCTTGGAACACTTTTCCTGTGCATTACCATAGACAGAGTTCCTACACTCTTTTAATGGTTACATTTAAGCACTTTTTAAGGACTTTCAAGGCCATAGGTACCATTAAAAGAAGAAATCTGGAATGAATCATGTATTTTGCAGGGCAACAAGTATACCGCATCTGCGATTTACATATGTGACTTCTAATCTAGCGCGTGCATTTACCGAGGAAATATGATTTTTAGATCTTGAGTAAATCATAAATATATTTTTCTTTTGAGACAAATCCCTTCCCATGCTGGAAGTTCTGCCCATTTGAATTTACCACTGGGAAACACCACCTAACTTTTTGCATGGTCCAAAATAAATGTCCGTGATTGATACGTAATCCTTGCAGTACCGTATTTTCCGCACTATAAGGCGCACCGGGTTATAGGGTGCACCCCGAAAAAATAGTTTTTGTTCCTATATTTGACATACATAAGACGCACCGGATTATAAGGCGCTACAAAAACAGTCAGATAGTTCAGTTAAACTTATTACCCCCTTAACATTCCGAAAGCTTGCAAAGAAGCAAATACGTGTCTCAGACATGTACATAGACAGTGTCCGTACAATGTCACCTATCACTCAAATGCATCGTTCCAAATATCATTCGGAAGGTTAGTCTTGGGATTCAAGAAATGCCAACCATTCCTTAGTTTCTATTTTCTTTTTCGCTCGCAACTTTACTGTGCATATGACAATAAACACTTGGAATTGAGTTTAATTTAAAAATAGACACTCCATTCCATCCATTATCTGCACCGCTTATCACAGAAACATCGAGTTCAGTCTGAAACAAGATACAGGGAAAATATATAGCCGGAGTAGCTCACCGAAGTCGTCGTGTTCAATAATAATGTGCAACCATGGTCCTCTTATATCCGTGAGTGTAGTAAATCCAGGAGAATAAAATATTTACAAATACAGAATAGTAAAAAATGCTTTCTCTATGCCGTCAACCCAACGTGCTATTCACATTCATCTTTTTTGGCCAATTGCAGGCTTTGTTTTGCCGCTTTAGCCTATGCCAGCCTGTAAATGATAAAACGGATCCGCCCCCTTTACCTCCGAATAACTTTAGCCAATAGTGATCGATTTAAATGATGATTGACACATTGGTTAGCCAATGAAACGCCGGTAAATAAATCCCAGCATACACCGCGGACTACTTGGCGTTCGGGGGAAAATCGAGTCGGCGGCTGCAAGTTAGTTGCAAGACTTTGCGACTTAATATTGATCCATAAATAAGGCGCACTGTATTATAAGGCGCATGGTCAGCTTTTGAAAAAATAAAGGCTTTTAGATAGATAGATAGATAGATAGATAGATACTTTGTTCATCCCCGAAGGGAAATTCACATTTCCAGCAGCATCCCTAAGCTGAGAACAATCGAAAATAACTGAGAACAATCGAAAATAACACGGGAGCTGCTGAAGTGGCTGCCATTCGTGACGGCGCCGGAAGAAAAGATTCAATTTGAATCATGTACAAACAAACAAACAAAATATTCATGTTTCAATAAGTGGAGTGTTAATAAAATGGGGGGAAAATAATACTGATAGTTGAATCAATTAAAAACTTCGAGGTGCGCCTTATAGTGCGGAAAATACGGTAATACAAATTTCATAATGCCCCGTTTAGGTTTAGCATGCAACTGTCCTCTTGGCCGGGACTCGATGCTTCAGATCATGCTTCAAAGGACAATGCCATACAAACAGATGCCAACTGCCGTAAATCACGAAGGAAGATATGCAATGGCAAACCGAAGCCACCACGGAGAGCAGTGTTGGCGTCATTTTTAAGCAGAATTGTTAAAAAACACGGTTCTTCCCCCAAAATATATGCACTTCACAATCCTTGAAAACACATGATTAAAATTAAGCATTTCCAAGGATTTCAAGCATCCATACAAACCCTGCATAGGTTATCCCCCTCCTCAGAACGGAATAATGTCATATCTCAAGGGTCTACTGTACCTGGTTTATCAGATAAAAACAAAACATGCAAGTCCTTGCGCAGGATTCAAACTTTTGGGGTACAGCATCTTTAAGATCAGCATTCCATTAAGTTTTGACTGTGTGGACAAATCAACTGTATTTATCTTTTCTTCATTCCAGCTTCTCTTGAGATACATAAAGCGAACATGGTTTAATATTACCGGTAGACTAAAAAGTGCTATTTTTGTTGAAACATCTGACCAATATGTAACTGTCAAGGGATTAACTCAGGGGTGGCGAACACGCGGCTCTTGGCCAATAAGAATGGGGCTTTTTGATGGAAGACTATGTGTCAGACCAATTGGCAGTGACCTGTGGGGTACCCCAGGGGTCCATCCTGGGACCCCTCTTGTTCAATTAATACGCAGTAATAACGTGTCCTACCATAACTATGCAGATGACACTCAGATTTACATCTTGCTGACAGCAGGAGATGCAAAATGCAAAACAACTTTATCTGTGGTTTTAATGCATTTTAAAAAACACATTTTAAATTTTCAATGTCTTTTATTGTGGGTTTTTAACCTGTCTGCCATTTCTGTAAAGCACTTTGAATTGGTTTGTGTATGAATTGTGCTATACAAATGAACTTGCCTTGCCTCTCATCATATTTTCTATATACTGTGGCTCTTTGCCTCGTTTCATGTTTAGTTTTTTTCCCTCTTAAAACACACTTGAATCTATCAGAGTTTAAAACAAATAACATTTTGAAATGAATTTGGCAGATTTGTTGTTTTTATGCTGCTTTGGACACATAACTGACTGCCAATGATCTGTGTAGGTTACGTCTAATGTCGGGAAATTAAGTAAACATTTCATGAGCGTGCAGGCTGTTGCCCTGAAGAGCCGTTTAGGACCCAAAAGAGCCGGTTCCTTTTCGTGAGCCGAGCTGAATAAGCCGGTTCTTGACAAACTCTACTAACTTTTCTTTTCAACTTCGTTCGACATTGACTTCAAAATACCGCATTTAGGACACAACGTCAGGGGAACCCGTGTATTTTTACCTTCATGCACTGTAACTTTGACTTGAGTCGCTTCTTAATTAGTAATTTCGAGCCCTGATTTTTGTGCGCTGGCTAGATTTTCTTGTGCGCTGAGAAGGTGCGAGCAGTGCGCAATTGCGCACGCGCGCAGCTTAGAGACAACACTGGTCTCAAGTGCGTGGTGTGGCTCTTTGACTCTCACATTTCGGCTCTTTGTGTCAAACTTGTTCGCCACCCCTGGATTAACTGCATTTTTTTAATGTACGTGAGAAAAGAAACAAACAATACCCCTTAAAGTGGGTTGGATTTGAGATGCAGTGGTTTCCAGTGGTGCTGCTGCGCTATTGCCAGTTTCGGTTGTCCTCGGTGTAAGTGGGCACATCGGCAGGGTATTGCGGCAAGCTGGGGCCTTGAACATTTTGGTCCACGGTGCTGAACTCACCCTTGGCTGGCGCGTTCTTCCAAGTGCCAGCACCCCATTCTTCTTGAGCGCGTTCCATGCTGCCTCCGCTACCCCGGTACAGTTTGTGTACCTGTGACAGTTGAAGAAGAAAATACCAGAGCGTGTAAGGTGTTGCAGTTGAGTTTCGAGTTGGGAAAAAGTCTCAAAATCCATGAAAAAAAACTGAAGGAAACTTTCAAGCAATGTTCCCTGTAATTTTCCTTACGGGTCTGAGCGTTCACACAAAGTCGGTGAGCAACGCTTGAAACAACAGTGGGCAACAGCAATCCCAAGTGTGGCAACTAAGTCATTATCAAACATGTCCAGAACTTGACATCACGTTACATTTTGCAGTTTCCGGCAATGCCAAATTATTTTTCACTTTTGAATGAATTGACTCATGTACTATTGACAAACGTTATTGGTTTTTACAATTCTTTCACAAGATTTCCATTTCTTTTATTCCTGGTATCTTTTGTCGCATAATACTAACATTTTGGGGGGGTATTGAGTCGGTTGCACGATACAGAACTGTATTTAATTACATTTTTAGTAGAAGTACAGTGTTGGCAACAAGATTAACTTGATATCATTGGAAATTATTTGAATGCAACACAAACTTTTTCCTCTTTTTCCCTGTTTTTTCTCCTTTTTTAAAAATTCCTTTTTAAAAAATCTCATTGTGTTTATTTTTTCCTAGCTGTTACTTTTTTCTTGTTTTTTGTTCTCTATTACCTTTTTCCCTTTATTTGCTTCTTTCTTTTCTTCTGGCTTCTTTTCTGACTTTTTCCTGCTCTTTTTTTCTCTTTTTCTCTCCTCTCATCTTATTAGCTACACCGCTTATCCTCAGTAGGGTCGCGGGGGTGCTGGAGCCCATCCCAGCAATCATCAGCCAGTGGGCAGGGGACACCCTGAACTGGTTACCAGCCAATCGCAGGGCACACGGGGACAGACAACTCACTCGCTCATTCTCCTTTTGTTTCTTTTTTTCACTTCTTTTTCGAGTTGGTATTTTTTTTCTTTTTTGTTCTATCGCCCCCCTTCCTTTAAGTCATTTTGTGCACATAATATTTGGTCATGTAGGGATGAAAGAAGCAAAACAACCTAAAGAGCCGTTTAGGACCCAAAAGAGCCGGTCCTTTTTAGTGAGCTGAGCCGAAGGAGCCCGTTCTCGAAAAACTCTACTGACTTTACTCAACTTTGTTCTACTTCGACATTGACTTCAAAATACTGCATTTAGAACACACCGTCAGGGCAACCCTTGTATTTTTACCTTCATGCACTGTAACTTTGACTTGAGTGGCTGATGGGATTGTATAACTATATTTATCCTACAGTTGACATTTAATATGTTATATATGTTCTTAGCCATTTTTGAAGAGTTCTCAGCCTGTAAATCATTCTCCAAGGCCATGAGTTGTGTTTCGATGTACAGACTGTGTTTTGTTCTCTCATACCAACGGATGTATCTTGACCTGGAATGACCTCTTCATGCCATAACTCAAGATTGTTTTTCACCAAAAAGCGTGAGAAGAAGGAAAAGGAGGCTCTCCCAAAAAAAACGTCCATCTTCAGCCGGATGACAAGCTTTCCAAAGAAGATTGATTAACTCTACGTAGCAAAAGTTAGAAAACAGTCTCCTTTGTTAGATAGAATCCCCGCCCCTCAGTAAAGAGGCATGTATTGCAGGGCAAAAAAACATAATAAAAAGAAAGGAGATTCGGAGATTTCTTCAGAGTTATTTGGGCGATTGGTGGTAACTAAACTCTCCGAACTCTCCTTGCAAGTATATCTTTAATCATTGATTCTCTTTGTCTTTTATTACAGAGCGTTTTATCATAAATGTTAGAGACTTGAACCTAACAGTGGCTTCTTAATTAGCAATTTCGAGCCCTGATTTTTGTGAGCTGGCTAGATTTTCTTGTGCGCAGGAAAGCTCTGGGTAGTGCGCAATTGCGCACACACGCAGCTTAGAGGGAACATTGGCATTGGGTCAGTTAAAAATGGTCACTGTTAACTGTGATAAAAAGAGATGATAGTAAATGTGTATATGTGTGCGGTCGTGCGTGGAAGATCTCTCACCTTGACGAGCACTAGCGCCATCAAGATGGTCACTATTGTTAAAAGCAGCGTGGTCAGAAGCATCACCGTGGCAGCTCCCGCATTGTAACCGAAAACCGTAATCGTAGCGATCCAGCCACTTCGGAGTCAGTCATGCGATTCAACAAGTATTACTGTAGTCAGTTTGGTTAAACGCACGTTTGGTTGAAAGAACATTCTGAATTGCAACTCACCAAATGCCCCAGTTGTTGATGCCTAAACACTGGATGAAAGCTAGCACGAGCTGAAAGAAGAAGATGAAAAAGAAGGCCATGAAGTTGAAGGAGCTATCTGCCCTGTTGAAAGAACGGAAAACAGAACAGAAAATAGAGGTTAAATAGTGATAACTTGGGCAGCACGGTGGCACAGTGGTTAGCGCGTGTGCGGCACAGTTCTGAGGTCATGAGATTGAACATCCTGTGTAGAGTTTGCATGTTCTTCCCGTGCTCGCGTGGGTTTCCTCCGGGCTCTCCGGTTTCCTCCCACATTCCAAAAACATGCTTGTCAGGTTAATTGGCCGGTCCAAATTATCCCTAGGTGTGAATGAGTGAGTGAATTGTCTGTCTCTGTGCGCCCTGCGACTGGCTGGCAACCAGTTCAGGGTCTCCCCTGCCCACTGCCCGAAGATAGCTGGGATGGGCTCCAGCACCCCCGCGACCCTACTGTGGATAAGCGGTGCAGAGAATGGATGGATGGATGGATAGTGATAACTTTTTGGAGGTAACTTGACAGAGTACAGTTCTATTTTTGAGTTGTTAGAGCTGTGTTTCTCCAAATAAATTCCATTAGAGGGACAGTGTGTATTATTTAGGGCCTCCTCGTGGTAAAAAAAAACCTCATTAATTTGAATAAAAGGCAAAATTTACGTAATATATCACAAAGGTGCTTGTTTTAAAATATCCGTTGAATAATTTTCAATTATTGCATAAAAAGACCCCTACCTAGAGGGAGCTGACATAAGTGTCGGCCATCTTGCTCGTGAAAAGCCTGCCAAAAAGTGAGAAGAAAATGGTCTGTTTTGGTCATTTTGAGTCTCCGTAGTTTATAGTCTTACCTGGGCTGTGTAGCACTCATTTTCGGTTGCGCTACACTATAAAATTAAATGTTGTTACGCAGTATTTTGTAAAAAAAATCTCGGGTCACACTGTTAATTGAAAATGTTTTAAAATGAATACCTGGCATCAGATTTTTGTTTTTCTTGTTTTTCAATCTTAAATTATCATGTTTCCTAGAATGATTGTATTCAATTATTCTGACCATTTGTGGTCAACGTGGCTATTCATTTAGGTTGTGTTTTTATCAAATGATATGTTTTACAGGTTTTATTATATATATTTTTTCTTTTTTTAGAAAATTAACAAAACATGACTAAAGTACTTAAAACGATCAGAATTTTTCTGCCAGTGTAACAAATAATGTTGGAATAAATTCTCCAAGGAACAAATGTTAAAAAATGTCTTGTTTATCTGTTTTTAAACAATAATTCAAATCAACACAATGATGTGCACAATATTTATTTGATGTATTTCATAATATTTTCAGTTCAACCATAAACAGCTTCATTTTAAAATATATATATATTTCCCTGCACAACTTCATGAGCACATAGTGTATAAAACCAAATGGTAATCTGCTGCCACCTACCGATTATTGATGAATCTTACACGAGAGCAGTGGTTCTCAAATAATGGTGGAGGGGAAGCGTTAGACCTAGAACTTTTTTTTTTTAACTTTCCAAAGAATCAAGTGCAATTGCACCTCCACTACACTAGGGAGCAGTGGCGCTCTCATTGGAAGTGTTTTGTTTGCATTCAACCTCCACGCCATGCTTAAGGCATAGTGTATGAAGTGTAAATACGAAATGGAGCATGGAAAAAATAATAAACCCGGATGAGGAGACAGACTTCTTGAGGGGGCCGCAAGAGGATTTCTTCTTCCAAGGGGGGATTGTGATAGAAAATAATTGAGAAGCACTGCACTAGAAGAATACAAATATTTTGCACAGTGACCTTTTTTTTCCGGGCAAGATTCTACAGCACACTCGACAAGGTTTCACTAGTGTTCCCCAGTTAGAGTTACCGTATTTTACGGACTATAAGGCGCACCTAAAATCCCCAAATTCTCCAGAAATTCGAAAGAGCGCCTTATAGACTAGAAAACACGGTCAATAAGTTTGGAAAAGCGAAATTATAATGAAATGCTTCTACATTCAGATACCATTTTTGAGAGAAGTTAATTTTGTTGTAAAAAGCATATCTCCCAATATTTAAGGTTTATGATTCACGTTTTTTCTATTTTCTGGTGTCTTTTGAAGGCAACCCTGGTTCTTACTATAGTATTAGTTTCATTTAAAACAAATAACTCAAAGAAGAAATCAGGTGTGCCTTATAGTCCAGAAAATATTGTACATTTTTAGACAAGTTTAAATGTCTAATAAGAGCCAGAGGAAACCTTATTTAAGAGGTAAAATCTTGGGCCCGATTCGGGCTTAAAATGTCAATCATTAAGTTGGGCCTGTCAGGGGCTTCTCTCGCCATTTTTTTCTCTTTTTTCACCTTCTTTGTGGGGGATCTGCACATCATGCTCTTACTTTTCCTCAAGTAATTATTTAAAAAAAGAAAATGCTTACCAACTATCAGTTTAACTCAAATTTAATAATTCCGAAGAAGATTTCATCCTCGGTGTTGGGGTAAAAAACGGACCGCTTCCTCCTTCCACCTCCCTCACGTCAGACGTCATTTCCGCTTCTCGCCAATAGCTTACAAGCTTTATAAACTTTCTTTCTGCTTTTTGGCCAAATATTTCACTATTTCAGCTTGGCATCTGCAGAGTATGATTTTCTTTTCCGTGCCGCTTCGTTTAGTTTCACTTTCGTTCGCTGCAAGTCGTCGAAACGCGCACTACGGCACCAATCTGTTCATTTTGGCGCAGCACTTGCAGTGCACACTTGATTTGAGGGACTCGGCCGAAGATGCGGCAAATTTAAGCTTTAGGTTTATCAAATCAAGTTAATCCGTCGGGTTCGGGATTATATACCCGCGACTCGGGTCGGGTCGGGCTGAATTTTTAGGCGCCAAGAATGACCAATTCAGTTGATAGCAAATTTCAACAAAAAATTTTTTTTTACCGTATTAAAACGTGAGTTGTGAAGCAGAATGCTGTATGCATGTGACATTTAATAAAATTAACCGATTCGTTTGTAGTTAAAGCATCATGGGGTACTGTTTCTGTTCTCATTTCCTTCTTCACACAGTAACAAACCTGATCGCTTTGTAGATGGGTCTGAACCAGCAGACATAACTTGCAGGACTGAAGAGGATAAGCCAGAGCAACGAGTACCCAAAATTGGTGCCGTTACCACCTCCGGCCCACCAGGCGATGCAGCTAATCACATTCAGGCTCAGCGTCGAGGAATACACTGCAAAGGACGACAGTCGAACAAAAACAGGGAATAGTCTTCTTCTCCAACGCCTGACAACACAACTCACTTATCCAAAGTATGAAGATTCGCCGGATCAACTGCTGATGTTGGGCTGGGATTTCCTCCTCGATATTTTGATAAAAACATGGCTTCACCTTTACGAATTGAGGTAGGGGAGGGAAGTTGTTTACCCGTTCTGCAAAAGAAAATGTGGACCTATTATAAATGTAAGTTCAAATATAGAAAGCGTGTCAAACTCCTCAAAGGGGAGTGTCCCGTTTTATGCTAAAAGTTTGAGACCTTTGCACTAAAGATATTTTTTTAACAGTGTTCTCAACACAGCCCAGAAAATCAACAGCTGCTGTCTGCCCAGCATGGGACTCATTGCTAGCTTGCAATACCGCTACCTACTGCACACAGACAAACGCTATAGGTCCCTTAAAACAAGAACTAAAAGGCTCAGAGACAATTTCTTCCTCAGGGTAATCGCCTCTCTAAACAAGTGGACAAGACTGTGGAATAAAATATATCTTGCTTATGTACCGAAGAATGAGTATTCATATTTT
The DNA here is from genome assembly GCF_059441175.1 of Urocampus carinirostris. Classification (NCBI taxonomy): domain Eukaryota; kingdom Metazoa; phylum Chordata; class Actinopteri; order Syngnathiformes; family Syngnathidae; genus Urocampus; species Urocampus carinirostris. The sequence goes on along the minus strand of NC_142360.1, from coordinate 37,603,051 downwards.
ATGGTTTGGACACATGGAGAGGATGGACGAGTAGCGGATATTGAAGATGATCTACAGAGCAGAAGTCAATGGAAGGAGACCAAGAGGAAGACCGCGATTGATGTGGATGGATGGTGTTATGAGTGCACTGCAGGAAAGAGGTCTAAATGCAATGGAAGCTAGAGTGATTGTTGGTGATAGGAATGAGTGGAAAGGTGTTGTAAAAGGATAGTGGGATGTTTAGACGCGTTCTATGATGCGGCAGGGGTAAACCAGTGAAAGCTGTCGGACAGAAGAGTGTGTTGTGTCATCCTGACCCAAGTGACATGGCTGCTTTCTTGTGTCCCGTTTCATCTACAGCACAGGTGTCAAACAGGTGGCCCGCGAGCCAGATCAGGCCCGCTAAGGGATTGAATCCGGCCCGCGAGACAACACTCAGAGAAGCGCAAGAGAAAAACAAGCTGCAGGTTGAAATATGTCAACTTGATGTTGCCAAAGCCAGGTGCCTCTCACAAAGACACTGTACTTGTATTTATTTCTCTCTCTCTCTCTCACACACACCTTTTCTCCCACTCTCTGTCTCTTTCACTTTCTGTGTCTCTCTTTTTCTCTTCCTTTGTTGCTCTTTGTCTCTTTCTCTCTCTGTGTCTTTTTAACTTCTTTTGCTCTAACTTTTCTCTTTCTCTTTTCCTACCCTTCGTGCTTTCTTTACTCTTTTCTCTCCTTCTGTCTTTCTATTTTTCTTTGGATTTCTTTCTTCCTCTCCCTTTCTTTTCCCCCTCTCTCACGACTTCTTTTTATCTCTTTTGTTTCTCACGCTCTCTCCCTCTCTCTCTTTCTTTGTCCCGCCCACTCTCTTCTTTTCCCTCCCTCTTTCTCTTATTTCGTCATCTCTTTTTCTTTCTCTTTAATCTACTTGTCCGGCTCCTGACAGAATGTTTGTTCTATCGTGTGGCCCCCGAGTTAAAAGGAGTTTGACACCCTTGATCTAGAGGGACGAAAGCATGACCGACTTGGATGCCGAGGTGCTCAACTTGTTTAGGTGTTTGGGTATTTGAGTTGGTCATGGTCAATTTTTTTGTGTTTTTTGCAACTTTTTCCTTTTATCTTACTTTGTTTTTGTGTATGTGTTTGTCTTGCGGCCGGTCACCCCTCTTGAGGGATATGACCAGGGTAGCTAGAAAGATTGTTTCTGGACTTATTTTGGAAATATGTGGCCCTATTGATCTGATACACTTGTTCCTTAGACCAGTCTCCAAGCACCACCTGATAAATATTTTAGCCTATTTATCCTGACATTTGTTTTTAATCTTAATTTCCCATTTTAAGTCTTAATTACCTGAGGTGTCCTATCACGTTGTAGCCAATGACAAGATAATTCAAATTCTTAAAAAAATGAAGTGACAAACCTGTCATGATGTGATTCTGATGCCCTTCAAAGACAAACAGATGACAAAAGAAAAGAATCATTGCACAAGGAAAATATCATGACATCATAATCACGTTGCAACCTTAAAAGTTTGGCCTTTATTCATAAGGTGGTCTGGTTAAAATAAAAACATATACATACATAAAAAAGCTAAGAACCTCACATTATATGCATTATTTTACAGCTGCAATATCAAAAATGCTTCGAAAGTCGGCTGCAACTGAGTCGACGGTATAATAACATAATATGTAACGTCGAGAAGCTAATGTGTAACACTTTGTGCAATCTGCAAACTTCAGTATGTACGACAAACACTATAAACAACCATTTTACACAAAACACAACCCGTAAATTTGATCGAAATCAGAAATGTTGAGAGTGAAAAACGCTTACCTTTTCAGTTCGACATCTGAGGGGTGGTCGGCAAATCATTCAGGATGGGCTTGCCATACCCGCCCCTTAAAATCACAACTGCGCATGCGCGGCACGGATCCGCCTGTAGTTTGGAGTCCGTTACATTCAACGAGCGTATCTACAAAACAAACTACAACTCCCACAACTCACTAAAACTAGTAAACAGGAAGCGCGTGACTTTCATTTCTGGCGTAACCGACGCGTTAGAAAGTCTGTTTTTTTAAAGATTTCCTGCTTACGTGAGTGTTAAAACAATTGTAAAGATTCTATAATCAACCATTGTAACCACTGTATGATAATAAAAAAAATGTGTGCAATGTTAAAAGCTGGTTTGAGAGTGGCCTGAGCTGTGTGATGCGTTCAAGGTGGGTTGGATTTTCTACAACCCAATTGCCATGGTGAAAAATAAATAAGAGATAAAAAACATACTTTTGAATACTGACCTGCAAAGAATAATTCAATGTGCTGCCAATTATATAGCTAGCTATATTGTGTGGATTTGCTAATGTCAAAAGCAATACAAAAAAACGAAAGAAAGTTTATTTTCGTTTGATGTTTTTTGGTATTTTTACTTTATTTTTTGCGTGTGGGCAATGTCAGTGTTTTACAAAACAATTATCAAAATTCCCCAACGGAATGTTCTTTTTTGACAGACTCAATGTGCAAACAAATCGCAAATTGTAAAAGGACCTCCCCGTCGGGGAATCGAACCCCGGTCTTCCGCGTGACAGGCGGAGATACTGTCCACTATACTAACGAGGAACTGCGAAGGCTTCTGGTTTTTACACAATTTTCCCCAGAGAATCTCTGCTCAAATGCAACCTCAGTACAGGAAAGGGTCAACAGGACCTTGTATGCCAGCCCAGTGACATGATAGGCATCTGTGTATATTGTAAAAGGACCTGTTTTTTTCTTCCATTTCATTTTTTTTATCCTTTTCCCCAAAGTTCTTCCTTCTATTTTTTTTTTAAAGCATTTTCATTTTTTTCTTCTTTTTTCCTGTTCTTTCTTTCCTTTTTCTCATTTTCCAGGCACTGTATTCTTCAAAAAAAAATCAAACCTATTTATTATTTTTTCTACCTTGATTATTGTTTCTTCATTTTTTCTCCTTGATTGCATTTATTTTATCTTATCTTCTCGTGACTTTTTTTCTTTTTTCATTGTTGTCTTTTTTTTTCTTTTTTGACTTCATTCGTCGCCCAAAAGTAATTTTGTGTATGTCATGAACCGGAACAGGAGAAGAACCCAAATGCGTGACGTTTCTCACAAAAGCCTTTTATTTTACGGGCAATGGGGAGTCATGCATTAGGTAGCGGTCTGGCGTGGACTGACAGGAAGCCAGAGACCGATGAGATAGATACCAATTGCCCGAGCAGATATTGGACAGATGGGGTCGATACTGGACAGGACGGGACAGACAAGATTGATATCGAAACAGTATATCAAAATTAAACAGGAGAAACTAGACAACATTTTTTTTATATTCAACAGAGTTGTAATTTTTCACCAGTCCAAATATACAACATGTATGGACATAATACCATCTAATTATGTATATTATACAATATTAACAGCTCTGTATAAAAACGTAAACATTAAGCAATACCCGTCATCAAGACGAAAGAAGAAAGCAAAAAAAAACTCCCCGTCGGGGAATCGAACCCCGGTCTTCCGCGTGACAGGCGGAGATACTGTCCACTATACTAACGAGGACTGATGTCACGTCGCGGCTCTATGACGTCACCAGCACTCCTATATTCCCGGCCATGTAAAGTATTACACTTTAAAATATATAAGGCTGTTTTAAACGTCATGTAGTTTGAGACCACTTGCACTTTTCCAAACAAATAATTATCTTCCATTTTATCATTCGAATCTTGATCTTTTTAAATACGGTTTAACAACACTGTTTAAGAATACGCTGAGTTGAAAACCACCGGTACTTTTTCTCCATTTTCGTCATTTGATTCTGTTTTTACTAATAAAACTACATTTTGGGTGCATTCAACGAAGCAAGGCAAACTCGAAAATTGAGACCTCGGCAAGTTTCAATTTCATCTCTGTAATTTGTCAATTTTGTCATTTGAATCTTTATTTTTGTTGTAAAATTGCAATATTAAACTGTTTATGTGTCTTTGTGTAACATTTGGAAGTTATTATTTGTTAATACGTTTAATGATAGTGAAAAATATTTGTTGAATTGAGCATTTGAGACCTTTGAAACTTTTACATTCTCACCTTTTTCTTCCATTGTGTCTTAAAAATTTCGTTTAGAAACAAAACTCACTAACTACTAACTAAATATTGCAGATTGTTTCACATTCCGCCATGTTTCAAATGGAAGTTACTCTTTGTTATTAAAGTTAGAGATTAAAAATACTACTTTTTGAGTGTATTGAACGCAGCAAAGCAAACTCAGTGGCCAATCAGAACGACTAATGCAACCGTCTGAGTGGCATATAAACAGAGTCGTTTGGTTTATTGTACAACGTGATCCTGAGGCGGTTGCAAGGAATACTTCGAATAGAAATGCAATAAATTACGTGCATAAAGCTTTTTAAAAAGAAAAATATTGTTTTAATAAACATTTACGATATTAAATATGTTTTTAATCATGTACTAAAGGGGTGTTATTTGTATCCGCGCATTACAGTCTAACAAAACAAACGCTACAGTTGTCAATCAGAGCACGGATCCAACCAATCAGACGTGCGTTCTGACGCAGGCACTACACTCCCGCCAATTCGGACCGGGAGCGCGAGGCAGGCAGCGGGGAAGCCGCAGAAGGATTGTGCTGGTGTCGTTAAAGAGATCAATTTTAGCTCTCCATGACGGTTATTTAGCGACACAAACATACATTTCCCCACAAGACCGGGGGGTGGTTCTACTACCGTCTTGGAATCGAATTTCATCCAGCGGAGAGGTTCCCCACTTGGGTGTAGAGTGCAAGGATGTTGGCGGCGGAAGCACCATCAACGGAGGGGCACTTGGCAGCTTCGACACCTCGTAGACGAGGTAAGCTAATGTCATTAAAAGCGGTGTATAGCACCATTTTGAGTCAATTTGCCCTTTTTGTTATAGTTCTCCCCGTTACAATTAATGAAAACTTTACACATATATACTCGTTATATTTACTCGAAGTGGCTTCGGCCTCCCGAATATACTCCATTTTCGCCGCCTGTACGGTTCTTAAAAGTGGTCGTTTGGACTGTCATGGAAGCGCTACCATTAAAATAGAAGTAACTGTTATTTGGGTCCGCCATCTTTCCCCATTTCCTTTCGCGGTTAACATCGAACTCACCAGTTTTCCCAACACACAAGCCTTCCTCCTCTATCTCCTCACCGTCAAAAGGTGTTCAACAACGGGGTGGTGCAGCTAGACCCGCCGCTGAGTGGTTAGCTCTCTCGGGTGAGCTAAGCTAACCGAATATGACTACATAAACAAACGAAAAATCCATGTATGGAGAAACACTCCTGTTGGGCAGAAACTTTATTGATTAGAGTTGTTTAACATTCATTGACAGCCATTGTTTGTTCTTCTACCACTGCCTGGCGGGAGGCCGAATGGGCCTCTTTATTTGTGCGAATAAACGTGACGTGCATGCCAACAATTGCCATGAAAAGCAGGGGTTGAATTAAGTTAACAGCATCTTCACAAAATGTAACGCCTTTCGATAGTAGAGGCTGGACGAGTACCGAAACAGTATTGATACTCATCTCATTAGCTGCACCGCTTATCCTCAGTAGGGTCGCGGGGGTGCTGGAGCCCATCCCAGCAATCATCGGGCAGTGGGCAGGGGAAACCCTGAACTGGTTGCCAGCCAATCGCAGGGCACACAGGGACAGACAACTCGCTCGCTCATTCACACTTAGGGACAATTTAGACCGGCCAATCCACCTGAAATGCATGTCTTTGGAATGTGGGAGGAAACAGGAGTGCCCGGAGCAAACCCACGCAAGCACGGGGAGAACATACAAACTCCGCACAGTAAGTCCGGTAGCTGGATGTGAAACCACACACGCGCTAACCACTGCGCCGCCGTGCAGCCCAGTGTTGATACTCGTCAAACAGTTGTGGTACTTGTACCAGGATGATAGGTATACAGCTGGACAATATTCTGATACCACTGGACAGGTACCGACTACTGTAGGCTTAAGTACCTGGCTGGATGAAAAAGTACTGGGTCAGATGAGGACTGACACTGCTGAATGAGGACTGATACTGCTGAATGAGTACCGATACCAGTTTTTTTTTTTCAATGATCGTCAAGTCATGTTTATTTTTATAGCCCTTTATCACAAAGAGTCTCAAAGGGCTTCACAGATTATTGCAAACCCCAGACTATTATTACACCATCCCCTGATCTAAAACCTACATGACCATCTCGGGGGACTTGTGGGTAGGGCGCCCGCTCCGAGACTGGGAGGTCGCTGGTTCAAGCCCTAAGACTTACAACATTGGTACTCATTGCCTCCCTGCTTGGCGCTCAGCATTAAGGGTTGGAACACAGCAGTTGGGTATAAAATGGCGGCGCCCTGCTCGGCTGCGGCTGCATCGGCCCGCTACAGTTTAAATGTGCGGGTCAGATGTATCGACATTTCGTTAAGAATGACAATAAAAGTAAATTCTATTCTATTCTATACTGCTGAACGAGTATTGATATTGCTAAATGAGTATTGATACTGCTGAATGAGGACTTATCAACATTAGTACTTGTCCAGCTTGGTAGATAAACATGACACTATTTGCGACACTAGCTTGTCTGTGTATCTATATACCCTGGTCATACCCCTTGAGAGGGGTGACCAACAGCAAGACAAACACATACACAAAAACAAAGAAAAGGGGAGAAAGTGGCAAAAACAAATAATTTGACCATGGCCAACCCGAATGCCCAAACACCCAAACAAGTTAAGCACTTCGACACCCAAGTCGGTCATGCTTTCCGGATGAAACGGGACACAAAAAAGCAGCTATGTCATTCAGGTCAGGGTGACACAACACACTCTTCTGTTCAACAGCTTTCACTGGTTTACCATTGCAGTATCATACAGGTGCCCTTCCCATCCGTTAGAACACGTCTAAACATCCCACTATCCTTTCACAACACCACTCCACTCATTCCTATCACCACCAAGAGCTCTAGCTTCCACTACATTTAGCACTCTTTCCTCCAGTGCACTCATAACTCTATCCATTTAGGTCAATCGCGGCCTTCCTCTTGGTCTCCTTCCATTTACTTCTGAACAAAAGTAAAAACTTCTTCACAAAATGCAATGCCTATTGATAGTAGGGCTGGATAAGTACAGCAATGGTGTTTATACTCGTCAAACAGTTGACATGGATCAATATCGTTGTACAACTCAAATTCTGATACCACTGGACAGGTACCGATGATCATAGCCTTAAATACCTGGCTGGATGACAAAGTACCGGGTCAGTTGAGTACTAGTACAGCTGGCTGAGTACTGATTCAGTATCAACATCAGTACTTAAGTCTGTTAGATAAAGATGAGATGTTTTCCAACACTAGCTTGTAAAGGCAAGTTTGAATAAAGTTAGAATCAGCTTCACAAAATTTTAACGCATATTGATAGTAGGGGCTGGATAAATACCGATACGGTATTGGTACTCGGCAAGCAGTATGGTACTTGTACCAAGATGATGTGTATCAATATCGTTGTACAATTCAAATTCTGATACCATAGGACAAGTACAGACAACCGTAGACTTGTAATGGGGCTGACGAGTATTGATACTGGTCAAATAGTATTGATACTGGTCAAAGAGTATTGATACTCGTCAAACAGTGTTGGTACTTGTACCAGGATGATGTTTGTCATTAGAGCTGGACAACTCAAATTCTGATACCAGTGGATGGGTACCGACAGCAGTATTCTTAAGTACTGTGCTAAATGACCAAGTACCGGGTGGAATGAGTACTGATACTGCGGGACGAGTACGTACCAATACTGTATCTGTATCAGTACTCGTCCAGCACTGTAAATAAACGGGATAGGTTTCGCAACATTTGCAATGAAAAAGCAAGGTTAAAACTTCTTCACAAAGTTAAATCCATTGTAATAGTAGGGCTGAACAATTACTGATACAGTAACAGTATTGATACTTGTCAAGCAGTATCAGTTCTTGTCCAGCCTTAATTTCCAGGTTGACGCCTGACAATACTGCTGGACAACTGGAATTCTGATCCCACAGGACAGGTACCGATGACCCTAGCCTTAATTACCGGGCTGGATGACAATGTACGAGACTGGATGAGTACGCATACTTCTGGACGAGTCTTGATAGTACTCTATTTCTGCTCGGTATATAAAAGTGACATGTTTTGCAACACTTGGCATTAAAAAGCAAGGTCTGAAAAAAAGTATCTGTACCTGTCAAGCTGAATGGGTACTTGTCCAGCTTGAATGACCAGGCTGCTATTTATCAATACCGCTGGCCTTTATGGCAATACTCTTTACATAGCTTATACCATCATTCTCAAGCTCTTTAGTATAATTTTTCACTTGATAATAAAGGCCTGGCTCACTTTGTTGTCTCATTGCAACTTATTCTGGTGTTGTCTGACTTTCTTACTGAAAATCTTTTGTTTTCCTGTTTAGGAAAACAAAATAAGGCCAACAAGAACCTCGTACAAGGTAAATGCCGCGCAAATATTAGTATTTATTAGGTAGACTGCCCTTGGTTTCTCATTTTTATAATCCGCTTCAATAATGTCATAAGTGGCAGCAGTCATTGTGGAATTTTTTTTTTGTATGGGAAAAAAGGATAACACTTAAACATGGAATAAGCACTGCTGACATTGCTCTTGCTATTAGTAATTGTCCATTTATGGTTTTGGAGAAGCTCGTCATCATTTGCAACTCAATTTGCTGAAAGAACTTGCCAGTACTCTTAATTAAGTCACATTTACAGACTTTTGACTGATTGAATCAGGAGTTTATTTTTATAATGTACGGATTGGTAGAGATTTTAATTTTGAAGAAATGTACCCCAAATTTTGTCATGTTCTCTACATTACATTTTTTTTATTTATTTCTCATTGTATTTATCATATTTATAGCTGTTCTTTCTAAATGTGCTGTTTTTTCTATGTGCAGCACGCCTTCCTTTCAAGCGCTTGAACCCAGAAACCCCAAAAAGCAAGCCATCACCGAAGCGCCCTTGCACAGACGTTTGCCCAGTTTCTGACGGGGAAAACGACAACGAGTCTTCTTCTCTCACTTTGCCCAGTAAACCCCCATTGGTTAACGGCCGCGGACCCCTCGATTGCTTCTTGAGCAAAAGGCTCAATTCCGCCTCTGACGAGAACATAATAGATTTGACCGACTGTACTTCCCCCGTCAAATGTCAAGATCCTTTCATCACTCCCGGCTGCACATTAACCGACAGAAAAAGCGAGGACTTGTCCTGTGGCAAATCCAGATGCTCGGATTCAGCCGCTGAAACGTCAAACTGCAAAGAAAATCCTGAAAATCAGGACTATGAAAAGGTGGCGGCGGATGAGGACAGCGAGGAGGACGGGATCATACCACTTGATATGACAAAGGAAAGCGACAGCGAGCCCGAAGAGCCGGACGCGTCGAGGAACGTTTCCAGTGTTGGGGAAAAATCAACGCTGTCTAATTTGTCGGGAAGTCCTACGTACGAAAGCACGCCAGACAGGAGCATAAAAGATGACCCCACGCCTACCACTGATCCTACTACCGGAGAAAGTGTAATACAAGTTTGTAATTGCATGCATAAGACACGACATCTTTGAGTCAAATTGATGTAATTTCATCTTGTTTTATTTCCCTAGGAATTAACGTCAACTTCTAAAATACCTGTCGATACACAGAAGCCTAAAAGACGCTCCTTAAAGGTGAGACGCATGTTTGTCCTTAAAATAATGTATAATATATGGTCTAAGCCAGGGGTCAGCCCCCTTTTCGGAGTGGAGTGCCACTTTCAAATGTCCTTTTAAATCAGTGCGCCACACCAAGATTAATGACTCGCACAACAATTTTTTTTATATCAGAGTTGTAATTTTTCACCAGTCCAAATATACAACATGGATAGACATTGGAATCGTATAATTGACAATGAACTACAATCAAAAACCAAGTCATCTGGACAGTTGCCATACTATCCATCAATGAAATCTAATTACAGAAAATATCAAAAATTGATACGCACACAAGCTTCTTTAATATATTCGCCATCAGTAAATGGTTTTCCGTGCTTTGCCACGCAGTGAGCAATGTGATAGCTTGCTTCAGTGGTGGGGTTTTTAGTTGTGACAAAGGTTTTCAGGGTCCGTGTTTTGTTTGCCGTACCTGGGCCCAGCGCGTTTTAATGTCTCCGCCTTTTTAGACTCGTCCTTGAATTTGTGTTCATGTTTCGTCTCGTAATGATGTTTCACTTGATGTGCGAGGTACAACGTTCTCAAGGCATAATGCACAAACAGCACGGTCATTTTTTTGCACAAAGCCCCAGTCATCTGTCCACGCTGGCTGAAAAGAACAAGATTTTTTTCTCTGGGGGAGCTGTCGTGATTCATTCATTTATGGCGCGCCTGTGTTTCGTTGGCTGGGTTAAAACACGGATCTCTACTCTGCGAGGCGCAGACACACACTCACACACGGAGCAGAGGAGGAGGAGCGCTACCGTAAAGCCTCTAAACAACACGGCGCGCAACTGAAAATGTCTAAATTTCTTTTTTTTTTTTAAATCATTATTATTTTGCCGTGTGCTCGCGTGCCACTGCTGGCACACGTGTCATAGGTTGCCGACCCTTGGTCTAAGCCAATGGGTCACCAACATTTTTGAAGCTACTGATTAACGCCAAGCTCTGCCTGTTAGATATGCATTCTGCCTCTTGCAGAATGAGTCCATGGTAACTCTTCTACAAACCAAAGTCACTACATTTCATCTTATACAGCGTCATATTTGCAAACTTTGCAAGTTGTGTTTTTATTGGCCGTATCCAGATTAAATTGCTCCCAAACTTGAGAAACTTAGGTTCCTGTATTTGATGTTGACACTGTCATTTCTGTATGTTACCGCTCATGAAAGATGTCACACTGGAGTCAACTTATTGTTGCATTATTGGTATGACCCCTGTTCTGAAGCTGCTGTTTTCTTGGTCCTTTAGAGTCTCAAAGAGCAAGAAGAAAAGCGTCGTCTGCGCCAGGAGAAAGAGCGGCAAAAGGAGGAGGCCAAAGCAGCCAAGGAGAAAAAAAGGGAAGAGAGCCGCAGACTGAAGGAGGAACGTGAAAAGGAAAAGCGAGAGAAGAAGGAAAAGGACGAGCAAGAGAAGCGGGTGAAAAAGGAGAAAGAAGAGCGAGAAAAGGCAGAGAAGCTCAAAGCAAAAGAAGAGCAACGCAAATCCAAACTGGAGTGAGTGCCACACATTTCCAGGCGTTTGTTTTGTTTTTCCTTTTCCTCAACACATTTTCCCCCTTAGGGCTAAACTTGAGGAGAAGCGCAAGAAAGAAGAAGAGAAGCGAGTGAAGGAAGAGAAAGATGTAATTTAATTTTGGAAGAACATTTCTATTTTTTTCACATATGTGAGTAATGTGATGTTTTCACTTTTTAGCGCCTCAAAGCAGAAAAAGCCGAGATCACGAGGTTTTTACAGAAGCCCAAAATCCAGCAGGCTCCAAAGGTGAGTTAAAGGCAACATGGTCAATATAGCAAATTCTTGACTCTTTTCCCCCCCATCAGACTCTCGCTGTGGCTTGCGGGAAGTTTGCACCCTTCGAGATCAAGGACAACATGTGCATGGCGCCGTTGTGCCGGGTCCAGTTTGAGGAGTCTGCACTGGAAGAACTCGACCGCTATTTGTCACAACCCTGCGACGAAGCCCGTTCACTCGAGGACTGGATAAGCCAGAAACCTCGGCGCTCTGAAGCCACTAGACCCAGAGCCACAAACACTGATAGGTATATGATACACAAATGATTGCAAGACGTTATTTTTACTATTTTCAAAACAAACTAACCGATACAGTTGGCAATGTGACAGTTTTGTATGGTGTAGGATAGAAACTTAGTCATTAGGCTAATGCCTTCCACAGCCTCGTACCCCATATGGAATCATGAGAATTGTATACACCCAATAAACATTAAAGACAAAATAGCATTAAGTACCACTAGTGCATTGTATATTATTAAATAACATTACAAAAATAAATGTACATGTCAAGAAAGCATGACATTTTATTTACATTTGGTGTGATAGGAGTGGAGTTAGTGGATGGATGCAAGGGGAGGGACATGGCAGATTAAGAATCAAACTGATCTCAATACTTCAAGTTGCGAGGATTGTTATGATTTCCTTGCTCTAATCACTTTATTTTTGCAACTTGGTAAGGGTAACGATTCGAGCGCCTTCTTCAGATGTCTTGATAATGGCAACCTTTTTTATTTTCCACGGTTATCATGTTTTTGCTCCTTCCTTTAGCATTTGTGCAATTCTTGGGACTCATCGCTAATCCAATTGCAGTTTGTTGCATGAGATTCTGCACATAACTAAGAAATGAAGCACTTTGGCGGGAGATCAGCCAATAGCGTATCTGCATTTTCATGAAGCCGTGATGCAAACTATTAGCAGACCAGAGTCTCATGTCGATCATTAGCAGGCAAGCATTCAAAAGACATTCAAGACATGTGACTCACCTAATCATTTGTACGATGACTGCAAAATACATTCTGTAAGTTTTTGGGCTCATACAGTTTTTTTTGGGGTTTTTTTGGGGGGGGATCCAGTCTGGTGGGAATATAACATACTGAGAGGCCAAAAGAACATGGTTTTCTACATCATAATGTGAATACGTTGTAAGCGCTGGACGCTGTAACTGAGGGCGTCTACTAGGGCTGCACGATTTTGGAAAAAAAAGCCCAATTGCAATTTTTCAGATCTAAATTGCAATTTCGATGCGATTTTCGATTTTAAAAGAAAAGTGCATTTTCTGTCTAAGTTTTTTCCCGAGGAGAACATACACATAGTGATATGCAAACATAACTTGAGATGACTTACTTAGAGACAGAGAGTATACGACTGGAACAAAATATTAACGATAGATGTGCAAATGAAAACAGAATTGCAGTTAAATATATTGTCTTTGTTGTCATTATACAAAAGGATAACGAAATTGAAGGGCTATTCCTTTCATTGTTGGGAAACGCTTAAGATTTTACACGCTATAGTCGGGTCCCCGCAACTCCTGCAATGTCTTTATGGTGATAAAAATACAAGAGTCACAAATGTAGAGGTTTTCTACGAGTAGTAGCTCCAAGTCATCCGCTTTATTTGTAATGGATCTGGAGTTTGTGACTAGCCACGATCGCTAGTGGTGGCTTAAGACCTGTTAGCCTAGCTGTTAGCTTTCCCTTCCGACGCCGCCTCGATTCCCGTACGCGATAAAAACCAGGGAGCAACCGCTGGTGATCAGCTTTCCTTGACGATTCTTGTCGGCCCAACACTCCGCCAATTAATTCACAAACAGGAACTGAATCCTTAAAATAAGGTAGTGGTTTGAGGTTATACTGTCGCACCATGTCAAATTGCATTATCTTTTCTATTTCGGTTAATCATGCAGCCCTCGTGTCTACTGTAGTCTGATTTTGCTTCAACAAGTTTCTCAATAATTTTACGTGACTAAAACCTAATAAAACTTACATTTTAAAAGTCTTTTCTGCAACCTTTTTTTTCTCTCCAGCGATTGCATAGCTGTGGACGGGCCCAAATCAGAGGGCGTCCCCGACCGCAAGCTCTACGGACCAATGAAGCTGCTGTTGTTTCGGGAGAACCACCGGCCAGCTTACTGGGGCACTTGGAGGAAGAAGAGTATGCACATCTCGCCACGCTGTCCCCTCAGGAAAGACACGGTAAGAACACAGTCATCTTTCAAGCAATTGGGATGAATGCTTTTTCAATATTTGGAGCTTATTTCGTCAAGTCCCATGTCCTGGAAAGTGAGGTTGTACTTTTGCAGGATATGTTGGACTATGAGGTGGACAGCGATGAAGAGTGGGAGGAAGAAGAACCAGGAGAGTCCCTCTCACACAGTGAAGGGGTGAGTTGTGTTAATGACTCCTCCATTAAGAAGGCTCTCTGGTTTACTGGCGACTGGCTATATAATTGAATTGTCTTTGTCATTGATATCAACACTCTGAAACATTAAATGCAACGAGATTGGACATGGCATTACAGGGGAAACCATGTAATAAAGACTTTAAAAAGAAAACGAAAGATAATAAAAGATATTTACAACAAAGGGGTCGGAAACATTTCTGACCCAGAAAGACATAAAAGTAAAAATTATAAAAAAAGAGATGGAGCAATACTATATAGTTTAAGACTAAATTCAACAAAACTGCCAAACCCGCTCTCCAGACAAAAGCTATTCTTCAGCCTATTTCACTGCGTGTCATTTGATCAAATCTATGCAATAGGAATACTGCCAGAATCTGTGCCCTATATCAATATAAATATACCACTCGCCATAGTGTCTCGCCATATAAGAGCATTTGACTGAAGGCCCACACTGCCGTAACCAAACCTCTCATTAGCAAAAAATAAATCAAAAAGCTGGACTGAGATTTGTCGAGGAGCATGTTGTGTGGACGGAGGAGAACTACTCCAGAGTTCACTTCAGTAATGCCTCATTTCCAGCTACATGGCTGAGTGAATGCAAATGTGTATCACAGCCTTCTTCAGCAGCACTTTGTTCCTTACTTGCGTTCATTACCCAACAACCCTGCAGTTTTCATGCAGGACAATGCTCCGTGTAAAAAAAGCAAAACTGGTAGTTTCCTTGAAGGTGAAAGTGAATAAATGGCATGGCCTGCCCCAGACTCCTGATATCAACTCAATAGAGAACCTCTAGAAAATCATCAGTGACAAAGATGAGGTCAAGAAACCCTCTATAATCACCAAACTGTGGCAGAGGCTGGAAGAGGAATGGACCAAAATCACACCCTAGCAGGATGAGACACTAGTTCAAGTGCAATTCTTACTAATTGCTAACTGTTTTAACCTTGAATTGTTTTTTTTATTTTTCATACCTAAGTTATTGTTCTTTAATTATGATCAGTGTGTTCTCCAATTTTAATCAACACGTTTTCTGAAAAACATTTTTTTGGGGTAAAATGCCTTTTAGTCATTTTGTTTAAAAAAAAAAAGTGTTGTAGTACCATGACATATACGCACAATAAAACAGTGGAGATGGTATTATTTCAAAATGATTCAATTTTATAAGTTGTTCCGTAATTTTGATCTCCAGTTTATATTGGACTGAACCAAATTATAACTCAGTGTTGCTTTGGCTCTGGAACGCCACAGAGAAATGTTACCTCCGAGCCATATGTACCTATAAAAAGAGCCACGTATGGCTTGCGAGCCCTAGTTTCCTGACGGGTTAGAGCCTGGCCTAAGTGGTAGTAATAGTGCAATACGGAAAGACGAGAAAGAATAGTGCATCGTAACAATAGTGCAATGAAAGTGCAATAACAATTAGCGGCAACAAAAAAACAAAACAAATACATCACAAGGTGTATACATTTCGTAGCATATAGCTAATTTAGTGCATGTGGCATTAAAAAAACAAATCTGGACAGACCTCTTTTAATAGTGAAAGGCCTTCATTGGAGTGTCTAGATTTATATAAGTTGATATGGACTATGCTTAAGGCAGTTTTCCCCTTTCAGGAGGATGAAGATGAGGGCGGTGAGGACGACGACGACAACGACGGGTTCTTCGTTCCTCACGGTTATCTTTCGGAAGACGAGGGGGCACTTGAGGAAGTGGTACGCGGACCGACTTTCAAATCGGGGGGAGGCGTTCTTTAAGAAAGGTCTCCTAGTCGTCGCGCTCCTGTGCAGGATGGTGGCGACCTGGAAAAGCAGAAACTGCAGCAGAGGCTGAAGGCCAGGGAGTGGGAAGAGCTGATGTCCTCGAAGAACAAAGTCAAGAGGCTGCAGCCGGTGGTGAGGGGCTGCCTCTGGGAGGGAAACGCCCTGGTCTCCGATCTCCTGCAGTCCTACGCCGCTTGCCTCATTGAGCCGTTACCCAAGGCTGACAAGAGCGCCAGCCCGGAAGAGCAGGCGGAAAAGAGCAACAGAGAAGCTCAGTGTAAGCTATTTGAAAAAGAAAGTCTCACAGGATTTGTTGAGTCCAACCTAAATTTACTCGGAAGATGTTTGCTCTTTCCAGTGCTTGGTAGGCTGCTCCCGCTGCTGCATGGCAACCTGAACAGCAGCAAGGCGATCATCAGCGAGTTTCAGGAATTTTGTCGTCAGCAAACTTCATCCTCCGCTTCACCCCCTCTACTCTCCAGCCCAGAGAGCTCGGTAGACGTGCCCACACGGTAAAGCTACAGCCTTATACTTAAAGCAGGAGTCTCAAACCTGGTGGTACTGGGTTTCTACGGGAGGCTATAATCCTTAAAAATGCTTGAATTTGAATGTTGTGCTATAATCCTTAAAAATGCTTGAATTTTGGGTGAAGTGCTAGAAAATGCATGAAACGATTTCCATTGCCGTGTTTCCTGGCAGTCTGACTCGATGGTCCACGCTTTGGAATAAAGAAATATGAGAAAAAAAAGTGCATGAAAATGACGCCGATGGTGGCTTCAGTCCTCATTAGTGAACTGTCAAGTGAAGGGGTGTAAAACAGGCGGCCCATGGGCTGGATCAGGCCCGCTAAGGGATTGGATCCGGCCCGCGAGACAACGCTGAGAGAAGCGCAAGAGAAAAATGAGCTACAGGTCGAAATATGTCCAGTAGATGTTGCCAAAGCCAAGTGCCTCTCACAAAGACGCTGTACATGTATTTCTTTCTCTCTGTCTGTCTGTCTGTTTTTTTTGTTTCTGTGTGTCTCTCTGTGTCTGTATCTCTTTTACTCTGTCTCTCTTTTTCCTCTTTCTTTGTTACTCTGTCTCTTTCTCACTGTGTGTCTCTTTACCTTTTTTTGGTCTCTTCCTTTTCTCTCTTTCTCTCTCGCTCTTTAGCTTTCCCCTTCTCTTTCTCTCCTTCTCTTATGTCTCCTCTCTTTTTCTTTTTCTATTTTGCTTTGAATTTCTTTCTTTCCCCCTCTCTCACTAGTTCTCTTTTTGTTTCTCGTGTTCTCTCTCTTTCTTCTCCCCTCTCTCACTAGTTCTTTTTGTTTCTCGTGTTCTCTCTCTTTCTTTCTTATCTACTAGTCCAGCCCCCAAGAGAATGTTTGTTTTATCGTGTGGCCCCTGTGTTAAAATGAGTTTGACACCCCTTCTATAGAGCCCTTTCTGTGTTTGTAAACAAGTGTGACTTTTAGAAGCAGCACATACATTAATGAAGCAGAATGGCAGAATTCATGTCAGTTTATAGCAGCCCATCGACTGACTAACATCTCAAAATAGCACAAAGTATGTACTAGCAGGAAGATGGCGACTTTGTTTTAGTCATTAAACTCAACAAAAAAAAATATTCGTTTGATCGGCGCTGGATATTTTCCTTTGAAGACGCTGGAAAAATTGGCCTTGAAAGTGCTTGAATTTGGCCATGAAAACTGTAATAACCCTGAATTTTGAACCCACCCAAAATAACCTTTGGTACAAAATAATGCAAAACGTCTTTATTTGTTAGTTAGCCATTTATGTCTCAAAATGAGGCAGAATTTGCTACGTGGAATAATTTTCACTATTCTAAAGCATTTCCTGTTAAACACGAGTTCATTGGCCTCGGTCTGATTTGGTCGTCGGCCTGTATTTCCTCCTCAGAATACAATTGAAACGCCTGATCCAAAACAACGCCGTTTACGAGAAGCGCGCCACCTACCGACGCTGCTGCTGGTACGTCCACGCGGAGGTCCTCTCCCGCTTCGGCCTGGAGTCTCTCCCGGTGCCCGGCCAGTGGTCCTACCTCACCGGCGGCGCCCGGGAGGAGTCCCGCGAGGAGGCGGCGACGGGATCCGAGGGCAACTCCCCGACCGCGCCGCAGACCCCCTCCGCCACCTCCGCGGCTTCCAAGAGGAAGAGCACCGGCAGCATGTCCATCACCAAATTCATGAAGCGATGTCACGAGCCGGAACAGGTAAAACGTTTTTGAATTGAAGGGGGAAAAAAGGGGGTTTCTTTTCCATAATATTTCTTTTGACTTCTTTCAGGCTGCAGAGAACGAGGCGGACGGTTTTCAAGCTGACACGGAGGATGACGACGACTGCATTTTTGTCTCCATGGAAAGTGGTGAGGCCAGCATTGAAAATCGCCTTTTTTGTTGTCCTTGTCAAACTTTAAATACTCTGTCCATGATTTAGATAGAGATGAATACAGAGATAGATAGATACTTTATTCATCCCCGCAGGGTTGGGTAGGGTTACTTTAACTGGATTACTTTCAATTACTTTTGGATGACTCCAATACCAAATATGCTAATAACAGACAAAAGAAACTAAATATGAATAAAATGACTAAATGTTGTGCAGGCTTGGGGAGTAACGGAATACATGGAACGGCAAAAATGATGTTGGCAAGCTGTTTGGATTTATTTTCATTTTGTTTCTGTCGCATTTGATGTTAGTTTTGCCGGAGATCAAAGAGATCAAAGCCAGGAGAGAAAGCTTACCACGTGTTGTGAGTCATCATTTTATTCATATTTAGTTTCTTTTGTCTTTTATTGGCATATTTGGTATTGGAGTCATCCAAAGGTAATTGAAAGTAATCTAGTTAAAGTAACCCTACCCAACCCTGCATCCCCGTAGGGAAATTCACACTTCCAGCAGTATCCCTTGTGTTGAAAAATAAAATAATAAAATAAAAGATGTAGAATACAAAAATACCCACTATAACGTGTTGATACCGGCCGAGTCATTCCTAAGACTTAAAAAGTGGTCGGCGGCGCCCTCTGTTGGCTGCGGCTGCATCGGCTCGCTACAACGGGTCAGGTGCAATCGACATTTCGTTCTGTGTACATTGTTACACAGAATGACAATACAAGGAAATTATTATTATTTAAATAGTGCTACGGAAAATACACACTGTAATAAAAATAGGGTAATATGCAAATGTGGGGGTGGGGTTTAATGTAGCCTTTTACTCCCCTGGGTGGAGTTAAAGAGCCTCATGGCTTGAGAAAGAAATGATCTCCTCAGAACCTCTCAGAATATAAGTCGCACCAGCCCCCCAAAAAATTAGGAAAAAACATGAGTAGCGCCGGAGTATATGTCGCATTTTAGGGGGGCATTCAAATTAAAACCCACCCATCTTGAAAGGCAACGGGCTGAATGAGTCTGTACGAAATATTACATGATTGACATGCCTCCTAATTTCAGTTACAAAGTGACATTTTGAGTTATTCAGATAACTAGCAAAAATAGCACGTTTACCATACTCATCTTCACTCTAAGTGAATAAATCCAATGAAATTTTCATCTTCGGAGTCATAGTAGACGATCCGCTTTCATTTCCTCCTCCCACTTATACATCACTTAAACCACCTCTGCTTTTCGGCTGCATATTTGAATATTTGCAGCTTGTAATCTGCAGAAAACGGTTTTCTTTCGGTGCGATTTTTGCCCAGTTGTTTTTATAAATTACCAGTGTCGTGCCGAAAAATGTTCTCTAAGGCAAAGAGCCGCAGTATATAGAAAATATGATGAGGCAAAGAGCCGCATTCTTATTGGCCAAGAGCCGCATGCGGCTCTCGAGCCACGTGTTCGCCACCCTGCTCTAGAATATACAGACGCTGCCCTACTTACAAATGAGATCGGTTTTAGACGATCGTTTGTTAGTTGAATCTGTTGGTAAGTTGCTTCAGATTTTGTCTGTTTAGGGTTTATAGAAGTATGTTTAAGGCTTGTATAAGTAACCTGTCTTGTTTTGTACTAAAAACAAACATTTCATAAAATAATATGCTCTATAAAGATAAAAAAAGAGTTAAGTTTAACTTACTTTTGGAAGATGAGCTTCAAGAGTTAGGCTCCTTCCTCCTCCGTGGTAAAAATTGGCCGAAAAAAAGCGATCCAACCGTTTTCTCAACCGCATCAAGCTTTCTTATTCCACTTTATTTTCTAATTAAATAGCTCGCTCCTTCTTTAAGCTTCACACCATCCATATTGAATGGATGCACCAGATATGAAACAATAAAAATGTCAACGTTCTGAGTGGGCTGGAGATACAGTAAAGAATGTTTACACACAAACTAGGAAGAGATATTAAACAATAAATATTTAAAAGTTTTTGCGCTGGAGATAGAGTATGGAATGTTTACAGACAAACTAGGAAGAGGAAGAGGAAGCTGGATTTTTTTCTTCGGGGTGGATGCTGGGTGAGCTCTCACAGCGCCACATGCCGGTAGAGGCATAAAGGAGTACTACAATACTGTCCTGTACTCTGACAAAGTGTACACAATACAAAGTTTGTCTTACAGCAATGTCCAAGTATTTTTGGACATCCCGAAAGAAATGTTTGTATATACTGTTTTTCGTATCTCGAACGTTCGTAAATAGGGGAGCGCCTGTCGTTTCTGTGATGGAACATAGCCATTTTTGTCCCTAGGCCCAGCCCAAAAGAACGCCTCCCCTGAGGAAAACGACACGATGGAAGTCACTCCCTCCGACACGGCCGCTCTCCCGGAGGCCAGCGCCGCCCCCGCCACGGCTTAGATAGCCAGGCGCTTCCGCTTTGGACCCGCCTAGCCTCATTTTGTCCCGAATTTCCTCACAGCGGGATCGCCGCCCCCCCTTAAACGTTCCCCCCCTCGGCCAGGTCGTTCGAAACGGATCTGGCGCGACACTAACGAGAAGCGGCATTATGTAAGCGCGTCAAAAGCCGTAACGCCGTCTGTCGCGTATAAACATGGCCGACGGCGCCGTGGGACGGAAGGTTCCGCTCGAACTATTCCCCGAAGGCTCGCTGGAGTAGCTGCTTAGATCCAGCGGGGGGGACGTTTGATATCATTTTGCAAGCGTACTTGAATGAGTAAAAAAAATCATTAAACACTTCTGAAATGGCTGCTTCGTTTGATTAATCTTGATTTGACTTGAAATAATTCACGCTTATGCATGCAAATAGGTGTCATTTACGTTGCCTCCTGGAGATATTTTTATTTTAAAATCGAGTCTCTGACCTGCATTTAATACCCCCATTCCATAATAAATTCCATCCATCCAGTCATTATCTGCACCGCTTATCCTCAGTAGGGTCGCGGGTTTGCTGGAGCTCATCCCAGCTGTCTTCAGGCAGTGGGCAGGGGACACCCTGAACTGGTTGCCAGCCAGTCGCAGGAAACACGGGGACAGACAATTCGCTCGCTCATTTACACCTAGGGACAATTTGGACCGGCCAATTAACCTGACATGCATGTTTTTGGAAAGTGGGAGGAAACCCACGCAAGCACGGGGAGAACATGCAAACTCCACACATGAAGGTTCGATCTCATGACCTCTGAACTGTGCCGCACACGTGCTAAACACTGCTCCACCGTGCTGCCCATAATTAATTCCATTCCATTTATATTTTTCTCGCTTACTTAAAAAATGTGACCTGCGAGAATTGCGTTTTAAACTACAGTTCAGTTTTTAAAAAAGGAATATTTGACTTAAAATAAGCAACATATTATTTTGCTCATCTTATTGAGGATTAGTCCGCCAAAATAAAAAACATTGTTAAAAATAAAAATTTTAAAGGACAATGTGTAATATTTAGTGCCTCCAATCGGTAAAACATCGATTTGAACACTCAGCTAAAATATAAACTATTGTGCCTCCTAGTGGTAAAACATCGATTTGATTACTAAGCTAAAATATAAACTATCAATTTTTCACAGAAACATGGGTCAAGAAATTTGTAGAATCCATACCTCGTAGTCGCTGCCATGTTTGTCTGGCATGTTGCTTCTATACAGTGCACATAAGACACTGGTTTTCATTCTATCTGCTCATCGGGGGCCTTAGGGATTCAGTGTCTTGCCCATGGACACTTTGACATATTGTACAGAGGAGCTAGGAATCGAACCTGCGACCTCTCGATCGGCAGTGGCTCAGTAGGTAGAGCGCTCCTCTTGGGATCAAGAGATCGCAGGTTCGACTCTGGGCTCCTCCGTGTTACATGTCGAAGTGTCCTTGGGTAAGACACTGAACCCCTAATGATAAGCAGGTAGTTGCCTTGCATGGCTGCACGGCCGCTATTGGGAAATGTGAAGCACACTGTATGTAAAGTGCTTTGGGAAGTCCTGACTTGAAAAGCGCTATAAAAATGCAGATCATTTCATTTTCTTTCTTTCTCTTCTCTCTTTTTCCTTCTCTTTTCCTCCCTTAACCTCATCATTTCTCTTTCATGCTGTGTCTTTTTTTCGCTTTCTTTGTTCCTCTTTCTCTCTTTGCCTAGCCTTCTTTTGCTTTCTTCCTTTTCTCTCTCTTGCTTTCCCTTTCTCTTTTCTCTCTTTCTATTTTTCTTTGGATTTCTTTCTTTCCCCCTCTTTATCTTTTGTTTCTCATGTTCTTTCTTTTTCTCTCCCTTTTTTCTTCTTTTCTTTCCTTTCTTTTCTTTCTTTCGTGTCCCACCCTCTTTTTCTCTTATTTCTTACTCTCTAATCTACTCCTCCGGCCCCCAAGAGAATATTCTACATGTGGGCCCCCGAGTTAAAATGAGTTTGATACCCCTGGTTTAGATGATTGTAATTCATTGCTCTGCAGACTCACCTAAAAAAAAAATCAGAAGCCTGCAATTGCTGCAAAATTCAGCAGCACATTTTCCCTAGCGCTCGATAGCTTGTTCGAGTTGCATTTATTTCAAAAGTGCTCCAACACACATGTCGATAAATTCATCTTTTCAGAAGAAATCAAACTCTCAATGCGATGCAAGCGAACTTTATTCCAGGCAAAATAGGTTAACAAGATTTCTCTTATTTTGAAAATCCACAGAAGACGAAATGCCGGGAATTAGCTTCAAGGTGACAGTCACTACATAAGCCAGTCATTTATTTAATATACAGTAATAAGAAATGCCATTTGAGGTAGTTTGTCACCTTTAGTTGAAAAAGAAAAGGATTTGGATCAAATGAACGGTGGTACTGTGGGCAAAATCAAGGCATTGTTTCTGAAATGGATGTTTTTAATTTGGCATTCCCGGTTTTTGCACAATGTTTGATACAAACAAATACAATTCACAAACATTTTTTAAAAAAAAAAATACATTTACCGACAGCTGTGGTCCTGTGGTGCGTTTAGGATCATGGTATATCGGAAACTCTGTTTTTTTGGGCTAAATTTGGACTAAAATGGAATTTTTCCTTCTAAGGCCGCAATGGACTGCGATCGATGGTTCTTAAAACAGGCGTGTCAAACGTAGGGAACGCGGGCCTGATCTGGCCTTTTGGGTGGTTTAATCGGGGCCTGCCGTCGATTGAATGTCAAAAAATGAGCCAGTCAGGGGTCTCCTATTAACCGTTAAGGTGCCCGCGAACCTTTTCTGAAAATTGCTCACCAGTGCTGGGTCATTGTAATTTTCTAGTAAAATGATTTTTTGAGAGGAGTCTATTCAACTGTGTGAATATTTACCTAGTAATAAGTAGCAACATTGTAATAACATAAGTTATTTTAAAAACTCATTCCAGTTTATGAGCTTCATGGACAAAAAATGTATTCTAGTATTGCTAATTATTTTGAAGCAATTACGAGAATAGAAGGAGAATCTATGTATTTAAATAGATTAATTTATTCATACTTGTATTGATTTATTTGACAGGAAATAACTCAATTCCAATTCGTGTTTTATAAAGCGAATGAGCTAGCTATCATTTTAGCTTTGTAGCTAGGTATCTGTCGCCCTACCTTTTTAGCTATCCAGCTGGCTTTTTACATTTGTTTGCATGCTATCTAGCTAACATTTTTGCGAGCTATCAAGCTAAATTTTGTCCTCCTTTCTAGCTAGCTATGTAGCGTTTTAAGCTTTCTATCTGCCTATTTAGTCAGATTTTTACTCAAAGCTAGCTAATAAAGTTACATACTATTTTATACGCCGTTTTATTCCACTTATACTCAAAAATACTTGTCCTAAGTTTGACCTCAGCCTTGAGTGCATTTCTTAAGAAGGGTGTCGTAAACCACCTGTGCTTTGGAATGTGTCTTTGGTTTCAGTCTGTGCAGATAACAATGACTTATCACCTCGCCTGGGGGGGTTAAAATGTGTGTGTCGTGCCCCATTCTGTCCGTATCACCCTTCTCCCAAGCTTCAAAGGACCATTGGGGAATTTGCATTGCCACAGCACGGATCAATCAGCCAGAGGTTTGGTCATGGGGTGTGAACATTTCATCGGCATGGGTGATAAAAAGAGGAGACCCCAGAACCTCGTCGTTTTCTGCAAACGATTGTAATTGGCACAGGCAAAATTACCTGATTTGTTCAACTCTTTGATTCGGCTAAATTGTTATGTGGACTACCTTTGTCGTTCGGCTAATTCAATTTCTCCGACTTCTGGGCATGCTCCAACTGTAAGGGATTACACAAGACACAGGTAGTGTCTTCGGAGTCAGATTTCAGTATAAGAAATGTTAAAACCTTACATGATCTAGTGCCCTTTTAGGTTTTTTTTTTTACGTGTTCACCTGTCTAACTATCAAGCTACTTTTGAGCTATTAATCTAAATTTCTATTTTATCAATTAACATCAAACCCGGTGGGATTAGTAACAAAAAGTAGCCCTGGAGACCCCTGCTTTAGGTAATTACAATCAAAAGTTATGATATTTTTAAATTCATGCAAACCAAACTCCATCTGATAGAGGGCAGTGTTGCGTTTGCAAAACGTGAGTTGGTTCATGTGTAAAACTGCGTTCCATTCCAAACGTGAAAATGTCTTCTTGTTTGTGAATAAATGATCCCTCGTCATACATGATACAATATGTTGGGTAAGGTTACTAATGTAGGCTGGATGATATTGCGTAATCCTAAAAATACTGATCCGGTCCGCCTCCCAACACAAAGTCTGGATTTGGCCCCAGAGCCAAACTTTGACACCCCTGCCTTAAAAGGTCAAGCAGATCAATTTGAGATCATCTGTTAGGGGGTCTTTTATTGAAAGGGGAAACGTTTTCAGTGCCACGATCCAATATTAGACGACGCGTTTGTTAAGACAATGGCCGACGACGGTAATGAACACGAGCGTGCCGGGCCGGTTAGTGAGGGACAAGATGGCCGCCACGCTCAACTCAGCTCGCAGATGTTCTGCAGAAGCTCCGGTTTCAGGAGGGCCGAACTTTTGCCGCCTGCTGCCGCGATGTCCGCCTGCACGGCTGCATCCCAGGCGAAGGTAAGCAGAGCCGCTGGAACCTTTCAGAGACGGAAAAAAATTGATGCCGTTCGTGAGGAAATGCTTGAATTCTAATGTGTTTTCTGGGATTGTATTGAAGGATTTTATACATTTGACTCTAAAGGATTTTGTACGATCACATACAAATTACATTTAAATGCCAAAGATATTCACTGGCTGAGCTGTGGGGCGAGGTCATTGCAACCTTGTGAAGAATGATGTTTACAGAAACGACAGGTACTGGGACAAGATAAGATAATCAGCACATCCGACGACGGAGAGGGGCCCTGTTGAAGGAGGACGGCAGGCGATGTTTGAGGAACAAAGGCCTGATGACGTGGAAACGCGCGGGGATGTTTTGACCATGATAGACATCGTGGAGCCCACGTGGGGGGCTTTTCATGACACGCCCATGGGAGGAGCCGACACGTCAGCTTGGGAGAAAGACTTGGGTCGAGAGAAGAACTTCAGAAGATCGAGAGAGAACGAGAGAAAAGGCCCGGTGAAAGCTCGAGCGACAATAATTCGGCTAATTCGATGGAATTCACTTAGTTAAATTATTTAAGAAATGAAATCTGCCCCCGTGTGGAAATGCCGGTCTCTTGTCCGTCTTTTCACAAAAAGAAACGAGCACGCATTGTTAGGCGAATGAAGGATATGTTTGGTTAATGGAGTCAGATAACTCATTCGAACAATTTGGTCAACGATACGTTTTTAATATTTATTTCCTAACAGTATAGTGATTGAATTTTGAGTGAACTGCTCATAAATGCTTGAAATTGTTGCTTGTTTCTCTAGGAGTGCTTAAAAACGACGCTGACACTGCTCTCAGCTGGCTTTGTTGTTGCATTTCTACTTCTATCGTGATTAACGGCAGCTGGAATTAGTAGGTATGGCATATTCTGATGAAGCGCCTGTCGTGCCCTAGAGGACAGGGCATGCTACACCCAAACAGAGCACTAGGAAATGTGTTTTAGTGCTAGGATTACGTATCAATTATAGATGTTTATTATGAGCCATGCAAAAAATAAAGGTGGCGTTTCCCAGTGGGAATTTGTCATTGGAAAAACTTTGAACAAGCTACATATTAGTCATTTTGCCCAACACCTGATTTGTCTAAAAAGTATTTACACATGTATGGTTCTGACCCACAAATATATTCACATTGATATTGACATTTCTTATTAATGCCATATGTAAATCGCAGATATATTTGTGGAACTTGAAGGATTTGACACATTTGACTATAAAGGATTTTATACGATTAAATACAAGTTAAATTTATTGAGTGCAATAAAGATTTTCACTGAGCGGTTCAGGTCACGCTCTTCCAAATGCGGAATGTTTTGACCAGGACTCTGACGAAGGACGGCAAGTGATGTTTGGAGAACAAGGCTCGGTGGTGTTTTGAGTTTTTCCAGACATCGAGGCGAGGTGGTGGAGCCCACGTGGGGGCTTTCCTGGCATGCCCATGGGAGGAGCCGGCACACCAGCTTGCAGAAAAGACGTGGGCCGAGAGAAGGAAGCAGAAGATGGAGAGAGGAGGCTTGCCAGAGACACTAATTCGGCCATATTGGATGGAGTTCACTTAGTTAAATTGTTAAAAAAATGAAATCTGCCTCCGTGTGGAAATGCCGGTCTCTTCATCATTTTTCCATCAAGAAACGAGCGCGCATTGTTAAGTGAATGTAGGTTGTGTTTGGTTAATGGAGTCAGATAACTCATTCGAACAATTTGGTAAACAATAGATTTTAATATTAATTCCTAACAAACTGCATAATACATAATTCACACGGGATTTCTCCATTTAAATTCTCCCTATGTTCCGGTCCAGAGCCTTCGCTCTGGAAACGCTAGTTTGCTAGTGATCCCAAGAGCCAAGAAGAAATCTGCAGGTTCAAATGCATTCTCCGTTCGGACCCTGTGCTGTGGAATAATCTGTCCACTGAAATCCGATCTCCAACCTCACTAACTGTTTAAATCCAGGCTTAAAACACACTTCTATTCTATGACCTATATTTCATGTTGATAATATCTGTGTATTATTTGTTATTGCAACATCAATTTTGGCCTGGTCATTCTGGAAGGAGGATGACCTCATGTGCGGTCCCTTCTCAAGGTTTCTTCATTTTCCTCATGTTGGGGTTTTTTAGTTTTTCCTTGCCCTCATGTAGGTTTTAGATCAGGGGATGGTGTGGGGACGCCATGACCTGGGGGTCTACCGTACGCCACGCCCACTTTCTTTGAAATTGCCGTTTCTTCGCTTAGTAGCACTCACCAGGTTACACTCGGCTAGAGCTACATCCTCGGACTCTTGCAGCTTGTGAGCACCGGGCGCGATGAGTTCGAAGGGCTGCCAGCCGTCCACCATAGAGTCTCGCACGAAGCTGAAGAGCACGGGGAGTCGGTCCCAGGCGTAGAATGTTCCTGAGGCACATTCGGTTTCCTGAGTAAGTCTTTTATACGCAATATTTCAAAGCTGAATACTACAGATTCCGGACGATCGTTCGTAAGTTGAATTTGTTCGTAAGTTGCTTCACTGCTGTATTTTGTATGTTTAAGGTTTATATAAGTATAAGTAACTTGTATTGTTTCGTACTAAAAATGAACATTTCATAAAATAATATGCTCTATAAAGATAAATAAAGTTGAGTTTAATTTACCTTTGGAAGATGAGCTTCAAGAGTTAGGCGACTTCCTCCTTCCGTGGTAAAAAGCGGACGGAAAAAAATTCTCAACCGCATCAAGCTTCCCTATTCCACTTTCATTTAAAAGAAAACGGCTGGTCTCTTCTTTACATTAACCATAGTAAATAGATGCACGATATATGAAACAATTAAAAATGTCAATGTTCTCAGGGCACTGGAGATACCGTATAGAATGTTTACAAACAAACTAGAAAGCGGAAGCTGGATTTCTTCTTCTGGGATGGATGCTGAGTGAGCTCTTACAGCGCCACACTCCGGTAGAGGTGGAAAACAGTACTACAGTGCTGTCCTGTACTGGGAAAAGGTGCATAATACAAAATCTAACTTACAGCAATGTCCGGATATCTACCGTTCGTATCTACCGTTCTTTGTCACTCAAATGATCGTAAGTAGGGGAGCATCTGTATATTGCAGCCCTTTGAGACTCCTTGTCATTACGGGCGTAACAAATAAACGACACTTGACATGTTTTTGAGTTTTTCCTTGCCCTCATGTAGTTTTTATATCAGGGATGGTGTCATAATAGTCTGTAGTTTGTAATAATCTGTGGTCGGTGTAGCCCTTTGAGACTCCTTGTGATTACAGGTGTCACAAATCAACATGACTAGACTTGACATGTTTTTGAGTTTTTCCTTGCCATCATGTTAGTTTTAGATCAGGGGATGGTGTCATGATAGTCTCTAGGTGTCAATACTCTGTGGTCTGTGCAGCCCTTTGAGACTCCTTGTGATTAAGGGCTTCACTAATATGACTTGACACACGTTTTTGAGTTTTTCCTTGCCCTCATGTCGGTTTTAGATCAAGGGATGCTGTCATAATAGTCTGTAATTTTTCAATAGTCCGTGGTTTGTGCAGCACTTTCAGACTCCTTGTAATTAAGGGCGTCACAAATAAACATGACTTGATTTTGTCACAGTCAAACAAAAAAAAAATCTGGAAAAAAATCCCACAGACCAATAAAATTACCTCTACTTTGACTACGTTTTTTTCTCTGTAACTAAGGGAATACAACATTTTTTGTATCCTAAATAAGTAACGCCCTTACATGTATTCTGATTTTCCCCGCCCAAGGCACACCACAGAAAGACCAAATGTGCCCTGCCGCCCCGAACGGTTACGAGTCATGCAATCTGACTTCGAACTTTTACTCTTTCGTGATTCGCGTCGTACCCTGGAGCAGGTTTCCGTCAGGTAGCCGAACGCGTAGCAGCGTGTAGTTGTACTTCCTCCTTTCTCTCTGCTCGTCCCGCTCCCTCATGGCTTTGGTACGAAGCATGGCGTTCTTCTCCACCGAGTCGCTCCTGACAGACACCCCGTTTTCACCCGACTAAAACAATCCGCCGGATTACAAATTCTGACCTCTGCTGCTGCTCCCTCTTGACTTCCTCCGCGCTCAGATTATAAAACTCGGGCGGAAGCTCGAAGCGAGTGGCGTTATCCGACGGCCGGAAGGCTCGAGCCTGCCGGTCCAGTTGCGCTCGGACGGGCTCGCCTCGCTGCAGGCGATCCCGACGTTCCTTCATCAGCTCGAGAGCGTCCGAACTTTGCTCGGGCAGGACCAGGAACTCCTCTTCTTCTTCTAATCTCGAGGGGAAAACACAAGAGAGCAAGGGAGAATTCAGCTATGTGGGTTTTACGCAGAGACAGAAATATGACAGAGAGGGAACGTCCTTTTTTCAGCAACATTCAAAATTCGTCCAAGAGATGCTGGGCTATCACGCTGGAGAGACTATGTCTCTTGGCTGGCTTGGGAACGCCTCGGGATCCCGTCGGATGAGCTGGAGGAGGTGGCTTTACCGGAGTACCTCTTGGAAATAGCTCACCAGTGATGGGTCAAGTGTGATTCTACAGGAAATTTGATTTCCAACAGACATGGTGATGAATGTGCTGTATCCGAGTCGGTTTAGTCTGATTTTCTTGCTACTGGTAACCATGGGAACCAAGATCTGGTATGAGTATTGTCACTGCCCGTCAATGCTGAGGTGCAAGATGAAGCTTTACACCTAAAATAAACAACGACCAGGTGATGAATGTGCTGTATCGGAGTCAAACCAGTCCGATTTTCTTGCTACTGGTTACCTTGGGAACCGGGATCTGGTATCAGTATTGTCACTGCCCGTCAATGCTGAGGTGCAGGATGAAGCTTGATACCTAAAATAAACGGCGACCAGGTGACGAATGTGCTATATCTGAGTCGGTTTAGTCTGATTTTCTTGCTACTGGTTACCATAGGAACCAGGATCTGGTATCAGTATTGTCACTGCCCGTCAATGCTGAGGTGCAAGATGAAGCTTTACACCTAAAATAAACGGCGACCAGGTGATGAATGTGCTGTATCAGAGTCAAACCAGTCCGATTTTCTTGCTACTGGTTACCTTGGGAACCGGGATCTGGTATCAGTATTGTCACTGCCCGTCAATGCTGAGGTGCAGGATGAAGCTTGATACCTAAAATAAACGGCGACCAGGCGATGAATGTGCTGTATCTGAGTCAGATCAGTCCGATTTTCTTGCTACTGGTTACTATGGGGACAAGGATCTGGTATCAGTATTGTCACTGCCCGTCAATGCTGAGGTGCAAGATGAAGCTTGACACCAAAAATAAACGGCGACCAGGCGATGAATGTGCTGTATCTGAGTCGGATCAGTCCGATTTTCTTGCTACTGGTTACCATGGGAACCACTACTGTTTCAAGTGGGAGAGAAAAACACTATCCAAAAACAGCAGCCGCCAGGCTGGACTTGCCCAAGACACACCACAGGAAGTGGTGCACCGACAAAGCTAATGGTTAAGGGATCCGGGAACCGTGATGTAAAATAAAATCAACTACAATTCCTTATTCAAAATATGACAAATTTTGGATTCCTCATTTTTTCAGACTGACACTCAAATCTTAAATATGTATTTTCCGGGATTTTTTGGGGTAATCTAATTCCTTGCTTCCTCGCACTTTGTGGCCTCGGTTCATGGTGGGTTGAAAAATACTCCACGATCCATTATCCCCTATCGCATACTTTTGTGAGCAGAAGACGGCATTTATGTCACGTTTGGCAGCTGGTTTTTGCCTTTCTGTCCACCAAAAAGAAACTGACCTCGTGGGGCCGTGATCCTTTATCCCTGTTTGCATGTCCTCGTGCCGCTGCGATCCATTATCTCCAATCTCATATTACTGCCAGCAGGGGACCGATAGAGTGCATTTTTGTCGGGCACCTTGTGAATGGCAGTGCTTCTCAATTATTTTCCGTCACGCCAACCCCCTCGGAAGAAGAAATCCTCTCGCGGCCCCCCAAGAAGTCTGTCCCCTCACTCGGGTTAATTATTTGAGGGGCAGCTCCACTTCGTATTTACACTTCATACTTGATGCAGTATGCTCGGCGTGGGGATTAAATATAAACAAAACACTGCCGATGAGGGCGCCACTGCCCCCTGGTGTAGTGGAGGTGCAGTCGCGTGATCTAACTTAGTGCGGTTGTTTTTGCCAACCACAATTGTTACTGTTTGAGTTTTAAAAGCGCCGACCAATCGGAGGCAAATTCTAATGATAGCACAAGCCAATAAACGAGATTCAAAGTTTGCAAGCACCACACTAAGCCACACCCACCGTGTGAGCTCATTCAGAGTCATGTCAGACTCCGTAAACATAGTCCCAGAGTCAACAAACGAGAAGGAAACGAAGCTTGTACCGAAGAAGGGCGGAGCGCGAGGAATCCACTGGGAGCCAAGGGATGCGCCAGCCTGCAAAGGTTTGGGAACCATTGAGCTAAAGCAAGGCTAAGGACTGTGAAAAAAAGCCTGAAATTGGCGGGGAGGGGTATCAATCAAAAGGTCAGAGGCTAACTGCCATATTGGAAATAATTGTATGAATCTGTTTATATGCAAACAGGAATTATGTCACTAAACAGACTGATTGCAAGAAGGCACATCTAACAATGCGAAATGCTTTTCGGCGCATTTCTTTTTTTAATTGCGAAGAATCGTATCATCGGCTTAATATGAGAGCACGTCCCAAAGCCCGCACCCTTGATTTAGTCAAAATCCACCAGAAATGGATTTACCTTGACCCTCCACAGGAAGCATCATACTTTCAAAACCCAAGGCCTGCAAAAACTCTCGAGCACCCTCCACACTACGCACTTTTTCCTAAAAAAAACAAAGCATGTCAGGATAAGTTGAATGGCATCTTGTGACCACTAGGTGGCAATCCTGTATAAAAACAACACCCACCTGAAAGATTTTGTTGCTTAGCTTAAGCTTCCTGTATTTCTCCTCTGTAGGATTCTTACAGATGTTTTCCACATACCTGGTAACAGTGGAAAAATGAAAATCAATTTTGATTCTCAAAGTAAGGGACATCCAGTACCTTCAAGACCAGGGTTGGGTAGGGTTACTTTAACTGGATTACTTTTAATGACTTTTGGATTACTCCAATACCAAATATGCTAATAAAAGACAAAAGAAACTAAATAGGAATAAAATGACTCAAGGCTTGGGGAATAACGGAATTCATGGAACGGCAAAAATGATGTTGGCAAGCGGTTTGGATTTATTTTCATTTTGTTTCTGTCGCATTTGATGTTCGTTTTGCCGGAAATCAAAGAGATCAAAGCCAGGAGAGAAAGCTTACCGCGTGTTGTGAAACATCATTTGATTCATATTTAGTTTCTTTGGTCTTTTATTAGCATATTTGGTATTGGAGTCATCCAAAAGTCATTAAAAGTAATCCAGTTAAAGTAACCCTACCCAACCCTGCTAGTTAGTTTAGGATGTATCAATCTGGCTGGCTTCTGATCTAGCAATGTAGCTAGTTTCTAATCTAGCTAGCTTCTGATCTAGTTATCTAGTGAGTTTAGGATGTATCAATGTGTCTGGTTTCTGATCTAGCAGTTTAGCAAATGTCTAATCTAGCTATCTAGTTAGTTTAGGATGTATCAATTTAGCTGGCCTCTGATCTAGCTAGTTTCTAGGCGAGCTAACTTCTGATCTAGTTATCTAATGACTTTAGGAAGTATCAATGTGGCTGGTTTCTGATCTAGCAGTTTAGCAAATGTCTAATCTAGCTAACTTCTTATCTAGTTAGTTTAGGATGTATCAATTTAGCTGGCCTCTGATCTAGCAATGTAGCTAGTTTCTAATCTAGCTAGCTTCTGATCTAGTTATCTAGTTAGCAGGGTTGGGTAGGGTTACTTTAACTGGATTACTTTTAATGACTTTTGGATTACTCCAATACCAAATATGCTAATAAAAGACCAAATAAACTAAATATGAATAAAATGACTCAAGGCTTGGGGAATAATGGAATTCATGGAACGGCAAAAATGATGTTGGCAAGCGGTTTGGATTTATTTTCATTTTGTTTCTGTGGCATTTGATGTTCGTTTTGCAAAGAGATCAAAGCCAGGAGAGAAAGCTTACCACGTGTTGTGAGTCATCATTTGATTCATATTTAGTTTATTTTGTCTCTTATTAGCATATTTGGTATTGGAGTAATCCAAAAGTCATTGAAAGTAATCCAGTTAAAGTAACCCTACCCAACCCTGCTAGTTAGTTTAGGATGTATCAATCTGGCTGGCTTCTGATCTAGCAATGTAGCTAGTTTCTAATCTAGCTTGCTTCTGATCTAGTTATCTAGTGAGTTTAGGGTGTATCAATGTGTCTGGTTTCTGATCTAGCAGTTTAGCAAATGTCTAATCTAGCTATCTAGTTAGTTTAGGATGTATCAATTTAGCTGGCCTCTGATCTAGCAATGTAGCTAGTTTCTAATCTAGCTAGCTTCTGATCTAGTTATCTAGTGAGTTTAGGATGTATCAATGTGTCTGGTTTCTGATCTAGCAGTTTAGCAAATGTTTAATCTAGCTAACTTCTTATCTAGTTATCTAGTTAGTTTAGGATGTATCAATTTAGCTGGCCTCTGATCTAGCAATGTAGCTAGTTTCTAGTCGAGCTAGCTTCTGATCTAGTTATCTAGTTAGCAGGGTTGGGTAGGGTTACTTCAACTGGATTACTTTCAATTACTTTTGGATTACTCCAATACCAAATATGCTAATAAAAGACAAAAGAAACTAAATCTGAATAAAATGACTCCATTTTGTGCAGGCTTGGGGAGTAACGGCAGAAATGATGTTGGCAAGCTGTTTGGATTTCTTTTCATTTTGTTTCTGTCGTTTTGCCGGAGATCCAAGAGATCAAAGCCAGGAGAGAAAGCTTACCACGTGTTGTGAGTCATCATTTGATTCATATTGAGTTTCTTTTGTCTTTTATGAGCATATTTGCTATTGGAGTCATCCAAAAGTCATTGAAAGTAATCCAGTTAAAGTAACCCTAACCCAACCCTGTTCAAGACATATTTGTGGTTTTTAAATCCATTTCAAGATTATCTTGCTTCCCTTATACCTGATCTATCAAAAAGCTTTCCAGTTTATAATAAATACAGGTCATTCGTAAAAATACTGGGATACAATTCTGAATATTGTCAAGGATTATTTTTCTCATTATACCGGGAAAACAATTCCTAAAATAAAAATAAAAAGGAAAACATTCCCTTTGGTGGATCATTTTGCTTATTTCCAGTCTGATTAGAATTGATGTTGGAGTGAAAAAAACTGGGTATGATTACATGCAGGCAATAATCCGATGAAAACATGAATTTTGTAAGAATTCCGATTATATAAAGTCATGTACATAGACAATAATCCATTTGGGTTCAATGGAATGATTTGGTTTGCCCTTTCCTTTTTTGGTTACCGTAAATTCCGGACTATAGAGCGCACCTGATTATAAGCCGCACCCACCATATTTGAAGAGGATAACCGCTTTTGTACTTACACAAGCCGCACCTGCATATAAGCCGCATGCGCCTACATTAAAACATGTAACACAATCACAAAATTAACCCAAACCCGACTTTGAGTCCCGCAATTGTAACTGAATATGAAGTACACAGTCCAAAATCAACAAAAATGGAATCCGTGTATTTTTACCTTTATGCACTGTAACTTTGACTTAAGTCGCTTCTTAATTAGCAATTTCGAGCCCTGATTTTTGTGCGCTGGCTAGATTTTCTTCTGCGCAATTGCGCACGCGTGCAGCTTAGAGGGAACACTGCCTGTATGTAAATGTAGTCACGGTTTGGAAAGGTAAAAACATTGATTTGGAAATACATCCATTAGAAAAATTGAGAAATACCACTCTCACGCTTTCACATTTTCGTCCACTTACTTGCTTATGATATCCACGGCTACCTTCACCTTGTCTTTGTCTTTGTTAAACGTGTGAACCATCATGACGGATGCTTCCACGTCATCTTCCTCGAAGCGCTGCCGTGAACGAACAAAATCGTAGCATTTGAGTCCCAGTTGCATAAAATGGTATATTTTGTGTGAAAATTGGCTCATATTTTTAAGAAATATAGATAATTTCTTGTATGCCTAACTGCCTTCTACCATAGGACACAATGATGTGTGTGCAAAATGAACTCATGTTAAGTAAATTACTCAGATTGTAGTAAAAGTACCGTATTTTCCGCACTATAAGGCGCACCGGGTTATAGGGCGCACCCCCAAAAAATTTTTGGTCCTATATTTTCCATACATAAGGCGCACCGCATTATAAGGCGCTAAAATGGGAACGTGGACAAAACAGTCAGATAGTTCAGTGTGGATGCGGTGTCCGTACGATGTCACTCAAATGCATCGTTCCTAATATCATTCGGAAGGTTAAAGTCTTGGGATTCAAGAAATGCCAACCATTCCTTAGTTTCTATTTTATTTTTTGCTGGCAACTGTGTGGACAGCAAAGTAAGAATTTTATTGTGCAGGGAAACGGGGTTCTTTACTGTGCATATGACAATAAACACTTTGAATTGAATTGAGTTTAAAAATAGACTCATCACAAAAACATCAAGATCGTTTTAAAACAAGATACCGGGAAAATATAAAGCCGCATAGCTCACCTAAGTTCTCTTGCAGCCATCACGTTCAATAATGATACGTAACCATGGTCTTCTTACAACCGTGAGTGTAGTAAATCCAGGAGAGTCAAATATTTACAAATACAGAAAAGTAAAAAATGTTTTCTCTATGCCGTAGTGCAACCCGACGTGCGATTCACATTCATCTTTTTCGGCCAATCGCAGGCTTTGTTTCGCCCCTTTAGCCTATGCGAGCCTGTAAATGATCAAAAGGATCCGCCCCCTTGACCTCCAAATAACTTTAGCCAATAGTGACTGATTCAAATGATGATTGACACATTGGTTAGGAAATGAAACGCCGGTATATAAATCCCAGCATACGCTGCGGACGACTTTGCCTTCGGGGGAAAATCGAGTCGGCGGCTGCTTGCCTTAGTTGCAAGACTTTGCGACTTAACATTGATCCATATATAAGGCGCACTGTATTATAAGGCGCATGCTCAGCTTTTGAAAAAAATAAAGGCTTTTAGGTGCGCCTTATAGTGCGGAAAATACGGTACACTAAAATGATATGTACACAGTCATGTTCAATTGACTTCTGTTACAAAAGTCAGAAAATACATTGGTGGTTTTTCATCATTTCTGTATTTCCCTAATGATAATAGCAGTGTCTAAAACTCATGAGAAAAAGTTAGCGGACACCAGGGCAGACAACTCTGAAAAGTAGCCTGCCCAGCCATTAAGTTGCCTGCCCCGTTTTTCACAACTTGAAACACATTAAGACGACTCATTGCAAAAAAAAACATTGTTGCAAAGTATTAAGGATTGCTAATTAGAATATATAACGGAACAACACTTTAAAATGAAGTTTGTTATAAATCTACTTATAACATTCATTGCATGTATATGACATGGCTGTTTTCCATCTGTCATCAGTATGTACCTCTATTTACTCATCTTCATTCATGCAATGTTTGTCACAAGCCACGTGAACTCCTCTTTCCACGATGCTTTCAATGTACGTTGACGTTTTGTAGCGTCATCAATTTTGTCAGCTTCTCACCGGGTAGGCTGAAGTTCAATGACAGGTCACGCTGATCCAAATGCGGAATGTTTTGGCTGGGGAATTTTGATAACAGGACTCTGACGGAGGACGGCAGGCGATGTTTTGAGAACAAGGCCCTGATGACGTAGAAAGGCTCAGTGTTGTTTTTGAGTTTTCCAGACATCGCGACGCCCATGTTGGGCTTAATTGGCACGCCCATGGGAGGAGTCGGCACACCATCTTGCGGAAAGGCGTGGGCCGAGAGAAAAAAGCTAGAGGACTTCAGAGAAGCTACACAGAGACTCGAGAGACACTAATTCGGAGTTCACTTCGTTAAATTGTTAAAGAAATTAAATCTGCCCCCGTGTGAAAATGTCGGCTATTCTTGTTCATCTTTTCCATCAAGAAACGAGCACGCATTGTTGGGGGAATGAAGGTTGTGTTTGGTTAATGGAGTCAGATAACTAATTCTAATGCATTGGTGTTTCAGTGGTAGAATTCTCGCCTGCCACGCGGGAGGCCCGAGTTCGATTCCCGGCCAATGCACATTGAGTTTTGTGGGGGCGGCAGTGGCTCAGGAGGTAGAGCGCTCGTCTTGGGATCAAGAAATGGCACTTCATATCCCGGCTCCTCCTCCGTGTGACATGTCGAAGTGTCCTTGGGTAAGACACTGAACCCCTAATGCCCCCAATAAGCAGGTAAGCGCCTTACATGGCTGCATAGCACATTGTAAAGCGCTTTGGGAAGTCTTGACTTGAAAAGCGCTATATAAATGCAGATCATTTCATTTTTTCATTTCATTCGAACAATTAGGTAAACGATATATTTAATCCCCTAACAAGACATACCATCAAAATGGCCTCCTTGAGGTGGACGTCTCGTTGGCTCTTTGATAGAGTGGCTCCCGTGAGGGGGCATGTGAAAAACACGCCGGGAACCGAGAGAGATTCTTTTGCGGCGACGTCCGTTCCCTGATGGAATCAAAGAGAAATGCTCAATCATTGAGGTATGACCGGACTTCACTCGGGATAGCTATTTACAAATATACCTCTGCTGTTGCCGCCTTGTCTTTTTCCGCCAGAGCAGCAGCTTCGGCCTCCAGCTCTCGTTTCACTGTAAGCGAAAACGACTGTATAAAAGTGTCTTGCAATAGAAGTAAGATGAAACAAAATTTTAGTTTCCAGCCCCTGCCCTTTTTAACTAAATTCCGGACTATAAGCCGCTACTTTTTTCCCTAACTTTCAACCCTGCGGCTTATTCAGTAATGCGGCCAATTTATGGCATTTTTCTAACGGCCGCCAACGGCGCTCGAGTGTTGCTACCATTAACTGCCCTGTCAAAGCTATATTATTATTATTAAAGCTTTGAAAACTCTCTCGGTGTACCGTCTTTCTTTGTAAATATGTGTAACCCATGTATAATATGTATTTGCAACTGTATATTTTTGTAATGTATTTATTTTAGATACTTATTCTGATATGTTTTGCACGTGTGAACGAAAAATGAGGGGCGGAACAAACGCGGGGTGCCGAGTTTAAGTGGGGACCGCTAAAGGTGAGGGACAGACAAGGAAAGAAGAGGGGGTAAAAAGTCGGTTAAAGAAAAAGGAGTTGCGTCAGTAAATGTGTTCATCTGATATATTTTTACCACCCTTACCTTTGGAAATATACACTTTTTTCCTCGGATTACTTTCAACGGGACCCGGACTCCGCAGGTCTGCATCAAACCTTAAGTACCGGTATCATTTTTCCATTCATTTTGCCAGCTGTGATTTTTGGACTGTGGACTTTAACGAAGGACATTTAGTTTCCATCGCGGGACTTGAAGTCGGGTTTGGGTTAATTTTGTGTTTGTGTTACATGTTTCAATGTGGGCGCATGCGGCTTATATACAGGTGCGGCTTGTGTATGTACAAAATCGGTTTACCTCTTAAAATGTGGTGGCTGCGGCTTATAATCAGGTGCGCTCTATAGTCCGGAATTTACGGTATATACAACCGCCACAGAACGGATTACCGTATCGTACTGTTTTTGGAAAACAATTGCAGTTTCTCTTCGTTGAGAAAATAAATAATAACAAAATAAAAGAGTGGAGATGTGAGACTTTTCAATCATTTGCATCAAAATCAGTGATTGGCGTTTATCTCACCCTGATTCCTGATGGCATCCTGGGAAGTGTAGGCCTTGGGCCGCTGTTGTTGTTCTACCCTGGCCAGTGCTGCCGCTCCCGCCTTTTGAGATCCCTCACTAGGAGCATCGCGAGGCTGCTGCTTGCTACTGGAGCTCTTCTGTGCTTTCTCAGGGGAACTTCTTTCAGGCACAATGCAGAAAGAGAACAATATGAATGTAAAATTATTCGCGCAGATCTTAAACGATCATCCCCGGTTGCCTACTGCTGCCAGCGAGTGCGAGCAGACACATTTTGGTCAGGTCTAGTGGTTCATTTTTGCTGTTCTGTCCATCAAAAAGTGAACTGCTCTAGTGCGGCCGCGATCCATTATCTCTGATCGCGTATTGCTGCGAGCAGGGACTGGCGAAGCGCACATTTGTCAGGCTCTTGTAGCTCTTTTTTGCCGTTCTGTCCATCAAAGAGTTAACTGCCCTCGCACAGCTGCGATCCGTTATCCCAGATCACATTCTTGCAAACGGAAACTGGAAAAGCATACTTCTGTCAGGCCTGGCAGCTTTTTTTGGACATTATTTCCGCCTAAAAAAAAACTGCACTCACACTGCCTTGAACCATTATTCCCAATCCTTTATTGCTGCGAGCATGGACCAGCAGAAGTCACTTTTGTCAGTAGGCCCACCCAAAATGAAATACACTGTTGTAGCAGCGATCCATTATCCTTAGTTGACTATTGCTGAGAACAAGGGCTGACAGAACGCTTTTTTTTCAGGTCACCTACACCTGGCATTGGACTGCAACAATTTGGCAATAATCCATTATCCCTGGTTGACTATTGTTGAGCGTAGGGATTGAGGGGAAAAAAGTGTCATGCGTGGCAACTCTTTA
The DNA here is from genome assembly GCF_059441175.1 of Urocampus carinirostris. Taxonomy (NCBI): domain Eukaryota; kingdom Metazoa; phylum Chordata; class Actinopteri; order Syngnathiformes; family Syngnathidae; genus Urocampus; species Urocampus carinirostris. The sequence continues at coordinate 37,563,268 of NC_142360.1, read as the reverse complement.
TTTTGTCTTTTTCTGCCGAAAATAAACAGAACCTGTGCGTCCAGCAGACCACACTTTTATTGGAAGTGGTAGTTCATTTTTGCTGTTATTTCCGCCCAAAATTAACTACTCATGCTGCCTCAATCCATTATCCCCAATCTTATATTAATGCAAGTGGGAACCAGGAGAAAGAACTTTAGACGCGAGGTGTGATGTTCTAATCCACCTAATATAAAATCCACAATCGTGCCTGAGATCTAAGATCCTCAGTTGACTCTTGCTAAAAGCAGAGACTGGCAGGGCGCTTTTTTCCGTTTCAGGCTGCTGAGATTATGGCATGCCTAAAATGGACTGGACTATTTTGACCGTGATCCATTATCCGCTGTCATCACTTGCTGAAGGTAAGGGCAGAGAGAGCAAATTTAGTTCTTTATGTTTAAAATGGGGCAGCACGGCGGTACAGTGGTTAGCGCGTGTGCGGCACAGTTTCTGAGGTCATAAGATCGTACCTCCTGTGTGGAGTTTGCATGCTCTCCCTGTGCTTGCGTGGGTTCTTCCGGACACTCCGGTTTCCTCCCACATTCCAAAAACATGCATGTCAGGTTAATTGGCCGGTCCAAATTGTCCCTAGGTGTGAATGAGCGAGTGACTTGTCCGTCTCTGTGTGCTCTGTGACTGTCTGGCAACCGGTCCAGGGTGTCCCCTGCCCACTGCCCGAAGATTGCTCGGATGGGCTCCAGCAACCCCGCGACCCTAATGAGGATAAGCGGTGCAGATGATGGATGGATGGATGACCATTCCTAAAAGCAGGGGCTGGCAGGGCGCTTTTTTCCGTTTCAGGCTGCTGAAATTGTGGCGAGTCTGAAATGGACTGCACTATTTTGACCGTGATCCATTATCCGCTGTCATCACTTGCTGAGGGCCGAGAGAGCAAATTTGTCTCATTCAGGAGGCTTTTTTTTTTGTTCTTTATGCCTAAAACGAACCTGCGGTGCGTTCCATCGTCACCGGTCGACTTTTGCTGCGAGTGGGGGCTTTCAGAACGTATGTTAAAAATTATAGGGGGGGATACTTCGCGAATTTTTGCATATTGCTTGGGTTCTGGTCCACATTAACTACAATAAAAGAGAAAGTACTGCATTTTTCTGAAGGATTTATGACTGATGCCGGTCTACCAGCACTACCTTGTAAATATTGCCTATCTTCCCCAATGTTCCTTTTTGTTTTGATTATTTTTCTTAATGCATGTTGATCCTGTAGTACCACGTCTTATCTCGTTTTAAACAATGTAGTCAACGGCGACAACACAATTCGATTTTAAATATTCTATCTGCTTAAACAGTCCACAGTTTGCAAGTGCATCAAAATGATGACAGGTCGCATGACATAAAGGCGACTACACTTTCCTATGCAGCAGGGGGAGTTTGCAGAGTGGGTCACATGACTTAATAAGATTTAGTGGGATTTACCGTTAGCCTGTTTCAAGTTAGGCATCTACTCTTCGTGTATCGCTCCATAACAGATAACTGTTATAGATCACTCCAATCGGGGCTGTCACGATGACATAAAACGTAAACAAAAGACGATCGGCTGATTCTAACTCCAAAGCTAACGTTATTAGCCGTACAGTTAGCAAACACCACAGTGGTGAAGAGGAAAATTTGCGATTTACCTGCTACCCTCCGTTAGTTTCTTCCCAGGGCCCGCTGATTTAAATTTGATGTCCTTCTTAAAGTCATCGAAAAGCTTCTTCATCTCTTTTCGAGGAGAGAACCGCAGGAAGCGACTGTCAGCTGGGCGGAGGATGTCAACAAATCGACTTCTTCTTCTACGGTTATTGGATAAACACTACTTCCGGGTCAGGAGGTTCTGTGTAGCGTTTCCGTGTGGTCAAGTTTCGCTCTGCACTGTCGTCGGCTCTTCATTTTTTTTTTATATACATTATTACCAATTGTAATTAAATGTTACGCATACCATTATTATAATATATATTTTTTGATATACTATGATACTAAATGAATTATAAAAGCGTTTATTGTTTCAATCTACAGTGAACATGGTTCTACCTTCAAGTAACATTTAGATGACATTAAAAAAAAATCGGAAAAAAGTGTTTAGAAAAAACATGAAAGCCCGGATCGCTGTCGAAATATATAAAAACGTTGTCGGACTTGGTTACAACTTAATAGTTTTTATAACTTAAAACCGCTTCATAAAACACAATTATCACGAAAAAATGGATATATCTTCGAATATATTCTTGTCGTGTAATTTACGAGTACTCCTGAATGCAGCTTCACTAGCGTGACGTAGAGGAGGCGTCGTCCGGGTTTAAGGCTTCGGACTCGGAAAAGAAAGCCTCAATTGTACCGCTAAACATCACCCGACGAAGGAGTGACACTCTCAAAAGGTTAGTTATTCAATATAATGTCACATATTTATTCATAGTACGCGATTTTACGATGTTAACAACGTTAGACCTAATTCCGACTCTCTAGGGCTGTCTCAACAATGGACTGTCAATTTCATTCTAAAAATAACTTTATAGCACTTCCTTGTCGCTTTTAAAAAGCGCGATTTTTGTTTAAACTGCGCTATTTATTTAGTGTGGTTTGGTTATTTCTTGTCCGCTAGGACTATTTCTTGCGGTGTGTCTTGGGCTAGTACAGTCTGGTGACGCCTATTCCTCCCCGACCTAACAAATGTTTGCATCCGGGTTCGAACCGGAGACCTTTCGCGTGTTGTGCTGAACACGGGCTTGTACTGTTACATACCCGTCGCGCTCTAGGGCTCCATGCCCTTACAAACTGTCGTATTTTCCCTTACAAAATACAAAATAATATTACTGTCCGGAGTGTGCGGCACAGTTTCTGAGGTCATGAGATCGAACCTCCTGTGTGGAGTTTGTATGTTCTCCCCGTGCTTGCGTGGGTGTCCTCCGGGCACTCCAGTTCCCTCCCACATTCCAAAGACATGCAATTCAGGTGGATTGGCCGGTCCAAATTGTCCCTAGGTGTGAATGAGCGAGCGAGTTGTCTGTCCCTTTGTGCCCTGTGATTGGCTGGCAACCAGTTCAGGGTGTCCCCTGCCCATTGCCCAATGATTGCTGGGATGGGCTCCAGCACCCCCGCGACCCTACTGAGGATAAGCGGTGCAGCTAATGAGATGAGATGAGATTATACATTTTTTTTTCAAACGTGTTTATTTATGTAGTTTAACATGATACAGTACATGCGTTTCGTTATATCATATATATTGTTAATTAACATTGTGTTGTGAGATCCTGAGTTGCTCGACATGAACGAGGTTTATTATCGAAAAAGTTCAAAAATTAAGTCGCTTGGACGTTCACTGTAGAAGAAAAAAATACATGCAAATATAATTAAGTAGAATAATACATTTTCTTATTCAAATTTTTAATTCATTTTCTTCATTACATTATTGTTGGTAATATACTGATTAAAGGGATCACCACAAATCTGTCTTTTTTCATTTTCTCCTTTTATACTTTCTTTTTCTCTTAACTTCTTTATACAACATCATAATTCGTGATATAATGCATCAAAGCAAGTGAGCCGTTTAAGAGCCGGTTCTCTTTCATGAGATGAGCCGAAAAAGCCGGTTCTCTAAAAAGAGACGGACTTCCTTTCACTGCATAACTACCACATGACACGACACGCCAACGGAGCTTTTATCGTCGCCGGCGACTTTAATCGGGCATGTTTATGGACTGTACTCCCCAAATCCATTCAATACGTGGACTGAGCAATTCGGGAAAATATTCAGGAAAATACACTGGACTGCTGTACTGTAAGATCAAACATCCAGTTCGATCCACCATTTCTGTTTGTCCCCCACCCCCCTCATCACTCCCTCTTCGGAGGAAGCAGAGCCTATTTACAACAAAGACAGTTAAAACATGTTCTTTGTTTCATTATCCTCACTGTAAAATGTGGAACTGGAGTCGTCCAGTTTCGTTGTTACAATATATCCCATGTTGTAACAATGACAATAAAGGCATATTCTATTCTAATCTATTCTATTCTATGAAATCCGAGGCGGCAGACGCATGCGCACAGTATACCGAGATAGAAGCTACCGCGGCGAACTCGTTTGACTTGATTGATTTGCTGTTTCGTGATAGTCGGTGTACACGGGATGGTACCGATAATTGACAAATTTGCGTTTTCCATGTAGATTTCCTTGTATGTCGTACACGTCTTAAAATGCATCATAAACGTACTTTGTATGGCAAAAACGTACAGCTTGACTGGTATGGTGTTGCCAATTTACTGTAATCGCATTGAAAACTGAAATGCATTGAAGATCAACTGGTTACATTTAAATTAAATTAAATTGAAATGTTGTTGCACCTTTAAGACAATAAATTGTAACGCAAAGTTCTCTATAAATCATTTAATGTACAGTCATAAAATACAAGTCAAGTCATGTTTATTTGTGACTCCCTTAATCACAAGGAGTCTTAAAGGGCTGAACAGACCACAGATTATTGCAAACTACAGACTATTAGGACACCATCCCCTGATCTAAAACCTACGCGAGGGCAAGGAAAACTCAAAAACATGTCAAGTCAAGTTATGTTTATTTGTAACGCCCTTAATTCTAGAGGAGTCTCAAAGGGCTGCACAGACCACAGATTATTGCAAACGACAGACTATTATGACACCATCCCCTGATCTAAAACCTACACGAGGGCAAGGGAAAACTCCAAATTTGTCAAATCAAGTCATGTTTATTTGTGACGCCGTGAATCACAAGGAGTCTCAAAGGTCTGTACAGACCACAGATTATCTCAAATCATAGACTATTATGACACCATCCCCTGATCCAAAACCTACATGAGGGCAAGGAAAAACTCAAAAACTTTAGCATGAGGAAAATCAATTCATGTTTATTTGTATGGCTCTTAATCACAAGGAGTCTCAAATGGCTGCAATGACCAACGCCTATTGCAAACTACAGACTATTATTACACCATCCCCTGATCTAAAACCTACACGAGGGCAAGGAAAAACTCAAAAACCTGTCGAATCAAGTCATGTTTATTTGTGACGCCCTGAATCACAAGGAGTCTCAAAGGGCTGTTCAGACTACAGAGTATTATGACACCATCCCCTGATCTAAAACCGACATGAGAGCAAGGAAAAACTCAAAAACATGTCAAGTCTATGTTTGTGAAGCCCGTAATCACAAGAAGTCTCAAAGAGCCGAACCGACCACAGATTACTGCTAACTACAACTATTATGACACCATCCCCTGATCTAAAACCGACATGAGGGCAAGGAAAAACTCAAAAACATGTCAAGTCACGTTTATTTGTATGGCCCTTAATGACAAGGCGTCTCAAAGGTCTGCACAGAACACAGACTATTGCAAACCACAGACTATTATGACAGCATCCCCTGATCTAAAACCGACATGATGGCAAGGAAAAACTCAAAAACCTCAACACCAGGAAAATGAAGAAACCTTGAGAAAGGACCTCTGCATGGATGTTGTAATAAAATAAAAAACAAAGCACAAAATAATTCAAATATAATATAAAAAAATAAGAAGGATGACTAGGTTGCAATGGATGTAGAATAAACAAACAATATACAGATATTGTAAACGTAGATATCGTTTAGGTGAAACATGTCCCTGTCGCGACCCATAGGGGGCAATGACTCTTCTTAGGCTTATTAAAAAAAATGAAAAAGAAAACTAACAGACATCCATTTTTGGATTAGTCTCCTGGTACTGACAACATTAAAGAGGACTGCATCGGATTAAAGAGACAGTGTGTTATATTTAAACCCTCTCCTCGTCCATCCCCCTTAGTTAAGTTTGTTTTACACTCGGCAATAGTCAACTGGAAATAATGGATTGGGACCAGAGTAAATTTCATTTAGGGTAAGCCTACCAACAAAAGTGCCTTCTACCGGTCCCTGGTTGCAAGAATATTGGATTGGCGATAATGGATCCTGGGAAAAACGAGTGCAGTTTATTTTAAGGTGGAAATACAAAAAAGAGGCTCCGTGCGCAACAAAAATGCACTCTGTTGGTACCCGCTAGCAGCAATATGAGATTGGAGATAATTGATCGCAGCAGCACGAGTACATGCGAACAGGGATAAAGGATCACGGCCCCACGAGGTCAGTTCCCTCTTGGTGGACGGAAACGCAAAAAACAGCTGCCAAACGTGACATAAATGCTGTTTTCTGCTCACAAAAGTATGCGATAGGGGATAACGGATCGTGGAGTATTTTTCAACCCACCATGAACCGAGGCCACAAAGTGCGAGGAAGCAAGGGATTCGATTACCAAAAAAATCCCGAAAAAAACATATTTAAGATTTGAGTGTCAGTCTGAAAAACGAGGAATCCAAAATCAGTCAAATTTTGAATAAGGAATTGTAGTTTATTTTATTTTACATCACGGTTCCCGGATCCCTTAACCATTCGCTTTGCCGGTGCACCACTTCCTGTGGTGTGTCTTGGGCGAGTCCAGCCTGGCGGCTGCTGTTTTTGGGTAGTGTTTTTCTCTCCCACTTGAAACAGTAGTGGTTCCCACGGTAACCAGTAGCAAAAAAATCGGACTGATCAGACTCAGATACAGCACATTCATCGCCTGGTCGCCGTTTATTTTCGGTGTAAAGCTTCATCCTGCACTTCAGCATTGACGGGCAGTGACGATACTGATACCAGATCCTGGTTCCCATGGTAACCAGTAGCAAGAAAACAGGACTGATCCGACTCAGATACAGCACATTCATCGCCTGGTCGCCGTTTATTTTAGGTGTAAAGCTTCATCCTGCACTTCAGCATTGACGGGCAGTGACAATACTGATACCAGTTCCTGGTTCCCATGGTAACCAGTAGTAAAAAAATCGGACTGATCCGACTCAGATACAGCACATTTATCACCTGGTCGCCGTTTATTTTCGGTGTAAAGCTTCATCCTGCACTTCAGCATTGACGGGCAGTGACAATACTGATACCAGATCCTGGTTCCTACGTTAACCAGTACCAAGAAAATCGGACTGATCCGACTCAGATACAGCACATTCATCGCCTGGTTGCCGTTTATTTTAGGTGTAAAGCTTCATCTTGCACCTCAGCATTGACGGGCAGTGACAATACTGATACGAGATCCCGGTTCCTATGGTAACCAGTAGCAAGAAAATCGGACTGATCCGACTCAGATGCAGCACATTCATCGCCTGGTCGCCGTTTATTTTAGGTGTAACGCTTCATCTTGCACCTCAGCATACAGATACCAGATCCTAAATCACTGGGGAAATACTCTTTGATTTCGAAATTTAAAGTACGGTAGGCCTGTTTTTGCAACTTCATTCAGAGGGCATACCGTTTCTATTTTCTAGATCCATTATCAACCATGGACCCCAAAGCCAGCGGACTCCTCCAGAGGTTGACAGAAGCCGGCCAGTCTCACCTTCTGCACTTCTGGGACGGTCTAAGCCCCGAGGATCGCTCCTCTTTGAGCCGGGACCTACAGGGGATAGACTTCCAAGAGGTTAACGCCTTCTTCAAAAGGGCCATGGAGTCTTCGGTCTGCGGCGTGAAGAACGAGAAGTTGGACGCCCGCATGGAACCTGTGCCCCAGGACGTCCTGGGTAGCGTGACCAGGGACAGGGATTGTCTTCAACGATGGGAGCAGAAAGGTAATCCCTAAAAAATAATCCACGTGCATCTAAATCGGGGGTGTGAAACTGGTGGCCCACAGGCCGGATCAGGCCCGCTAAGGGATTGAATCCGGCCCGCGAGACAATGCTCAGAGAAGCGCAAGAGAAAAACGAGCTACCGGTTGAAATATGTCTACTTGATGTAGCCAAAGCCAGGTGCCTCGAACAAACGCTGTACTTGTATTTCTCTCTCGCTTTCCCTCTCTCTCTTTCTCTCTCTCTCTCTGTCTTCCTCCCTTTTCCCTCCTTTCTTTGTTCCTATTCGTCTCTTTCTCTCTCTGTGTCTTTTTACCTTGTGCTCTCTCTTCCTTTTTCATTTTCACTTTCTCTCTCGCTCTTTAGATTCCCCCTTCTATCTTTTTCCCATCCTCTCTTTCTCTCCTTCTATTTGCTCTCCTCTCTTTCTCTCCTTCTATTTTATCTCCTCTCTCTCTTTCTATTTTTTTGGGATGCATGTCTTGCTCTCTCTTTCCTTCTTTCCCCCTCTCTTACTATTTATCTTTTTATCTCTTTTGTTTCTCACATCCTCTCTCTCTTGCTGCCTCTCACAAACGCTGTACTTGTATTTCTCTCTCGCTCTCTCTCTCTCTTTCTCTCTGTCTTCCTCCCTTTTTCCCTCATTCTGTCCCTCTCTCTCTCACTGTCTCTCTTTTTCACTTTCTTTGTTCCTATTTGTCTCTTTCTCTCTCTGTGTCTTTTTACTTTCTTGTGCTCTGTCTTTCTTTTTCATTTTCTCAGTCTCTCTCGCTCTTTAGCTTCCCCCCTCTCCATAAGGGAGAGATAAAGAGAGAAATAATGGGAGAAGAGATAAATAGACACAGAGAGGGAAAGAGAGAGGGGGGAGAAAAGAGAGATAGAGAGAAAAGACGGAGAAAAAGAGTGTGAGAAAGAGAGAAAGTGAGAGAGCAAAAGAGAGGAAAAGACAAAGAGAGAGAGAGAGAGAGAGAGAAAAGAGAAACAATGTGAGAAGAGAGACAGAGAGGGAAAGAGATAGAGGGGGGAAAGAGAGAGAGAGAGAGAGAGAAAAGACAGAGAAAAAGAGTGTGAAAAAGAGAGAAAGTGAGAGAGCAAAAGATAGGAAAAACAAAGGGCAAGAGATAAAGAGAGAAATAATGGGAGAAGAGAAAAAAAGAGACAGAGAGGGAAAGAGATAGAGGGGGGAGAAAAGAGAGAGAGTAAAGACAGAGAAAAAGAGTGTGTGAGAGAGAGAGAGAGAGAAAAGACAGAAAAAGAGTGTGAGAAAGTGAGAGAGCAAAAGAGAGGAAAAGACAAAGGGAGGGAGTTAAAGAGAGAAATAATGGGAAAGGAGAAAAAGAGAGACAGAGATGGAAAGAGACAGAGGGGGGAGAAAAGAGAGAGAGAGTGAAAAGACAGAGAAAAAGAGTGTGAGAAAGAGAGAAAGTGAGAGATCAAAAGAGAGGAATGGAAAAAGAGAGAGAGAGAAAAACAAGAAAGAGAAAAAGTAAGAAGAGAAAAATAAGAGAGAAAAAGAGAAAGACATGTAAAGAAGAGTGGGGGTGAAAATAAAAAAAAACAAGAGACAGAGAAAGAATTACAGTTGCTTTGCGAGTGGCGCCTGGATTTGAAGACGTCAAGTGGACATATTTACAACTGCAGCTCATTTTTCTCCTGTGTTTCTTTCCGCATTGTCTTGCGGTCCCGATCCTGCCTTCTTTATTTTTTAAATACATCTCCTTTTTTTCTTGTTTCCCTCGCTTTTTTATTTCTTTTGTTCTCTCATTTCCTTTTTTCTTTTGTTACTTCCTTTCCTTTTTTAATCTAACATTTTCTGTTTTTTCTCACTTTTTTCCTTTGCTCCTTCTTTCTTTTTAGTCAGTTTTTTCATTCTGTTCAGTTTTCTTTCTTCTTTTTTGCTTTTTGTCCTTTTTAAGTCATTTTGAGCATGATGTTACATGATTATTGATAATATGTGGATGAAAACAACAACTGGGTGCCGAAAACACTAGCTTAGAGTTTGATAGCATGGAAAATGAGAGGTTAGCAAATTTGACTTCATCACTAAAACAATAAAAAAAAAAAAAGTCATCTTGGGTTAATTATTTTCCTTTCGTCATACTTTTTCCCGAAACATCACGAGCAGGAAGACTGAGAGTAAACGGGTGGTGACCTGCTTTGAATTCCACACCCATGCAGGCGTCTTTGACACTCGTTGATGAGCTCATTGTGTGTTTTCATACACGTAAGCAGGGTTGGGTAGGGTTACTTTAACTGGATTACTTTAAATGACTTTTGGATTACTCCAATACCAAATATGCTAATAAAAGACAAAAGAAACTAAATATGAATAAAATGATGACTCACAACACGCGGTAAGCTTTCTCTCCTGGCTTTGATCTCTTGGATCTCCGGCAAAACAAACATAAAATGCGACCAGGGTTGGGTAGGGTTACTTTAACTGGATTACTTTTAATGACTTTTGGATGACTCCAATACCAAATATGCTAATAAAAGACAAAAGAAACTCAATATGAATAAAATGATGAGTCACAACACGCGGTAAGCTTTCTCTCCTGGCTTTGATCTCTTGGATCTCCGGCAAAACAAACATAAAATGCGACCAGGGTTGGGTAGGGTTACTTTAACTGGATTACTTTTAATGACTTTTGGATGACTCCAATACCAAATATGCTAATAAAAGACAAAAGAAACTAAATATGAATAAAATGATGACTCACAACACGCGGTAAGCTTTCTCTCCTGGCTTTGATCTCTTGGATCTCCGGCAAAACAAACATAAAATGCGACCAGGGTTGGGTAGGGTTACTTTAACTGGATTACTTTTAATGACTTTTGGATGACTCCAATACCAAATAAGCTAATAAAAGACAAAAGAAATTAAATATGAATAAAATGATGACTCACAACACGCGGTAAGCTTTCTCTCCTGGCTTTGATCTCTTTGATCTCCGGCAAAACAAACATAAAATGCGACCAGGGTTGGGTAGGGTTACTTTAACTTGATTACTTTCAATTACTTTTGGATGACTCCAATACCAAATATGCTAATAAAAGACAAAAGAAACTCAATATGAATAAAATGATGACTCACAACACGTGGTAAGCTTTCTCTCCTGGCTTTGATCTCTTGGATCTCCGGCAAAACGAACATAAAATGTGACAGAAACAAAATTAAAATAAATCCAAACAGCTTGCACAAAATCGAGTCATTTTATTCATATTGAGTTTCTTTTGTCTTTTATGAGCATATTTGGTATTGGAGTAATCCAAAAGTAATTGAAAGTAATCAAGTTAAAGTAACCCTACCCAACCCTGCACGTATGTCAGTGTGCTAATCGGGCGGGGTGGCTAGTCAAAGTCTAGCAGATCCGCCCAGGTTTTTCTTTACAAGACAAGCAGCCTCGCCGGTCCGGTCACCAAGGAGACCATTACGTAAGACAAAGCGGTCATAAACTTTATGAAACTTCCAAACTCCATAAAAGAGAAAATTGGTGACGCCCGTTTTTCTAACTTGAGTGTTTCTCAACCTTTTTTTCAGGGTTTGTTCGGGTGCTTGAAATCTTTAAAAATGCTTGTAGAATAGAATAGAATAGAATATACCTTTTTGTCATTGTTACAAAATGGGTTGAACATATTGTGGCACTCCAGGTTCACATTTAGCAGTGAGGATAAAAGAAAATAAAGAAGATGAAGGAACAAAGAAGATAAGGTTATAATCAGGGTTGGGTAGGGTTACTTTAACTGGATGACTTTTGGATGACTCCAATACCAAATATGCTAACAAAAGACAAAAGAAACTAAATAAGAATAAAATGATGACTCACAACACGTGGTAAGCTTTCTCTCCTGGCTTTGATCTCTTTGATCTCCGGCAAAACTAACCTAAATGCCACAGAAACAAAATGAAAATCAATCCAAACAGCTTTTTTCTGTTCCATGTATTCCGTTACTCCCCAAGCCTGCACAAAATTTAGTAATTTTATTCATATTTAGTTTCTTTTGTCTTTTATTAGCATTTTTCGTATTGGAGTAATCCAAAAGTAATTAAAAGTAATCCAGTTAAAGTAACCCTACCCAACCCTGGTTATAATTGACACAATATTTACACAAGAAATGTGGGCATGCAGGATGTTACATATTTTAATGTTGTGTTTTCAAGGTCGGGAAAATGCTTGAATTTTGGGTAAAGTGCTTGTAAATGTTTGAAATTGTTGCCATGTTTCTTGGCAGTCTGACTCTATACACCACGCAATAAATGAAGAAGATTTTAAGAAGAGTGTGAAAATGACGCAGACACTACACTGGTGGCTTGTCATGATGGCGTTGTTATGTGAAGCGTCACCTCCCCCTACTGGTCGCACACAAGAGGACAGCTCTATTTAGAAAACCAGCTCCTCACGATTCTACAAAGAGGTTAAATACAAAATAATTTGAGTTTTTATACACTCAATAATTACCCAACACCTACAAAGCCTTTCATGTTTGTAAACAAGTGTGACGTAGCCAAGATACATTTGCATTGTTGAAGCTGAATGCCAGAATTCATGTCAGTTTATAGCAGCCCATTGACACAAAAAGGCAGTAGATCAGGGGTGTCAAACTATTTTAACTTGGGGGCCACACGATAGAACAAACATTCTCTCGGGGGCTGGACTAGTCGATTAGAGAGAAAGAAATAAGAGAAAGTGAGGGAGAGAAAAAGAGAGAGGGTGGGACAAAGAGAGAAACAGAGAATGTGAGAAACAAGAGATAAAAAGAGCAATAGTAAGAGATGGGATAAGAAAAGAGAGAGAAAGAAAGAAATCCAAAGAAATACAGAAAGAGAGAAAGAAAGGAGAGAAAGAGAGAAGGGGAGAAAGAGAGAAAAGCAAAAAAGGGAGAGAGAGCTAAAGAAGGTAAAAAGACAGAGAAAAAGAGACAAAGAGGAACAAAGAAAGAGACAACGAGTGAAAGAGAGAGAGATAAAGAGTGGGAGAAAAAGGGAGAAAGAGAGAGAGAGTGACAGACAGAGAGAGAGAGTAACAGAGAGTGACGGAGAGAGAGAGAGAAAGAAGCGAGAGATAGAGAGAGAAAGAGAGTAACAGAGAGTGAGAGAGAGAAAGAAAAGATGGAGAAAAAGAGTGTAAGAAAGAGAGAAAGTGAGAAAGGAAAAGAGAGGAAAAGACAAAAGGAGAGAGATAAAGAGAGAAATAATGGGAGAAGAGAACAAGAGAGACAGAGAGGGAAAGAGATAGAGGGTGGAGAAAAGAGAGAGAGAGAGAGAGAGAGAAAAGGGTGTGAGGGAGCAAAAGAGAGGAAAATACATAGGTAGAGAGATAAAGAGAGAAATAACGGGAAAAGAGAAAAAGAGAGACAGAGAGGGAAAGATATAGAGGGAGAAAACTACAACTACAGCGTCTTTGTGAGAGGCACCCGGCTTTGCAACATTAAGTGGACATATTTCAACCTGCAGCTCGTTTCTCTCTTGCACTTCCCTCAGCCTTGTCAGGCCCGCTAAGGGATTGAATCCGGCCCGCGGGCCGCCACTTTAACACCCTTGCAGTAGGGGGAGGTGACAAATATAATTGATTAAAGGATGCTTTTGTTCTCCCCTTCAGGTCTGGAATGCATCTCGCGGGGTCAAGTGGCTGTGCTATTGCTAGCTGGCGGTCAGGGAACCAGACTGGGGGTCCCCTACCCCAAAGGCATGTACGACGTGGGGCTTCCGTCCCACAAGACCCTCTTCCAGATTCAGGCCCAACGCATTCTCAAGCTGCAGAAGCTTTGTGAGGAGAAGTACAAGAACAAGTGTACTATCCCCTGGTAAGGCTCCAGACGGAAACACCAGTAATGGTTTCGTAGTGCAATGGTTAGCACATTCGCCTAAAACAAGTAAGGTCCCCGGTTCGAGACCCGGTGAGAGGGATGGGCGCCATCGAACTGTACTTGCCCAAGACCCTTGACTTGACAATGGTGCCCTACCACCCTAGTGGTTAAGGGATCCAACCAACCAAAAGTACTGTTACTTCAGAATAATACCAACTTTGTTTTCCCTATTCACACATGATTGTCAACCCAATTCGGACCATTCAATATTCGCTAAATATGCAGACGACACCACGGTTACTGGCTTTATTTCAAATGGAGACGAAACTGAATACCGAGCAGAAATTGATTTACTTTCCACCTGGTGTCATGAGAGTAATCTGTTATTGAATGTAGGTAAATTAAGGAGATGATAATAGATTTCCGTACTAAGCCTCCCCCGCATGTGCCACTGTCAATTAATGGTAGTGAAGTGGAACTGGTCCATTCATTCAAGTTTCTGGGTACTTACTTGTCAGCTGACCTCACATGGACTGTCAATGCTACCGATATTCTCAAGTCAGCCAGACAAAGGCTCTACTTCCTTCGTCAACTCAAATCATTCGGAGTCCGTCAATCCATTCTAGTCAATTTTTAGCGTGCTATCATTGAATCAGTTTTAACTAGGTCAATCACAGTTTGGTTTGGTCGCGCCAATCAGAAAGAATTGTCAAAGATGGAATCAGTAGTGAGGACGGCAGAGGAAATAATAGGTACTGGCCTCCCGTCCCTGCAAAGTATCTACATCGATCGAACTAGAAAACGGACACTAAAAATTATAGAGGATCCCAGTCACCCTGCTCGCAGGAACTTTGATTACCTGCCGTCAGGTCGCCGTCTTCGCTCCATTGCGAGCAAGACTTAAAGCATTTTCATACAGGGGCAGATTTAATTTCTTAAATAATTTAGCTAAGTGAACTCCATCAAATATATGGCCGAATTAGTGTCGCTCGAGTCTCTGTCTAGTCTCCTCTCTCTGTCTTCCAATTTTTCCTCTGCCCACATTTGTTGCCGCAAGATGGTGTGCCGGCTCCTCCCATGGGCGTGCCAGGAAAGTCCCCCTCATGGGCTCCATCACCTCGGAGAAGAGCGTTGCGATGTCTGTCCTTATGCATCTGCCCTTCTCCGTCAGAGTCCTGTTATCAAAATTCCCTAGTCAAAATATTTTGCATTTGGAACGGCGTGACCTGAAGCCCACTCAGTGAAAATCTTCATTGCACTCGATAAATGTAACTTGTATTTAATCGTATAAAATCCTTTATAGTGAAATATATAAAACGCTTCATCATCCAAGTAATTACTTTAGTAAAAGTAAAAAAGTACTTAGTGAAAAAAAGTGCTGATTAACTTTAGTCTTATTTGTTGTTTTTTGTTTTGTTTTAAATCATCAAAGTCCATTCAATCGACAATAATGTTGAGGAAATTCCTTTAAATTATATTTATTTGGTTCAGAATCTAATTTGGTGGTTACTTTTTGCGTATGAAAGGTATAAAGTGAAAAAAGGTTGGTAAAAGCGGTAGTGGAAGCGGCGAAAAGGAAAGCAAATGATGAATGGTGTAAAAAAATAGGAGTTAACTTTGAGGAAAGGAGAAAAGTGTTCTGGTAAGAAGTGAAAAGAGTAAGAAAGAGTGAGTCTGGAAAGGAAGAGAAAGTGAAAGATGGGCCCGGTAGATGGCTGATTAGTGGTAGTGCAGTCAGGACAAGATGGGCAGAGTATTTTGAGGAGTTGCTAAATGTGGAGGATGGGAGAGAAGTGAGAGTAGAGGCGATTGGTGGCTTGGGAGAATGCCCGTGTTGGGTGATTTAAATGTAAAGCCTGTGGAAACATGGGAGGTGCAAGAGGCAGTGAAAGAAACGAAAGGGGGGAAGGTGCTTGGGTTGGATGGTTGCACTGCTGAATGCTTGAAGAAAGGTGGCACGGCTATGATTGACTGGTTAGTACCCTTGTTAAATGTATGCTTTTTAAGTGGTAGATCAGGGCATGATGTCATAATGGTCTGCAGTTTGCAATAGTCTGTGGTCGGTGCCGCCCTTTGATGCTCCTTGTGATTAAGGGCTATACAATTTTAACATGACTGGATTTCAGCCTCCCTGGTAAGGTCTATTCAGGGGTACTGGAGAGGAGGGTCCGCCAGGAAGTCGAATCTCGGATTCAGGAGGAACAGTATGGTTTTCGTCCTGGCCGTGGAACACTGGACCAGCTCTATACACTCTGTAGGGTCTTTGAGGGTGCATGGGAGTTTGCCTGTCCGGTCTACATGTGTTCTGTGGACTTGGAGAAGGCATTCGACCGTGTTCCTCGGGAGGCCCTGTGGGGGGTGCTTTGGGAGTATGGGGTACCGCACAGTCTTATCCGGGCTGTGCGGTCCCTGTATGCCCGGTGCCAGAGTCTGGTCCGCATTGCCGGCAGTAAGTCGGATTCGTTCCCGGTGAGGGTTGGGCTCCGCCAGGGCTGCCCTTTGTCACCGATTATGTTCATAACTTTTATGGACAGAATTTCTAGGCGCAGCCTTGGCGGGGATGGAGTCCGGTTTGGGGGCTTCAACATTGCGTCACTGCTTTTTGCAGATGACGTGGTGCTGTTGGCTTCCTCAGGCCGTGATCTTCAGCTCTCGCTGGAGCGATTCGCAGCCGAGTGTGAAGCGGTCGGGATGAGGATCAGCACCTCCAAGTCCGAGGCCATGGTACTCAGTCGGAAAAGGGTGGTATGCTCCCTCTGGGTCGGGGAGGAGGTCTTGACCCAAGTGGAGGAGTTCAAGTATCTTGGGGTCTTGTTCACGAGTGAGGGTAGGATGGAACGGGAGATCGACAGACGGGTCGGTGCAGCGTCTGCCGTCATTCGGACCCTTTACCGGTCCGTCGTGGTGAAGAGGGAGCTGAGCCGAAAGTCAAAGCTCTCTATCTACCGGTCTGTCTACGTTCCTACCCTCACCTATGGTCATGAACTTTGGGTCATCACCGAAAGAACACGATCCCGGATACAAGTGGCCAAAATGAGTTTCCTCCGCAGGGTGGCTGGGTTCTCCCTTAGAGATAAGGTGAGAAGCTCAGTCATCCGGGAGGGACTTGGTGTAGAGCCAGTTGAGGTGGCTCGGGCATCTAATAAGGATGCCTCCTGGACGCCTCCCTCGGGAGGTGTTCCGGGCATGTCCCACCGGCAGGAGGCCCCGGGGGCGACCCAGGACACGCTGGAGAGACTATGTCTCTCGGCTGGCTTGGGAACGCCTCGGGGTCCCGTCGAATGAGCTGGAGGAGGTGGCTGGGGATAGGGACGTCTGTGCTTCCCTTTTAAGGCTGCTGCCCCTGCGACCCGACCTCGGATAAGCGGAAGACAATGGATGGATGGATGGATGGATTTGACATGTTTTTGAGTTTTTCCTTGCCCTCATGTCGGTTTTAGATCAGGGTATGGTGTCATAATAGTCTGTAGTTTGCAAGAATCTGTGGTCTGTTCAGCCCTTTGATACTCCTTGTGATCAAGGGCGTCACAAATAAACATGACTTGACTTGAATTCAGCCTGAAGAACAAACATAAGACTGGTTTTACAATGAGATTGGGGTCAAAGTCGGCACAATTGACAGTTTGATTATAATATTCCAGTAAAGGTAATAAATGATAATCAAGTAGTTTCTGTGTGCCAATTTTTTAAAATCTTATCTGAGTAAGGAAGGTCTGGCATTATTGAACTGTAAATAAACATTAATCCCGTATAATAATGACATCTTAATTAATCCAATCACAGCCGCCATGTAGCCTCACTTGTTTTTATCGTTTTTTGTGCTATTGTTTCAAACCCCAGTGTGTAATAGTCAACCACTAGATGGCACTGTTATCCAACATAAAAGAAATACAGTGGCAAATGAACACAGCGTAGCAGGAAGATGCCAGACAAACATGGCGGCGACTTCTAGGTAGGGATTCCAATATGTCAAAGAAATCCAAATTTCTCAATCTATGATTTTAAATTAACATTGGCATGATAGTTCATTTTGCGTAGTATTAAAATATATTTTTTTCTTTTAATGAAAGTTTTTTTTGTAACTAGGAGGCACTAATTATAACACACTGTCCCTTTAATTTTTTTGACATGATATTTGATCTTTTTTTGTAAAATATCAATCTAATTTATTTGGTCTGTCGAAAGTAATTTTTGGTGTTTAAAGAAAAAATAACCCCCTTTTTGTAGTGCTTAAAAAATCTGATCTTTTTAGGATATAGTTGTACAATTATTTTTTTGAAGTTGTTAGAATAATGTATTATACTGTATATGGACCCTTTTTTATTTTAAATAACCCATTTTTTATTTTCAAGACTAGAAAATGCAAGTAGTGGAGCTGTCGTTTCTTTTTGACCCAACACTTTATAGGGTTAATCGCAGCCTTGAGTTGGCTGTTTGAAGGAGGGCAGAGTAAAGGAGAATCGAAAATAAAATAGAATAGTCTTCATTGTCATCGATGACAACGTAGTGCACTGATGAGTATATTACACCTAAAATAAGGAGAGAAGACATCAATGGATTTTGAACTTGCAAAGAGGACTGGGAGAGAAGTCTTCAGATAAGAAAGTCAAATTTTATAGTCAAAATGACGAGAAAGGGCTTTATAGTCAAAATGAGGAAGTGGTATCATAAAATCTTGTCCAATATTAAAAATAGAATAAACTTATCATGTAACTCGGGGGTTAAAACGTGGCCCGCGGACCAGATCAGGCCCGCCAAGGGTTTTAATCCGGTCCACAAGACAACGTGGACCAGATTAAAAGAGACAATCCGAGACAACGTGGACCGGATTAAAAAGAGTTGCAGTTTTAAATATGTCCACTTGGTGTCGCAAAAGCCAGACCAAGCCACTCACAAAGCAACTGTAGCTGTATTTTTTTCTCTCTTTTCTTTGAACTTTCTTTTCTCTCTTTCTCTCGCTTTTTTATTCCTCCTCTGCTCTGTCTTTGTCTTGCTCTTTCTCCCTCACTCTCTTTTTTTCAATCGCTCCTACCTTATCTGTATCTCTCTTTCCTCTTTCTCTACTCTCCATTTTCTCTCGCGCTCTTCTCTATTTTCTTTCTCTCTCTCTCTCTCTCTATATATCCTCTCTCTCTCTTTTTTTCTCTCCTCACTCTTTTGTTGCGCCTTTTTCTATTTTAGCCTATGTCGTTCTTTCCTTCTTTTTCTTTCCCTTTTCTCTTTCTCTTTCTTTTCTTTTCTCTCTATTTCACTCTCTTACCATTTCTATTTGATTCTATCTCTATTTCTGTCTCTTTCTCTTTAACTTGCTTTCTCTCTCTCTGTTTCTCTCTCTCGCCCTTGCTCTTTCTCTCTCACTTGGTCTTATTCCCTTTCTCTCTCTCTCTTTTTTTCCTTTCCTTCTTTTCTTTTCTGTTTAATCTAGTAGTCTGGTCCCTTTGAGAATGTTTTTTCCCTCCCACCATGTGGCCCCTGAGCTGAAACGAGTTTGACATCCCTGATGTCACTTGACAAAGTAGTCTGAAAGGCGAGCCTGCAATGTTCTCCAAACTGGGCAAAGAGCAGCCAATGATTATTTTGGCTGTGTTGATGACACTCAATAAGATTCTTGTCTTCTGCCCTTCCTACCATACCCTTTATCGTGTTTTTGGTGCGTTCCTCCTCCATTAGACTTGTCATCTCTCACTTTTCAGGTACATCATGACCAGCGGCAGGACCATGGAGTCCACCAAAGAGTTCTTCTCACGCCTCAACTACTTCGGTTTGGAAAAGCGCAATATCGTCTTCTTCCAGCAGGGCATGCTACCAGCTTTGGACTATGACGGCAAAATCATCCTGGAGAGTAAATGCAAACTCTCCATGGCCCCAGGTACCGGATTTATTTGTGTAGGATGCATACTCTTGTATTTAAAATCGGGAGCGAATGGGAGCAAATTTTGATTCACTTTCTCAGTCCAAACTTTGTGGTCGGACACCAACGGGAATCGAACCTGGGTCGCGCGGGGGAAAGCGCAGAATCCTGATCACTGGACCATCAGCGATTATAGATAACACATGAAAAGGCATAGGATTTGATATCATCATCACCATTGTTGGGCACGTTAAAACCGCAATTAGTCATAGTAACTCACTATTTTTTCCAAAAAGTAACTGAGTTGGTAGCTGAGTTACTCTGTAATAGAAGTAACTATGTACCAGGGAAAATTACTATTTGTGTTCCTTTAAAAAGAAGCTGTATGTCAAAGAATTTGAAATTTTCAGAGCAGTTTTTGAGTCAGTTGAAAAGAGAAGAACAGATAAATAGATAGATAGATACTTAATTCATATATTTCACTATAAAGGATTTTATACTTCATTCATCCCCGTGGGGAAATTCACATTCAATGTGTTATTATTTACACCGAGGAGAAAAAGAATTTTTGTAAAAAAGAATTGTGGACTGTACTTGCAAATCAGTCTTGGTCACGTGCATATGGTGGTAATGAAAAATGGTAGTGTGAGTAAAAACGATTTTTTTTCTTAAAGGGATAGTGTGTATTATTTGACCACTAGATGTCACCGTATTGTGTAGTGCAAAAAAATGGGTTTTAGCGCACAAAAAATGCGTGTATTCAAGGAATTTCAACTCCTTGCCCTGAAGAATTCTCGTGCCGGCGCGATGAAGGGGCCTATCGTGGAAGTAGAGCCGGAGCTAGCGAAGCGGCTAGCGGCGTTATAAGTCTTCGGTACCATCCGTAATCACGGAAAATGCGAACTCACGACCAAATAAGATCATCGAGTGCTGGTGGAAAACATCGAAGCGCACAGGGAGCGCAGTTGCTGTGTTTTGCGGAAACGTGGCTCACGTTTAGCATTCCGGACGCTAACGTGTAGCCACCCGGAGCTACCCGGAGCAATCCGGCTTCAACGCCGCTAAACAGAGACAGGAAAGCCGGGGGGAATCGGAGAGGAGGCGGACTTGCTAACACGAGGTGGTGTATCCCTGGATTTTCACAAAGAAAAGTTTTCCATCTGCCGCAGGGATGTCGAACTTTTGGATTGGCGTGTGACGTCATCCACTCCGCTACAAGCACCCCTAGGGCATCATGTTCATCTGTTAATAAACAACGGGGTAGACTGCTGGAAGTGTGAATTTCCCTACGGGGATGAAGAAAGTATCTATCTATCTATCTATCTACCACTTTCTGTGTTTTTTTGGTTTGAACAATTTTATTGACAATTTTATCAGCAATTAAGCATATTCACAATTTCGTTATATCTGACAATATGACAAGTTTTTATCGACACTTTTAACAGCAATTAAGTTTCGACTTATTACCGACACTGAAGAAAAGACCAATTTTTTGTTGATTTGCACCTAATAGCAACTGTTTTTTCGGAGGCATACTTCTCTTTCACTCGACTACCACCAAAACAATGACGTCATCTCGAAGCAAAGAGATCTCGTTTGCCGAGACCAAAACAACAATGGCGGATCTGCCTGACGAAAAGTTTGGAGTGCGGTAAATCTTTAAAAAGAAAAAAAGTAATCGGGTAATAATGACAACTTGGTGTCAAAAAAGTTGCGTCCTGGGGACTCATGTTGATTTGACACAATGCGTCCCCAGCGAAAATGATGCGTCTAGGACGCAGGGACGCCGGCAAACCAGAACACTGCCTCTAGACAGAATTGGTGCAGTTCAGTTAAATTTGATGGCTTTCTGACATGGACTTGTTTCTTCAGCATTGTCCACAAGTTCTCAATGGGGTTTAAGTCAGGACATTCTAAAACCTTAATCCTAGCCTGATTTAACTATTCCATTACCACTTTTGGTGTGTGTTTGGGGTCATTATTCTGTTGGAACACCCAACTGCGCCCGAGACCCAATCTTCGGGCTGATGACTTTGTTATCTTGGAGAATTTGAAAGTAATCCTCCTTCATGATCCCATTTAATCTCTGTAAAGCACCAGTTCCATTGGCAGCAAAACAGTCCCACAGCATAATACTACCACCACCATGCTTGACGGTAGGCGTGGTGTACTTCAGGTTAAAGGCCTCACCTTTTCTCCTCCGAAGATATTGCTGGGCAATGTGGGTAAATAACTCGATTTGTGTTTCGTCTGACTACAGAACTTTCCTTCAGAAGGTCTTATACTTGTGTTCAGCAGCAAACTTCGGTCGAGCCTTAAGGTCCTTACTTCTTGCACAGCAGCCTCTGAGTCCCTGGAGATGCAAAACACGCTTGACTGTTGATACTGACACCTGTATTCCAGCAGCTTCCAATTCTTGGCAGATCTGCCTTTTTGGTGATTCTCAGTTGACTCTTCACCCTCCTGACCAAGTGATAGCTTGCGCTTTCTTCCTGATCACGACAGTGACAAAACGGTGCCATGCACTTTATACTTACAATTGTTTGCACTGTTGCTCTCGGGACCTGCAGCTGCTTTGAAATGGCTCCAAGTGACTTTGATGACTTGTTCAAGTCAATGATTCGCTTTTTCAGATCCATGCTGAGCTGCTTTGACACTCCCATTCTAGCGTTTGTGGACGTTTGCATTCAATGAGCCCTATTTAATGGCCTCCTGTAATCACTCACAAGAAGTTAAGAGGCCATGCAATAAAGCTACATTGACACACCAAAAATGCTACTTTGTGTTGCTGTATCTATATTTTCGACTTAGCAGATTGGGTGACTTTTTCTGTTAACCCATAATCAAGTCATAAAAGAACCAAACCTCATAAATGTTTTTTTCAGAATTGTAGAAATAACTGCAAACTCAAGAGAACCATAACATTTTCTTCACAAGTGTGTGTCAACGTTTGACCTCAACTGGATTCAGCACTCTAACTACCGAGACCCGGTTTCGTTTACTGTTGCGTTCCATGTTTTGCATTGCGGTGAGTGATATTTTTCGACCGATTGTTGCACAAATACGGTTAAACCTTGTGTACAGTATATCGTGCAGCCGAACTTTTTTTTGTATAAAAGAAAAAATGCGATAATTTGCAAGCAATTGCCCGTATGATTTTTTTTTTCTAAGAGATAATATTTCTGTGTTTTCAGACGGGAACGGGGGTCTGTATAGAGCTTTGGGCAACCAGGGCATCTTGGATGACATGCAGCGGAGGGGGATTGAATGCATTCATGTTTACTGCGTGGATAACATCCTGGTGAAAGTTGCTGACCCGGCATTTATCGGTTTCTGCCTGGAAAAGGATGCTGACTGTGGAAACAAGGTCAGTTCCTGTTTTTTTTTCTTCTTTTAAGAAGATCTTTGTTTCCTGCAGTCTGTGTTGTTGGCGACACACTTAAATAATAAGATGTATTCATCTAAAATGAGACATCGACAAGGAGAATAAACGTGTCATGTGATTAGAGATAAGGAAGTTCAATCCCAGAACTCCCACAAGTGTACTTAACCAAAAGGGACATCTAAATCCAGCCCACAAAATCAAGCTTTACAGAATAAAAGAACATATTAAGTAGTATTACCCATAATCAATGTTCCCTGTCATTTTCCTTACGGGTCTGAGCGTTCACACAAAGTCGGTGAGCAACGCTTGAAACAACAGTGAGCAACGGCAATCCCAAGTGTGGCAAGATAATTAATTATCAAACATGTCCAAAACTTGACATCAAGTTACATTTTGCTGAGTTTCCGGCAATGCAAAAAAAAATTTCACTTATGAATGAATTGACTCATGTATTATTGCAAAGGTTTTACGGCCTACAAACCTCATTTGTTTTTACAACAATTCTTTCAAAAGATTTTCATTTTTTTTTCTTGTATCTTTTGACGCATAATACTAATATTTTTGGGGGCTTATCTGGTCGGTTTCAAGATACAGAACTGTATTTAATCACATTTTTTTAGTGGTAGTACAATGTTGTCAACAAGATTCACTTGGTATAATTGGAAATGATTTGCATGCAACACAAACTTTTTCTTCTTTTTCGTTTTTTTTTTTTAATTCCTTTAAAAAAAATTCATTTTGTTTATTTTCTCCTAGATGTTACTTTTTTGTTTTTGTTCTCAAATTACCTTTTTTCTTTTGTTTGTTTCTTTTCCTTTTTCTGGCTTTTTTCTGAATTTTTCCTTCTTTTTTCTCTTCCTTTTGTTTCTTTTTTTCTCAGCTTTTCACTACTTTTTCATTTTGGTATTTTTTTCTTTTTATTATATTTCCCCCCCCCTTCCTTTAAGTCATTTTGTGCACAATTTTACATAATATTTGGTCGTGTAGGGATTAAAGAAGCAAAAACAACCCGAAGAGCCGTTTGGGACCCGAAAGAGCCAGTTCTCTTTAGTGAGCCGAGCCGAAGAAGCCGGTTCTCGTCAAATTCTACTAACTTTACTCAACTTCGTTCTACTTCAACTCGACTTCAAAATACCGCATTTAGGACACAACGTCAGAGGAACCCTTGTATTTTTACCTTCATGCACTGTAACTTTGACTTAAGTCGCTTCTTAATTAGTCATTTTGAGCCCTGATTTTTGTGCGCTGGCTAGATTTTCTTGTGCGCTGAGAATGTGCGGGCAGTGCGCAATTGGTAACATTGCCCATAATGCAATTCGTCAATTTTAAGCATACATTTAAAAAAGAAAAATGATAAAACTGAGCTATTCAGACTGTACATTCAACTAATTCCAGAAAAAAAAACAATTAAATACCAAGCCTGAGAGTACAACTTCTGCTTATTGTATATTTATTGGATATATTATTGGAAATATTGAGCTTTTTGCAGTTTTGGTAGCGCTTTGCATCTTGGAGATTTTCTTTTTCCCGAATGAATCTCCACTTCCTCAACCCCAGCAGCAGGGGGCGATAATGGCTAGCTAATCCCTCAAATGAACCTCATGACCTAAGCCTTTTTCATTCTATCTTTCTGTCTTTTCTTCCTCTTTTTCTGTCTTTCTGTCCTTCTTTTTCCTCGTTTTCTGTGTTTCTTTTTCATCCTTTCTTTTTCTGTCTTTGTTTCCCTTTCATTTTCCTCCTTTATATCTTTCTATTCCCTTTCTTTCTCTTTCTTTTTTACTTTTTCTTTTTTATTATTTTTCCTCCTTTCTTTCTCTTTCTCTCTCTTTTTCTGTGTCATTCTCTCTTTCTCATTGTCTCTCTCTTTCTCTCTCTTCCTTTTTATCACTCTCTTTCTTTCTCTCTATCTTTCTCTTTTTATCGTTCTCTCTTTCTCTCCTTCTCCCTTTCTCTCGCTTTCTCTGTCTTAATCTCTCCTTTGCTCTCTTTTTTCTCTCTCTCTCTTCTCTCTCTTTCTCTCTTTCTCTCTCTTCCTTTCTCTCTCTCTATCTCGCTTGCTTTCTTTTTCTTTCTCTTCTCTTTTTGTTTTTCCTCCTTTCTTTCCTCCTCTCTCTCTTTCTTTCTTTCTCTTTCCTGCTTTCTCTTTATTTTTTCTTTCTTTGTTTCTCTCTTTTACTCTCTCTTTCTCTCTTTGTCTTTCTCTTTCTCTCTTTTCCTTCCTCACTCTATCTCTCTCCTCTCTTTTTCTCTCTCTCTATCTTTCTCTTTCTCTCTCTTCCTTTCTCTCTTTGTCTTTGTCTTTTTCTTTCTTATTTCTTTTTGTTTTTCTTCCTTTCTTTCTCTTTCTTTCTTTCTTTCTTTCTTTCTTTCTTTCTTTCTTTCTTTCTTTCTCTTTCGCTCGCAATCCCACTTTTTCTCATTTTCTTTCTCTTTCTTTTTCCTCCTTTCTTTCTTTCTTTCTTTCTTTCTTTCCCTCCTTCCTTCCACTTTGTTGCATTTCTATTTTATTTTTGCTCCGAATGCAAATTTGAGACATAAAGAGGTTGGTTTTTAAAGAGACATTCTAGTCGAGTTGTCGTTGAATCGCACGATTCAAGCCCGGAGGATCATTCCCGTCCGCTAAGAGTAGTATCGGAAACTATCGTGAGTCATCGTTGGCTGTTAAGATTCACAACGGCAGCCGGACGTGAGACAATTCACACGCGAGTGACTAATATTGCAAAAACATGAATGTTTTTTTATATTTTAAAAGACATTTTCCTCTTTGGAAATCAGGAGGGATGGACAAGTACCGGTATAAGGTATCTGTATCGATGCCAGCCTCGTTTAAGGTATCAGCTTTTAATGGCAATTTAATTAGAACTTAAAATGAAAGGGATAGCATGAAATAAATGCAATGTTCAATTTTTTTATTATGTTGGGGCTTAAATGTAATTTTTTAAGGAACTGTTATCTAGAAATGTTCTAAGGACCTTTAAACAGGCTGCAATGATGATTTCAGCCAGAAGATGGTGCCAGAAAGTACATTATTTTGAAGTTACAGACAAGGAAAATAAAATAAATACATTGAAAAACTATTTAAATTACAAACGGGGTATTAACGGTATTTCTTTATTTTGGTATTTTCCCATACAACAAAATAAATCATAACAAATATATATTTCAAAAACATTCTTTATATTAGTTAGTGTGAAAGTTATTTCTTGCAATGTATTTTTTGCTCAGGGGAGGGAATTTTAGGTCATAACAGTATCGGTATGTGTTTTTCTTTTATTTTTAAGCTAAAAAAATATTCATTTAAATAAAGTAATGTTTAAATAAAAAAGTAAATACAAATATTTAAAAACAATGTAAACAAATAAAATTAATAAATAGCAATCTTAATGCATTTCTTTATTTTATTTTAAACAAAGAAAAATTGAAAAACTTAATGAATGCATTTTTCAAAATAAAAGTAGAGTAAAATGATAGGTGGTGTTTGTAACGTCTTCTGGCTGAAATCGTCATTGCAGCTTCTTTTAAGGTCCCTTAGTTGCGCGTGCAAGTATGTCAATTTCTCAGACGTACTTTAATAAACCTTTTTTCATATTTTTGCGGAATTTGGGTTATAATTTGAACTATATTTGAAACATTACTTTTCTGACTTTCACCATTTTCATCCCATAACAAAAGAAAACCGCGAGCACGCGCTGTATATCAACCCCCACCGGCCACCTTTCCTGCAGCGTAAGCTGAAACACTGAGGGTAAAAGTAATAATAAAATATATATATATATATATATATATATATATATATATATATATATATAAAGGCTCTTTGAACTCAGTTGGGCATTATTAACACACAAAGAGAAAATATTTCATTTTCAAGTTTTTAAGGACGCCTCAAACTACGCACCCCACCTTTAAAAAGGTCCTACGTTTTGTTGACATTTTCCCAGACTAAATCTTAAAGTTCGGTGGGCTTGGGGGTAGGGCGCCCGCCCCGAGACTGGGAGGTTGCTGGTTAGATACCCGTTGCCTCCCTGCTTGGTGCTTGGCATTAGGGGTTGGAATTTGGGGGTTTGCTCACCTAATGACTCCCAACCAGATGTTGCAGAAAGAGTCAAAAATGTGAATGTGTTTTGACTCTAGCCACCCCCCACTAGGGCAGCGGTGCCAAATAGGCGGCCCGCGGGCCGAATCAGGCCCACTTAAGGATTAAATCTGGCCCGTGAGACAACGCTCAGCCAGGTGCCGCTCACAAACACTGTACTTGTATTTCTTTCTCTGTCTCTCTCTTTCATCCTCCCTTTTATCTCACTCTCTATCTCTATCTCTTTCACTCCCTCTCTCTCTCTCTCTTCCCCTTTTCCTTTTCTTTCTCCTTTCTCTCTTCCTTGCTTTCCCCTTCTCTCTTTCTCCCCATCTCTCCTTCTCTCTTTCTATTTATCTTTGGAATTCATTATTTCTCTCTTTTTCAATCTCTCTCTCACCATTTATTTTTACAGTATCTCTTTTGTTTCTCTCGCTCCCTCTTTTCTCTCTTTTCCCTTTCTCTCTGTCCTTGTCCCACCCTCTCTACTTTTCTCTCCCTCTCTTTCTTCTTTCTCTCTTTTTTTCTTTCTCTCTAATCTACTAACCCTAACGCGAGAGAATGTTTCTTATCGTGTGGCCCCCGAGTTAAAATGAGTTTGACACCCCTGCACTAGGCCTTCACTGTAGCAAATTACAATAACCTCCTGTGAACCCTCGAAGAAGAACTGGCATCCTGTCAGTTCAGCTATCACGAAAGCCAGAGTACTGATATTTAATACTATAATTTACCAAATCACTGATATCCATCCATCCATTATCTGCACCCCTTATCCTCAGTAGGGTCGCGGGGGTGCTGGAGCTCATCCCAGCTATCTTCAGGCAGTGGGCAGGGGACACCCTAAACTGGTTGCCAGACAGTCGCCGGGCACACAGGGACAGATAGGTCACTTGCCCATTCACACCTAGGGACAATTTTGACCGGCCAATTCACCTGACCTGCATGTTTTTGGGGATGTGGGAGGAAACCGGAGTACCCGGAGGAAACCCTCGAAAGCACAGGGAGAACATGCAAACTCCGCACAGGAAGGTTCGATCTCAGAACTCTGCCGCACATGTGCTAACCACTGCACCGCCGTGCTGCCCGAGGGATATATAATGTATATATATAAAACTCTTAGATATGTTCGCTTGTGTTACGTTACTGCAATCAAAGAAAATCTGCGAACCACATCAGAGACCAAGGAGGGGGGGGGGGGGGGGGGGTTTTAAAGGTTATTTAGCTTGTTCATAAATCATTATCCATTATCCGTTATCGGTCAGTTCATAATACGCTACAAAGCCTAGGAGCCGGGACACTTACTCTCAGCCAAAAAGCCAAGCTAAGGTCCTAGCCTTAAAGCCTTGCTGCTATCATTGCGAATGCACCGTTCCCGGAGGTACTGCAATACCGGGCCGTTGCGTGGAGTGGACAGAGCAAGCTCCTATGCCATCTCCGAGTTGCAAAAATCAAAGATCATAGCTTTGTGACATCACAAGGCGGAAGGCAAAGACAAGGTATTCTCTACCAAACGGTAAAGATAAGGTCCTAAGAGCACCAACCTCTTACCATCTCCTTGAAGTACTCAATTCCACAACCACAATTCTACAACTTTTACTGCACGGCTTTAAAAAATGCCACAAAACGATCACGTTCCCACTCCCAGAAAGCAGCAATCGGCACTGCAAAAAACGCCTGATGACAGAGTAGCGACTTTCAGGGAGGGTCCTCGCTCACCACACGAATGGGCGAGAGAGCTTATTAAAGTGACCGCGTAAAAACCAGAAAGCTGCTGGATTTTCAAAATCGGAGATAAGACATTTTTTCCGAGTCAGCGGCACCGAAAATGCAGATGGAAAAGCAGCTTAAGTGTAGGTAAGCAGTGTTAAGGGCTCACCTACGGATGATTTTTATTTACCGTATTTTCCGCACTATAAGACTCACATAAAAGCCTTTATTTTTTTCAAAAGCTGACCATGCGCCTTATAATACAGTGCGCCTTATATATGGATCAATATTAATTCGCAAAGTCTTGCAACTAACTTGCAGCCGCCGACTCGATTTTCCCCCGAACGCCAAGTAGTCCGCGGTGTATGCTGGGATTTATTTACCGGCGTTTCATTGGCTAACCAATGTGTCAATCATCATTTGAATGGATCACTATTGGCTAAAGTTATTCAGAGGTCAAGGGGAGGATGCTTTTTATCATTTACAGGCTGGCATTGGCTTGAACGGCAAAACAAAGCCTGCAATTGGCCAAACAAGACGTGTCAATCATCAGTTGAATCGATCACTATTGGCTAAAGTTATTCGGAGGTCAAGGGGCGGATCCTTTTTATCATTTACAGGCTAGCATAGGCTGAAGCGGCAAAACAAAGCCTGCAATTGGCTGAATGAATGTGTATAGCACGTGGTTGACGGCATACAGAAAGCATTTTTTTACTATTCTGTATTTGTAAATATTTTATTCTTCTGGATTTACTAAACTCACGGATATAAGAGGACCGTGGCTGAACACAACGACTTCGGTGAGCTACTCCGGCTATATATATTATCCCTGTACCTTGTTTCAGACTGAACTCGATGTTTCTGTGATAAGCGGTGCAGATAATGGATGGAATGGAGTGTCTATTTTTAAATTTAACTCAATTCCAAGTGTTTATTGTCATATGCGCAGTAAAGTTGCGAGCGAAAAAGAAAATAGAAACTAAGGAATGGTTGGTATTTCTTGAATCCCAAGACTAACCTTCCGAATGATATTTGAAATGATGCATTTGAGTAACATCGTACGGACACCGCATCCGCACGTGTCTACGACACGTATTTGCTTCTTTGCAAGCTTTGGGAATGTTAAGGAGGTAATAAGTTGGACTGAACTATTTGACTGTTTTGTCCACGTTCCCATTGTAGCGCCTTATAATCCGGTGCGTCTTATGTATGTCAAAAATAGGACCAAAAACTATTTTTTGGGGTGCGCCCTATAACCCGGTGCGCCTTATAGTGTGGAAAATACGGTATTTTAGTTGCATTACCGTAAATTCCGGACTACAGGATGCACCTGATTAGAAGGAGCATGCACAAATTCAACTCAACTTTGTTTTTGTACAAGCCGCACCGGATTATAAACCACTGGCTTAAACAGCCTTAAAAATAAACTCATTTGCATCAATTTCTTACATTAAAAAAGAAAAAAAAAACGGGGAAATGTCCAGTACAGAAAAGTAACACATGGTGACCGCAGCCATCAATCCTAATCAAGCTACCCTAGTCGATATTAATTAAATTGGCTTTAACATGCAGAGTTCTCAGTTCTCATACTTGCTAAAATTCAGAAGCCGGTATAAACAGCCTGGACACATGCCGAGCCATGCGACTGATGTTAAGCTATCCCATCCCTTGCTCACATGACAAAGTGATCAAGAGGTAAAAGGTAAGATCTTGGGACCAAACCCGAACCGGGCCCGAATTTCGGGCATAAAATGTTAGTCTTTAAGTTGGGCCAGGCTTCCCTCTCGCTACTTTTTTATTTTATTTTTTTGGTGGAGGATCTGCACAGCATTTCTGAAGTCTTCCAGCCTTTTTCTCCTCTCGGCCCACGCCTCTCCACAAGTTGGTGTTCAGGCTCCTCCCATGGGCGTGCCAATGAAGCCCCCCAGGCTCCACCACCTCGGAGAAGAGCGCCGCGATGTCTGGAATTAACCAAAACAACACTGAGCGTTTCTACGTCATCAGGGCCTTGTTCTCCAAACATCGCCTGCCGTCCTCCGTCAGAGTCCTGTTATCAACAGAACTAGACAAAATATTCTGCATTCGGAATGGCGCAACCTGTCATTGAACTATAGCCTACTCGGTGAAAATCTTCATTGCACTCAATACACGTAACTTGTATTCAATCATATAAAATCCTTTATAGTCAAATGGATAAAATCCTTCAAAGGGAACACGATAATTTTCAGGTTGACTGTTATCGGATTGATCACAGCCTAATGTTACGTCACAGTTTTCGCCTTATAGGAAAAACATACCAGATAATTCGTCACCTGTTGCCCAATCGTGACCAACTATTAGGTTTGGTGACAAATTGACCCTGCTAGTCCACGAATGGTATCTTCTGGGCCACGTGGTGCTGAAGCTTCAGTTCATATTCCCTGATGAGGGACAACAACAATAGAAGACTTTTGCCTACTGAAGGATTTTATACATTTGACTATAAAGGATTTTATAAGATTGAATACAAGTTACATTTATTGAGTGCAATGAAGATTCTTACTGAGTAGGGTTAAGTTCAATGAGGAGTGAAAGTTCAGGGCACCCTGGCCTGGTAGGAAATGTTGTTTACAGGAGTGGCGGGAGCTGACATGGGGCTGATAAGATAGTCAGCGCATCTGGACGCGCAGGGGCCCTGATGACGGAGGACGGCAGGCATTGTTTTGATAAACGCTCTCCATTGTTTTGAGGAACCAGAGACATCGGGACGCTCGTCTCTGAGGTACTGGAGCCCGCGTGGGGCTTCCCTGGCACGCCGATGGGAGGAGCCGGCACACCAGCTTGCAGAAAGACGTGGGCCGGGAGAAGATAGGCTGAGAACTTCAGAGGAGGCTTGACAGAGAGCGACACTAATTCGGCCATATTTGATGGAGTTCACTTCGTTAAATTGTTTAAGAAATTAAATCTGCCCCTGTGTGAAAATGTCGGCTATTCTTGTCATCTTTTTCTTTAAGAAACGAGCGCGCATTGTGAATGTAGGTTGTGTTTGGTTAATGGAGTCAGATAACTAATTCGAACAATTTGGTAAACGATACATTTTAATATTTAATTCCTAACACTACCAAAAGTGGGAAAAAACAATCCTTGGCAAACTGGAATGTGTCAAACACAAACAGGATGCCGGTTCTTCTTCGAGGGTTGACAGGAGGTTATTGTAACGTGTAAATTACAGTGAGGTCCCGTATCTGTTAAGTGCTAAAGGACCATTGGGACATAGATAGATACTTTATTCATCCCTATAGGGAAATTCACACTTCCAGTAGTATCCTTGTGTTGATTATTAACAGATTAACAGGATGGCCTCAGGGTGCTGTAGTTTAGCAACAGCGGAGTGGATGACGTCACACGCTAAAATGCTACTTTAGAAATAAACGGTTAATGTATTTTTGTTTGTGTATCTCACAAGAAGTCCCCTAGTAACCAGGTCGATCTTCCTTGCAGGTGGTAGAGAAAAGCAACCCGACAGAGGCTGTGGGCGTAGTTTGCAAGGTGGACGGACTCTACCAGGTTGTAGAGTACAGCGAGATCACCTTAGCGACGGCCGAGAAGCGAAGCGCCGACGGTCGCCTCATGTTTAACGCGGGCAACATCGCTAATCACTTCTTTAGCTTCGCTTTCCTGAAAGACATCGTAGAGTAAGACCATAAAAATGTTTTTTTTTTACCTTTGTTTGCGTTTTATTGTTGTTGTCCCTCAACAGGAAGTACGAACCGCAGCTTCAGCACCACGTGGCCCGGAAGAAGATCCCGTTCGTGGACCAGCAGGGTCGACTCGTCACCCCTGACAAACCCAATGGAATTAAAATGGAAAAGTTTGTGTTCGACATCTTCCAGTTTGCCAAGTGAGCAACTTTTGCTTCTCTTATGATAAAGTTCAACTTTAGCAGACACTCCAAATAAGGAGAGAAGACATCAATGGATGTTGGGCAGGAAGAGAAGAGATGCCAACCTGTTCTAGAGGCTCTCCGCTGAGCTGTTTATTTCGTATCCTAGGTTACAAAAGCAAAGGGTGTGGGAGTCAAAGAACAGCAACATGATTGGCTGATAGCGACAATGGTGTAATCTTCAAAACAAATAACAACAGTACGCAATAATAGTCAAAGTAACAAAATGGCGTCCTATGAAATGGTAAAAAAATGGTAATTGGTCTGCATTTATATAGCGCACAGGTGTCAAACAGGCGGACCGCGGGCCAGATCGGGCCCGCTAAGGGATTGAATCCGGCCCGTGAGACAACACTAAGAGAAGCGCAAGAGAAAAACAAGCTGCAGGTTGAAATAAGTCAACTTGATGTTGCCAAAGCCAGATGCCTCTAAGACACTGTACTTGTATTTAATTCTCTCTCTCTCTCTCTCTTTTTCTTTCTTTCTTTCTTTTCCACCCCTTTTCTCCCACTCTGTCTCTTTCACTCTCTGTGTGTTTCTCTTCCTTTGTTGCTCTTTGTCTCTTTCTCTCTCTGTGTCTTTTAACCTCTTTTGCTCTAACTTCCCTTTTTCCTTTTCTCTCTTTTCTCTTTCTCTCTTCCTACCCTTTGCGCTTTCTTTTCTCTTTTCTTTTTTCTCTCCTTCTGTCTTTCTATTTCTCTTTGGATTTCTCTCTTCCTCTCCCTTTCTTTTCCCCCTCTCTCACGACTTTTTATCTTTCTCACGCTCTCTCCCTCTCTCTCTCTTTCTTTCTTTGTCCTGCCCTCTCTCCTTTTCCCTCCCTCTTTTTCTTATTTCTTTATCTCTCTTTTCTTTCTCTTTAATCTACTACTCCGGCCCCCGACAGAATGTTTGTTCTATTGTGTGGCCCCCGAGTTAAATTGAGTTTGACACCCCTGATATAGCGCTTTTCAAGCCAATGAAGACTTCTCAAAGCGCTTTACAATGTGCTTCACACTTACCCAATCTTCATTGCAGGTGTCTAATATTAAAATCTCTTTTACAAAGGACAAGAAAACTAAAAGAAATTCAAAACATTACTGAAGTGTGTACCTTAACATCGATAACTGCTTATTTATGTAATTAAAAACGCTGAAAATATTTTTAAACAGCTTTTCAATGACATTTGCACACCATTTTGTATTTCCTTCTTGGATTTAAACATTGTTGTCTCTGATTTTCACTTTTCTTTCTCGTTATCACTCACTTTCCCTGGACTCATTCTTATGGGCAAAAAAAGTCAATAAAACCAACAAAATCACAATGAAATGAGATGTGGTCCCTCTCTAATACGCCGATTGACTGAAGAGGTTGAATATATCTAGCAGGGCATTATCGTCATCTACTGTTGAGTGTCTATTCCCCCCTTCATTTAAGTCATTTTGTGCATCATTTTATATCATATTTGGTCATGTTGGGATTAAAGAAGCAAAAACAACCCGAAGAGCCGTTTAGGACCCGAAAGAGCCGGTTCCTTTTGGTGAGCCGAGCCGAAGAAGCCGGTTCTCGACAAACTCTACTAACTTTACTCAACTTCGTTCTACTCCGACTCGACTTCAAAATACCGCATTTAGGACACAACGTCAGGGGAACCTGTGTATTTTGACCTTCATGCACTGTAACTTTGACTTGAGTCGCTTCTTAATTCGTAATTTTGAGCCCTCACTTTTGTGCGCTGGCTAGATTTTCTTGTGCGCTGAGAATGTGTGAGAATCCCCGACCCACCGATTGAGAAACTCTGATTTAAAGTGAAAACGTCGTAAGGCTGGGTCGTTTCCCAGGGGACTCTTGTATCCATTTTTTTTTCATTGTAAACATTCCATTTAAGCAAAAAAAATACAATACAAGAAGTCTTTTTAGAATAGCTTTGACTCTATACATCCCCCTACAGGACGTTCGTGGTATACGAGGTGCTGAGAGAAGACGAGTTTTCCCCGTTAAAGAACGCCGACCGGCAGGACGGGAAGGACACGCCCACAACCGCGAGACACGCCCTCATGTCCCTGCACCACCGATGGGTCCTCAACGCCGGCGGCCATTTTATCGACGAGAACGGAACTCGTATTCCTGCCATCCCCAGGTGCCCTCTTGTGGTTTATCAGTTTATAGTTTCCCATAAAATTTTGTGAGACCCTGGTGGGTGAAGAATCTGGAGGAGAGGTGTATTCAGTGTAGTGTATTGATTGGGATACGCTGCCATCTGGTGGTCAAACGTGGCATGTTAGCATAAACGTCCACTATTCTCATGCTGCAGTAACGAACTGGAGAGCTCCAAATTATTACCCCCAAATTGAGTAAAAAATACTGATATCTAGACTATGATGATTATAATCTGCACTGTTTATCCTCAGTAGGGTCACGGGTGTGCTGGAGCCCATCCCAGTTATCTTCGGGCAGTGGGCGGGGAACACCCTTGAACTGGGTGCTAGTCGGTCGCAGAGACAGACAACTCACTTGCTCAGTCACACCCAGGGACCATTTTGAGTTATGGCTTAACCTTCCATGCATGCTTTGGTAATGTGGGAGAACATGCAAACTCCGCACAGGAAGGCTGGTAGCTGGATTTGCATTGATAAGTATTGTGAGCATTTAATTCCACTAATTAGGACACTTTATTAAAGCGAGACTGCCCTTCAATCTCCATTTTTTTTAGATCATTTTGACTTGGTCATTTTATAAGTAACCTGCTTGATGAAAAAATGTGAATACTCCTGGTCTAAGGGATCCAGGGGCATGCTACCCCGTAAAAAAAAAGTGTACTTTTTAAAAAGGTCCTCCTCAATCACCAAATATTAAAGCGCTACTTCAAGTTTATCGCCAAACCAAGAGTAAGCCACACTACAAAATATGGTCTCGAGTCACCCTCCGCTGGATCAAAGTGGTACTACAAGCATGTCTTCTCATTGTCACAACAAATTTTAATACACCCTTATTTGCATTGAGTGGCACATAAATCAAGCGACACAACGAATCTGAAGAAATTCATTGCCGACGCTTTGAATCATCAATTTTAATCCATTTTAACGATTCGTTGTTGCAGCCCTAGTTCCAAATGTATTTAAAATTCATTATCATCTCAGTGATTTGGGGGCAGCATGGCGGCGCAGTAGTGAGCAGGTGTGCGGCACAGTTCTGACGTCATGAGATCAAACCTCCTGTGTGGAGTTTGCATGTTCTCCCCCGCGCTTGCATGGGTTTTCTCCCACATTCCAAAAACATATATGTCAAGTTAATTGGCCGGTTCAAATTGTCCCTAGGTGTGAATTGTTTCTCCCTGTGTGATCTGCGACTGGCTGGCCACCAGTTCAGGGTGTCCCCTACCCACTGCCCGAAGATAGCTGGGATGGGCTCCAGCGCCCCCGCAACCCTGCTGAGGATAAGCGGCGCAGATAATGGATGGATGGATATCAGTGATTTGGAAAATTATTGTATTAAATAACAGTAATCCAGCTTTCGTGATCGCTGAACTGACAGGATGCCGGTTCTTCTTCAAGGGTTCACAGGAGGTTATTGTAATCTGCTAAAGTGAAGGCACGTGTCCACCAAAGCGCCGGGCAGGTTTTCTGCGTTGAATGCTTGGTGCTCGACTTTTTTTCCTGCTCCCCGAGAGTTGAAAAATCTTCAACTTGGGGATGTTGGGAATTAAATATATTACAAATGTATCGTTTACCAAATTGTTCCAATGAGTTATCTGACTCCATTAACCAAACATAACCTTCGTTCACCCAACAATGCATGCTTGTTTCTTTTAAGGAAAATCAACAAAAGACTGGCATTTCCACACGGGGGCAGATTTAATTTCTTAAATAATAAACTAAGTGAATTCCATCGAATTAGCCGAATTATTGTCGCTCGAGGCTTCATCGAGCCTCCTTTTCGATTGTCCCTCTCGTTCTCCGATCTTCTGAAGTTCTTCCTATGCCCACGTCTCTCTCCCACGCTGGCGTGTCGGCCACCCCCATGCGGCGGGCCAGGAACGCCCATGTAGACTCCACCTCGTCGCCACGCTGTCTGAAGAAACTCAAAACAGCACCAAGCGTTTCACGTCATCAGGGCCCTGTTCTCCAAACATCGCCCGCCACCTGCGTCAGAATTATGTTATCAACAGAACTAAACCAAACATTCGCATTTGGAACGGCGCGACCTGCCATTGAACTTAAGCCTTCTCTGTGAAAAATCTTCATTGCACTCCATAAATGTACATTTTATTTAATCATATAAAAGCGAGAATCATGCCACTAGACCAACAAGCCATGTTTAAACAAGAAATAAGTCCTTGAAAATATCTGTCTATGAAACAATGCTCCAAAATCAAGTTAAAGAACTTTTGGGATCCATCACTCCTTGACACATAAGTCTTACACCACAAGAGTTACCTTATTTTCCGCACTATAAGGCGCACCGGGTTATAGGGCGCACCCCGAAAAAATCGTTTTTGGTCCTATTTTTGATATACATAAGACGCACCGGATTATAAGGTGCTACAATGGGAACGTGGACAAAACAGTCAGATGGTTCAGTCCAACTTATTACCCCCTTAACATTCCCAAAGCTTGCAAAGACGCAAATACGTGTCGAGAACACGTGCGGATGCGGTGTCCGTACGATGTCACTCAAATGCATCGTTCCATCATTCGGAAGGTTAAAGTCTTGGGATTCAAGAAATGCCAACCATTCCTTAGTTTCTATTTTCTTTTTCACTCGCAACTTTACTGTATATATGACAATAAACACTTGGAATTGAGTTTAATTTAAAAATAGACACTCCATTCCATCCATTATCTGCACCGCTTATCACAGAAACATCGAGTTCAGTCTGAAACAAGATACTGGGATAATATATATAGCCGGAGTAGCTCACCGAAGTCGTTGTGTTCATAATAATGTGCAGCCCTGGTCCTCTTATATCCGTGAGTTTAGTAAATCCAGGAGAATAAAATTTTTACAAATACAAAATAGTAAAAAATGCTTTTTGTATGCCGTCAGCCACGTGCTATACGCATTCATCTTTTTCGGCCAATTGCAGGCTTTGTTTTGCAGCTTCAGCCAATGCCAGCCTGTAAATGATAAAAAGGATCCGCCCCTTGACCTCCGAATAACTTAAGCCAATGGTGATCGATTCAACTGATGATTGACATGTCTTTTTCGGCCAATTGCAGGCTTTGTTTTGCCGTTCAAGCCAATGCCAGCCTGTAAATGATAAAAAGGATCCTGCCCTTGACCTCCGAATAACTTTAGCCAATAGTGATCGATTCAAATGATGATTGACACATTGGTTAGCCAATGAAACGCCGGTAAATAAATCCCAGCATACACCGCGGACTTCTTGGCGTTCGGGGGGTAAATCTAGTCGGCGGCTGCAAGTTAGTTGCAAGACTTTGCGACTTAATGTTGATCCATAAATAAGGCGCACTGTATTATAAGGCGCATGGTCAGCTTTTGAAAAAAATAAAGGCTTTTAGGTGCGCCTTATAGTGCGGAAAATACGGTCTTTTGATATATCTAGAAATAGTCTTAAGTTTTCCATTAATACAGGTTTACGAGACCCTGGCGGGACGGTCGGCCAGGGTCTTCCTATGTTTTTTTTTTCATTTCGGGTTCACCCTCTCACTCTCCTTGTGTCATTCCTTCATACCGGGTCTTTAAAATGTTTCCAGAGTTGAAGCTGCAGGCCCCGTCACAGATGATGGCAACAGAAAGTAATTATTCGCCCTCCCCCCAGGCGCTATTGAGTGCATGCAGATGGTTTTGATTTTCTTGAAGAGGCCATTTTCTGCCAGAAAGTACAGTTTGCTCCACTTTGGTAGTGTGTGCAGTTTTTTTCAGTTTCAGGCCACACCCACAGTGAGAAGTGTGCCAAAAAATGTTATTTAGGGTAATAACTACCGATCGTTAAACCATATCGGTGGTGCAGTGGGTTGAGTGGACCATAAAAATGTCCATTGTTCTGTAAGTATTGTCACGAGGTGGGACCGGACCAGAACGGAGGCAGGAAGGGAGAACTCAATTGCGTGACGATCAAAACTTTTATTTACCAAAATAAAAGTCGTCCAAAAACTCCGGGACAAAACAGAACAAAAACATTCTTACACTCAGAATGGTCAGGTACAGGTTTCCTCCGACTCAAACTAAACAGGACAAGGTATAACGGAACGGAAAAGGTGTAATGAGCCAACACCCGCAATACCCACAACCCAACCTTAAGTAGCAGCCACTCAATTAGCTGATCTGCTTCAGCTGGTGCCCAGGGGGCGGGGCAGACCGGTCGCCACGGCGACCATGACAAGTATATAATTCATTTTATTTTATTGCATTGAAACTTTTTTTTCTACTCATACAAAGCCAATTTTTCTTTTTTTTAATGATTCCTTTAATTATTTTATACGTTTTTGTAATCAAAAGGAATTATTACTATTTTTTTAGTATTCTGTGTATATATAATACGTATATTTTTTAGTTTTTTACAAAAAAGAACCATAAACGGTACAAATATCAATAAATACTTTAGTATGTACCATCTAAATTAAAAAAACTATTATTTTTAATTGTTTTACTTTACTGCATTTTCTTCATTGCAATACACTGTGTGTGTAGCGGGAGAGAGAGCATGAGACAGCGAGCGAGCGAGCAAGAGAGAGAGAGATTGAGACTGTGTGAGAGTGTGTTACGGTGAGAGATTAAGACAGTAAGAGAGTGAGAGAGAGAGGGAGAGTTAGAGTGGAACAGAGAGAGAGAGTGATATGGGGAGAGAGAGAGTGAGATAGGGAAAGAGACAATGAAAGAGTGAGTTGGTGAGAGAGAGAGAGAGAGAGAGATGGTGAGAGTGGGAGAGACCTTGAGAGACGGTGAGAGAGAGTAAGATGGTGAGAGGGAGAATGAAAGTGAGCGAGAGAGTTAGACCATGAGAGGGAGAGGAAGAGTGGGACAGTGAGAGAGAGTGAGATAGGGGGAGAGAGATAGTGAGAGAGGAAAAGAGGGACAGTGAGAGAGTGAGATGGTGAGAGAGAGAGAGAGACGGTGAAAGTGAGACAGACCTTGAGAGACGTGAGAGAGAGTGAGACAGTCAGGGGAGAATGAAAGTGAAAGAGAGAGTGAGTGGGACAGTGAGAGTGAGTGAGATAGGGAGAGAGATAGTGAAATAGGGCAAGAGAGAGAGACAGCTAGAGAGTGAGATGGTGAGAGAGAGATGCGGTGACAGAGAGAGTGAGACAGTGAAAGAAAGAGAAAGTGAGTGAGAGAGTGAGACGGTGAAAGAGAGAGAGACAGTGAAAGTGAGAGAGACCTTGACAGACAGTGAAAGAGAGAGTGATTGAGACGGTGAGAGAGTGGGAGACGGTGAGCGGGAGAGAGAGAGACAGTGAGAAGAAGAGGAAACGAGAGAGAGGGAGTGAGTGAGACCATGAGAGAGAGATGGTGAGAATTAGAAAGACAGTGAGAGGGAGAGAGAGAGAAAGTGTGAGAGAGTGAGAAAGACTGTGAGAGTGAGAGAGACCTACAGAGACAGTGAAAGAGAGAGTGAGTGAGACTGTGCGAGGGGGAGAGAGAGACAGTGAGAAGAAAAGGTAGAGATAGAGAGGGAGTGAGTGAGACCATGAGAGAGATGGTGAGAGTTAGAAAGACAGCGAGAGGAAGAGAGAGCGAAAGGGTGAGAGAGTGAGAAAGACTGTGAGAGTGAGAGAGACCTTGAGAGACAGTGAAAGAGAGAGTGAGTGAGACTGTGCGAGGGGGAGAGAGAGACAGTGAGAAGAAAAGGTAGAGATAGAGAGGGAGTGAGTGAGACCATGAGAGAGATGGTGAGAGTTAGAAAGACAGCGAGAGGAAGAGAGAGCGAAAGGGTGAGAGAGTGAGAAAGACAGTGAGAGTGAGAGAGACCTTGAGAGACAGTGAAAAGAAGAGTGATTGAGACGGTGTGAGAGTGGGAGACAGTGAGGGGGAGAGAGACAGTGAGATGGAGAGAAAGAGAGAGAGCGTGAGTGAGACCGTGAGAGAGATGGTGAGAGTTAGAGATACAGTGAGAGGGAGAAAGAGAGAGAGAGTGAGACGGAGAGGGAGAGAGAGAGAGAGACATGAGAGTGAGAAAGTGAGAGAGTGAGAGAGATGGTGAGATGGAGGGAGAGAGAGAGTGAGGGAGACACACATGATTGAACCTATACTAAAAAATGTAACATCATTTACTTTTTCTAGATCTTCCGTAGAAGCTAGGTGAAGGTTTAGAATTCCATAGAAGAGCAAACTGTACTCGACGCCGAAAGCCCCAAATCCGACTTTCCACCTTCTTTTGTCTATGCTACTCGACCCAATCCAGAAAAAAGACGCTAGACTGGCTAGAGCATGACCTTAGCATGCGCCGCATGCTAATCCCAACTCTCGAATCAGGGAAACCTTACGATTGCTCTTCCTTCCGCTAACACGGAACTTTCTCCGTTTCAACTCTTTTTCATTTTCCGTAATCATCGGAAGGATGGGACGCGGAGGCTCGGGATCCATTCTTCCTATTCTGACCTCTGATCAATGCTCTCTCCTCCCTCGCGATCGATTCTTTGCAAAAAAATTGATCGGAACGCTGAGGTGTCTTTCGGTCTCTTGCATAGAATTCGATGAAGTCCCTCGTTTAATTCCTTGTCTGTTCCAACAGCCTGAAAGACGGAACGGACCAACCAATCAAATGTGAGATCTCTCCACTGGTGTCCTACGGGGGGGAGGTAAGACCACATACCTTGTGCAAGTGTCGGGAAAAAGACGAGTTTTTTTTTAAATTGACGCGGTTAACGAATTATTTTTTTCCGGCGTTAACGTTACTGACGCTCGAAAGCCGTGACTCACGCATGTTTTTGCACGTGTTTATGAGCATTTTGGGGCCTACGTCTTTCTGCACGCTGGTGTGCCGGCTCCTCCCATGGGCCTGCCAGGGAAGCCCCCACGTGGGCTCCACCACCTCGCCTCGATGTCAGGAAAACTCATAACAGCAGAGCGTTTATCATAACAATGCCTGCCGTCCTCCGTCATCAGGGCCTTTTCTGCGTCCGGATGCGCTGATTATCTTATCAGTCTTACGTGAGCTCCCGTCGTAAACAACATTTCGTACCAGGCCAGGGTGCCCTGAACTTTCACTGCTCATTGAACTTAAGCCTACTCGGTGAAAATTTTTATTGCACTCAATAAATGTAACTCGTATTCAATCGTATAAAATCTTTTATAGTCAAATGTATAAAATCCTTCACTCTCTAACGCAAGACTTGTCTATGCAAAACAGATGAGTTACCGTATTTTCTGCACTATAAGGCGCACCGGGTTATAGGGCGCACCCCCAAAAAATAGTCTTTTGGTCCTATATTTTCCATACATAAGGCGCACCGGATTATAAGGCGCTACAATGGGAACGTGGACAAAACAGTCAGATAGTTCAGTCCAACTTAATACCCCTTTAACATTCCCAAAGCTTGCAAATACGTGTCTCAGACATGTACGGAAACGGTGTCGTACAATGTCCCCAAACAAACATTTCTTAGTTTCCATTTTATTTTTTGCTGGCAACTGTGTGGACAGCAAAGTAAGAATTTTATTGTGCAGGGAAACGGGGTTCTTCACTGTGCATATGACAATAAACACTTTGAATTGAATTGAGTTTAAAAATAGACTCATCACAGAAACATCAAGATCGATCTAAAACAAGATACCTGGAAAATATAAATCCGCGTAGCTCACCTAAGTTCTCTTGCAGCCATCACGTTCCATAATGATACGTAACCATGGTCTTCTTACAACCGTGAGTGTAGTAAATCCAGGAGAGTCAAATATTTACAAATACAGAATAGTAAAAAATGTTTTCTCTATGCCGTAGTGCAACCCGACGTGTGATTCACATTCATCTTTTTCGGCCAATTGCAGGCTTTGTTTCGCCCCTTTAGCCTATGCGAACCTGTAAATGATAAAAAGGATCCTCCCCCTTTACCTCCGAATAACTTTAGCCAATAGTGACGGATTCAAATGATGATTGACACATTGGTTAGGAAATGAAACGCCGGTATATAAATCCCAGCGGACTACTTCGCCTTTGGGGGAAAATCTGCTTGCCTTAGTTGCAAGACTTTGCGACTTAATATTGATCCATATATAAGGCGCACTGTATTATAAGCCGCATGGTCAGCTTTTGAAAAAAATAAAGGCTTTTAGGTGCCACGTCTATCAAAACTCTTGAACTCTTTGCTCTTTCAGGGCCTGGAAGAGCTCGTGAAAGACCGAGACTTCCACCCGACGCTCATCATCAACGAAAATGGCATCCTCGAGCTGGTCAAAAACGGCGTGTAGGGGCCCCCAGATCCAAAGACCCTAACCTCGGCATTTCTCGGGGACACACTGCGATGTCAATAACCTGCACCAACGTATGCACAGAAGCAAATGAATGAAGCGTTTTTTCCAGGGGAGACCTCCTGGTGGCGCACCTATTTATTCTGCTGATGAGACTTATTTTTATATCTATGATGTAAGCGCATCTTCTCAAGTTTATTTCATGATTTTTATAGCACAAGTTAATCATTTTTTTCGGATGATTTAAGACTGAAAATGACTCGCCTCAAATTGATGCATATTAAAAAAAAAATAACAATTCTTGTGTGACTATTTTTTTTACCACTGATTGAAAATGACCATTCCAATGGGTTTACGTGTCTAGATAGATAGATAGATAGATAGTTTATTCATCCCCGTAGGGAAATTCACACTTCCAGCAGTCTACCCCGTTGTTTATTAACAGATGAACATGATGCCCTAGGGGTGCTTGTAGCGGAGTGGATGACGTCACGCCAGTCCAAAAGTTCGACATCCCTGCGGCAGATGGAAAACTTTTCTTTGTGAAAATCCAGGGATACACCACCTCGTGTTAGCAAGTCCGCCTCCTCTCCGATTCCCCCCGGCTTTCGTGTCTCTGTTTAGCGGCGTTGAAGCCGGATTGCTCCGGGTAGCTCCGGGTGGCTACACGTTAGCGTCCGTAATGCTAAACGTGAGCCACGTTTCCGCAAAACACAGCAACCGCGCTCCCTGTGCGCTTCGATGTTTTCCACCAGCACTCGATGATCTTATTTGGTCGTGAGTTCGCATTTACCATGATTACGGACGGTACCGAAGACTTATAACGCCGCTAGCCGCTTCGCTAGCTCCGGCTCTTCCTCGATAGGCCCCTTCATCACGCCGGCACGAGAATTCTTCAGGGCAAGGAGTTGAAATTCCTTGAATACACGCATTTTTTGTGCGCTAAAACCCATGTCCATAGGATAGAAGTAATCCATAGTGTAGTTGTCAAAACGGGAAGAAAAAACACCGAAGATAGGAGCAGACAATAAAACAATAGGGCAGCTGCTGGAAAAGGCAGCCGCTCGTGGCAGCGCCGCTGCCCGTAGATAGCTGGGATGGGATGAGTGGTGCAGATAATGGATGGATGGATGGGCCAAATGTATAGGGACATACCCAAAAAGTCTTGTGGCAAAAGGTAGTACCAAGTATGAACTCATCTCATCTCATTAGCTACACCGCTTATCCTCAGTAGGGTCGCGGAGGTGCTGGAGCCCATCCCAGCAATCATCGGCAGTGGGCAAGGGACACCTGAACTGGTTGCCAGCCAATTGCAGGGCACACAGGGACAGACAACTCACTCGCTCATTCGCACCTAGGGACAATTTGGACCGCCCAATTTACCTGACATGCATGTTTTTAGAATGTGGGAGGAAACCGGAGTGCCCGGAGGAAACCCACGCAAGCACGGGGAGAACATACAAACTCCGCACAGGAAGTCTGGAGCTGGATTTGAACCCACGGTTCCCAAGACATGAACTGTGCCGCACATGCGCAAACCACTGCGCCTCCGTGCTGCCCCTAAGTATGAACTCAAAAGGGGCTAATATTTTTGCAACACCTACTTAGAAGTATTTTATTTGTTAGCACATCATAAAATCTTGAAAACTTTGGGTAAGTTCCTACAACTGTGTTGTGGGATTTTTGAAAACTGGGTTTTTTATCAATAGGTTTGAAGCTCATCT
Organism: Urocampus carinirostris; assembly: GCF_059441175.1. Taxonomy (NCBI): domain Eukaryota; kingdom Metazoa; phylum Chordata; class Actinopteri; order Syngnathiformes; family Syngnathidae; genus Urocampus; species Urocampus carinirostris. Next base: position 37,518,788 of record NC_142360.1, on the reverse strand, counting down.
TGAGGTTTTTGAGTTTTTCCTTGCCCTCATGTTGGTTCCAGATCAGGGGATGATGTAATAATAATCTGAAAAAATAGTCTGTGTAATAACCTGTGCAGCCCTTTGAGACTCTTTGTGATTAAGGGCTTTACAAATATAAATGACCTGCCTTGATATAGTTTCTTCTTCTTGTTCACTCAACGAACCAGTTGTGTTTGAGATGGACCACATCTCATTTTATTGTGATTTTGTTTGCTTTATTGCCTTTTTTTGTACATTATTATGGGTGAAATAGTGTAATATGTCAAAATATGTCAAACAAAAATCCTTAGGGGGCAACACTTTTGCAACGTCTGTAAGACGAAACGCTCCTCGACTAACAGCAAAAAAAAACGACATTCCGAGTCACGACACTCGAAAGCGGGACTCGGGTTTGTCGAAAAGAAAGAATCTTTTCAGGATAGGAAAGAAAACGCTCCGATGGATCGTCTTTTAAATTGAAACCTTATGTGCGCCATGTGGAATTCTGGGATTTTGGCCAAGTATCCACAGAATGCGAGGGATTTTTTTCCTCCCCCCTCTTCTTTCTCTCTCCATTCTCCCCCCTTCTTATCCCTCCTCCTTCATGTGCAGGATTTTCTTACATCAGCCCAGCAAAGAGAGCCAGAAGAAAGCGCGATATCCTCACTGGAATATTCTTCGCTGGACAAATGCTCTGAAAGTAAGTTCTACTTTTCTCTTACCAGAAAGAATCAATAGGATCATAGTGTTGGTAGATTCTGGGTATAAATGGTTGCCGTGTTTCTCAACTGGCGGGTCGGGATCCAAAAGTGGGACGCGTGAGTGTTTTTAGTGGGTCGTGGGCCGTTGCCCTGCCAAAATAATGCTAAGAAGAAGAGAGAAGAGTCGGTGGCGATGGTGCCCCGCTTTCATCTTGTTCACTCAACGAACCAGTTGTGTTTGAGAGGGACCACATCTCATTTTATTGTGATTTTGTCTGCTTTATTGCCTTTTTTTGTACATTATTATGGGTGTCTCCTCGTGACAACAATGATCTAGTCCAAAAAACAGTCTTACACAGTAGATGGGGATGGTGCCTCGCTCGATTTCTTCTTCTTGTTCACTCAACGAACCAGTTGTGTTTGAGAGGGACCACATCTCATTTTATTGTGATTTTGTTTGCTTTATTGCCTTTTTTTGTACATTATTATGGGTGTCTCCTCGCGACAACAATGATCTAGTCCAAAAAACAGAGAGTCATTTACACAGTAGATGGGGATGGTGCCCCGCTCGATTTCTTCTTGTTCACTCAACGAACCAGTTGTTTTTGAGAGGGACCACATCTTATTTTATTGTGATTTTGTCTGCTTTATTGCCTTTTTTTGTACATTATTATGGGTGTCTCCTTGCGACAACAATGATCTAGTCCAAAAAAACAAACAAGCAGAGAGTCATTTACACAGCAGATGGGGATGGTGCCTCGCTTGATTTCTTCTTCTTCTTGTTCACTCAACGAACCAGTTGTGTTTGAGAGGGACCACATCTCATTTTATTGTGATTTTGTTTGTTTTATTGCCTTTTTTGTACATTATTATGGGTGTCTTCCCTTGCGACAACAATGATCTAGTCCAAAAAACAAACAAACAGTCTTTTACACAGTAGATGGGGATGGTGCCCCGCTCGATTTCTTCTTGTTGTTCACTCAACGAACCAGTTGTGTTTGAGAGGGACCACATCTTATTTTATTGTGATTTTGTTTGTTTTATTGCCTTTTTTTTGTATATTATTATGGGTGTCTCCTCGCGACAACAATGATCTAGTCCAAAAAACAGAGTCATTTACACAGTAGATGGGGATGGTGCCTCGCTCGATTTCTTCTTCTTGTTCACTCAATTGAACGAGTTGTGTTTGAGAGGGACCACATCTCATTTTATTGTGATTTTGTCTGCTTTATTGCCTTTTTTTGCACATTATTATGGGTGTCTCCTCGTGACAACAATGATCTAGTCCAAAAAACAAACAAACAGAGTCTTTTACACAGTAGATGGGGATGGTGCCTCGCTCGATTTCTTCTTCTTGTTCACTCAACGAACCAGTTGTGTTTGAGAGGGACCACATCTCACTTTATTGGGATTTTGTTTGTTTTATTGCCTTTTTTGTCCATTATTATGGATGTCTCCTGAGGATAAGCGGTACAGATAATGGATGGATAAATAATGGCTCCCAAGAAAGTTAGTGATGAGGGGAAGGAAAAGTGTAAAACAGTGACAATGATTGAGTCCAAAAAGAAAAAACAGAGTCAATAACACGGTACACCTGCTCGATTTCTTCTTCTTCTTCACTCCATCAACTCCTTTGTGTTTGAGAGGGACCACATCTCATTCAATGGTGATTTTGTTTGTTGTTTAATTACTTTGAGATAGATAGATAGATAGATAGATAGATAGATACTTTGTTCATCCCCGAAGGGAAATTCACATTTCCAGCAGCATCCCTGAGCTGAGAACAATCGAGAACAATCGAAAATAACACGGGAGCTGCTGGAGTGGCTGCCATTCGTGACGGCGCCGGAAGAAAAGATTCAATTTGAATCATGTACAAACAAACAAACAATTGAATCATGTACAAACAAACAAACAAACAAACAAACAAACAAAATAGTCACCCTAAATCAGTTTTGCTTGGTTTAACTTTTTAATAAGTGGTAATTTACGAGAAGAATACAATAAATCATAAGCAAAATCATAAGATTATTTGTATTATGCTTCCTCTGTAATTGTGTGTAATGAAATAAACCAGCTAAGAGCGAAAAGACCAAGTTTGCAAAAGGGGTAAAAGGCACGCGACCACTTTAGACCCTCACGTGGCGCCGTAGTCCGGAAGTCTCGTGTCGATAGCTTTTAGCCACTAGCAAAACAACTTCGAAGACAGATAAGTATGTTTTGTGACACAAAATTGGTTTCAGTTTTGAAGTTCATTTAAAACATTTTCTTATGATTTATTGGAGCTTTGGCAATTGTTTGCTGAACATAAAAAAGCGACCACTTGCCAGTTTTCGCGGTGCATTCTGGGATTAGTAGTATTTGTGTACGAAACGCATCGCCAAACAATAATACAGTACTGTATGAGCACAAAACGTTTCATCTGATCGAATTTACATTTGAAATGTATTGCATTTTATAAATATTAGTTAGAAAAAAATCTAGGCTCCAGAAGATCTTAAAGGAGAACGTCCGGCCATCAGTTCGTGCCGTCAAACTCAAGCCCTCTTGGATCATGCAGCAGGACAACACACCAGGAGGTCCACCTTTGAATGGCTCCTCAAAACCAAAATAAAGGTTCTGAAGGGTCCCAGCCAAAGTCTGTATTCAAATCCAATTGAGATGCTGTGGTGTGACATGATACGGGCAGTTCCTGCTAGATTTAAAACAATCCTGCAGAGAGGAATGGGCCAAAAATTCCTCCACAGCGTTGTGAAAGACTTATTACTAATAATTGGAAATAATTGGAGTTATTTAATTTTTGAGTTGGGTGTAGGTTTTTGGTGAGTTATAAAAAATAGGTGTTGGATAAAACCATGAATTCAGTGCAAGAGTATTGTTTCCCTCAAATGGGAAGTGTCGGTGCCAGCCATTTTGGGCCATTTTGACTCTTTTTTTTCCAGGCCTACAGAAAATTTCGTTTTGTAGTGTTTTAGTAAGGCAGTGGTGATCACATTTGCCTAACACGTCCTCAGTTCGAGACCAGGTGGAAACATATGTTGGCCTAGGAAGGGATGGGGACCACCAGGCTGGACTTGCCCAAGACACACCACAGGATATGGTGCCCCTATGACCCTAGCGGTTAAGGGATCCTAATCTATATGAGCATAAGACATATCAATAGAAAGCTTGAAACCTCGTCTTTCATTAGAAATTAAAAATATCTTTCTAGGTTTTACCATTGTTGAGTAAACATCAGTTGAATATTGCTAAATTTCTTGAAAAGTAAAATTTCCCCCCCCAAAAAACAGATTCAGGCAGAACTTTCACTTCGGTGCTTTATTTTTCTTTTTGCATTTGTGATATCTCCAATGTCTAAACAATACTTTCCATGAACACAAGGGCGCTCTGCTTGCAAAATAACATTTTATCCGATGATTTGTACGAAACGTCATCCCTCTCTGACCAGACAATGATGATGTGTCATTTTTAAAAATATATAAGCACTGTTGAAGAGTAAACGGCCTATTACTATCTGTCCATATCTCGCGACCCGTACCACACAACTTCACGATGCCTATTTGCTGTATAGGGCCGCCTACACAGACTCATTTGCCAGGTACAAAAACCAACACTAAGAAGTAGGGGCTTCATCGATGTGTGCACAAAAGTCTGATTAACGCCACTTCTACTATCTAAATATGATTTGTCATACTGAAACCATTCTGATGTGAATCACCTGTGCCCACTCATTTGGCGCCAACTGCCGCAGGTTCGGATTGGCTCCCTGTCAGTATTTGAACCGACTCCTGTCAATCCCCTATTGTCAGTCCGTCTGCGAATCTACGTGTATACAAGGCAAGCCTTTTTTGACCCTGACCCCCGCCTGTCCCGTTTTTGCTCCTGTTTGTCTACGGCTACAACCCGTTTTGATCCTGATCACGTCTGCTCTCCCGTCCCGGCTTACGACTCGTTTGCAACCCCAACTACGTCTTGCTCTCCAGTCCCGGCTAATGACCAGTTTTCCGCCCCTGACACCGCCATCGGTCGCTACGGAAGATCCACTTCCGTATTCGGATCACAATCACAGTACGAGAGCAACCTGCTTCCCGCGCCTAGCGAACAACGGATCGTGGGTGCAGCGCTTCCTCTTTCCTTTAATAGAACTTGTGAGAAACGTAACGCAATTGGGTCCTGTTATTGTGGAATAAAAGTAGAAACGTTTGGAAGGTGCGTAACTGACAGGACTTTGGCTGGGTCAGGGCGACTCCAACTATTTTCTTAACTGATAAGAATTTGGACTGCAACTATTTGCTTAATTGATAAAAATTTGGCTGGGTCAGCGCAACTCGGACCGAGTGCCCAGCTAGAGAAAAACAACACGTCATCGCTGACCGAACACAGTATAAATGCCACTGTCGCCCGGACAACTTTGGAACTCGACTGAACGTTTGGATGAAATAAACAACGTGTCCCCTCTCATTTCGATTCTCTCTGCTGCTTTGTGTATGTTTTGGGGCGGGGCCGATATACGTCCTGCTCCGAAATTGTCTCTGTTCTGGTCCTGACAATTCCCAGAGGCATGATACCTACTCAGGATTGGGTAGGGTTACTTTAACTGGATTACTTTCAATTACTTTTGGATGACTCCAATACCAAATATGCTAATAAAAGACAAAAGAAACTAAATATGAATAAAATGACTCAATTTTGTGCAGGCTTGGGGAGTAACGGAACACATGGAACGGCAAAAATGATGTTGGCAAGCTGTTTGGATTTCTTTTCATTTTGTTTCTGTCTCATTTAATGTTCGTTTTGCCGGAGATCCAAGAGATCAAAGCCAGGAGAGAAAGCTCACCACGTGTTGTGAGTCATCATTTTATTCATATTTAGTTTCTTTTGTCTTTTATTAGCATATATGGTATTGGAATATCCAAAAGTAATTGAAAGTAATCCAGTTAAAGTAACCCTACCCAACCCTGATCCAAACAATAACAACAACAAAAAATGGCAATAGAGAAGCTTGACTTAATGATTGACAATTTAAGCTTGAAATTCAGACTAAGGTGGGACCCAGGCCCAAGATTTTACTTCTAGTAGGTACAGGGTTGGGTAGGGTTACTTTAACCGGATTACTTTCAATGACTTTTGGATGACTCCAATACCAAATATGCTCATAAAAGACAAAAGAAACTAAATATGAATCAAATGATGACTCACAACACGTGGTAAGCTTTCTTTCCTGGCTTTGATCTCTTGGATCTCCGGCAAAACGAACATCAAATGCCACAGAAACAAAATGAAAATCAATCCAAACAGCTTGCCAATATCTGTCATGATTACCCAAGTGGAGCCACCTGGGGTAATCATCTGGCGCGCTAGAATGCGCTTCCTGATTGGTTTATGTTCCCTTTTTAAGCATGCTACGCGGAGACCTCTTCGTCGGAGGATTACTTTTTACCCCGTTTGACTCGCCTGATTTTCCTGTGTATTTTTGACTTGTTTACCTGATTCTGCCTGCCTCCGATCCGACCTGCTTCCGTTCCACGCTACGATCTTCTCTCCAGTCCCGGTAAACTCGACCTGCTTCCGTCCCACGCTACGATTGGCTACGTGTCCCGAAGTTGTCTTCACGGCGTTGCTGCTGACGTTCGACGGTCATCGCGTCTTCCGCTAACCCCTACGCTTCCCCAAATAAAAGACTTGTAACGAACGCTCTGGGGTCTCCTGCTCTGTTCTGGTCCGCCCTGACAATATCATTTTTGCCGTTACTCCCCTAGCCTGCCCAAAACTTTGTCATTTTATTCCTACTTAGTTTCTTTTGTCTTTTATTAGCATATTTGGTATTGGAGTCATCCAAAAGTCATTGAAAGTAATCCAGTTAAAGTAACCCTACCCAACCCTGGTTTGGATGTCTATTTTGTACTTCTACCTGAGTAATATTATTCTGAAGTAACAGTACTTTTACTCGAGTAACACACTTCGGCGCCGTGCGATCTTCAGTCCCGAAGCAGCTAATATGTAAAAAGAATATAAATGTGCGCCTTTCTAACGACACGGTTTGGTTTTGTTTGAGTGAAAAAGAGGTGAATGAGTGGTCAACTATCGGACACACGCAACATGCAAACATCTGCAAGTCGCACCTACCTGACACTCATGCGCACCTTAACCAAAAACCGTGCTCCTGAAAACTCGTTTGCGATGTGGTATTCACAGAAAAATCAAGGATTTCAAGACGAGTGCTTTAGCTCCTGAGCATATTTATACTCTCAAAGGTTTCAGATCGTCAAACCATAGGAAATACAAAAAGTAGTCTTGAAAGGTTGATTCCATTTCGTCAATCACCAAAAAACAAATCTATGCTCCAGAAGATCTTAAAGGAGAAGGTCCGGCCATCAGTTCGTGCCGTCAAACTCAAGCCCTCTTGGATCATGCAGCAGGACAACACACCAGGAGGTCCACCTCTGAATGGCTCCTCAAAACCTAAATAAAGGTTCTGAAGGGTCCCAGCCAAAGTCCGTATTCAAATCCAATTGAGATGCTGTGGTGTGACATGAAACGGGCAGTTCCTGCTAGATTTAAAACAATCCTGCAGAGAGGAATGGGCCAAAATTCCTCCACAGCGTTGTGAAAGACTTCTTACTAATAATTGGAAATAATTCTTTTAATAATCACTACATAACTACCAGATGAAGGAGGAAAAGAAAGGGAGAGGAAGAAAGGAATCCAAAGAGAAATAGAAAGACAGAAGAGGAGAAAAGAGAAAAGGGTAGGAAGAGAGAAAGAGAAAAGAGAGAAAAGGAAGAAATGAAGTTAGTGCAAAAGAAGTTAGAAAGACACAGAGAAAGAAAGAGACAAAGAGCAACAAAGGAAGAGAAAGAATGACACAGAGAGTGAAAGAGACGGAGACAGAGAGTGGGAGAAAAGGGGTGGAAGAGAGAGAGAGAGAGAGAGAGAGAGAGAGAGAGAGAGAAAGAAATACAAGTACAGTGTCTTTGTTGGAGGCACCTGGCTTTGGCAACATCAAGTTGACATATTTCAACCTGCAGCTAGTTCTTCTCTTGCGCTTCTCTAGGTGTTGTCTCGCGGGCCGGATTGAATCCCTTAGCGGGCCTGATTTGGCCCGCGGGCCGCCTGTTTGACGCCAGTGCTGTAGGTCATCTAATGTTATCATGGGCCTCTTGGTTGCTTCTCTGACTAGTTTTCGTCTTCTAGCCAGGTATTTGTAGACTTACAGTGGTTACATGCTCTCTCCATCTGATATTGCTCACTCAATACTCTGAGCCCATTGTTGGGAAATAATATCAAAATGAACCCATTACCAAATTGTTCGAATTAAACAATTAACAATTTAACTAAGTGTACTCCATCAAAAACGGCCGAATTAGTGTCGTTGGAGTCTTCTGAAGTCCTTTAGCTCTCTTCTTATTAGCCTACGTCTCCCCGCAAGATGGTGTGCCGGCTCCTCCCATGGGTGTGCCAAGGAAGCCCAACGTGGGCTTCACAATCTCAGAGACAGGCGTCCCGATGTCTGTGGTTCCTCAAAACAACGGCGTCGTCCGTCAGAGTCTCATCTCATCTCATCTCATTAGCTGCACCGCTTATCCTCAGTAGGGTCGCGGGGGTGCTGGAGCCCATCCCAGCAATCATCGGGCAGTGGGCAGGGGACACCCTGAACTGGTTTCCAGCCAATCGCAGGGCACACAGGGACAGACAATCCACCTGAAATGCATGTCTTTGGAATGTGAGAGGAAACCCACGCAATCACGGCAAGAACATACAAACTCCGCACAGGATGTCCGGTAGCTGGATTTGAACCCACACAGGAGGTTCCCAAGACCTTAGAACTGTGCCTGCATACGCGCTAACCACTGCGCCGCCGTGCTGCCCTCCGTCAGAGTCCTGTTGTCAAACTTCCCTAGTCAAAATATTCAGCATTTGGAACAGCGTGACCTGTCATTGAACTAAAGCCCAGTCAGTGAATATCTTGCAATAAACTCAATAGATAACTTGTATTCAATCGTATAAAATCCTTTATAGTCAAATGTATAAAATCCTTTACCATCAAAGACCAGGTTCATTTAAACCGAGACTTAAAACACTGGGGTTCACTCGGTCATTGTTAGTCATTTAGGTGGACATTGGATTATTAAGAATACTTCCGTGAGGGACTGTACATTAGTCACTTTTGTAAATCAGGTGACACAATGATTTAGTGGAGATTTTTACAGTCCCGCTTCCACGGTACAGTTTATGACAACCAGGGTTGGGTATGGTTACTTTAACTGGATTACTTTCAATTACCGTATTTTCCACACTATAAGGCGCACCTAAAAGCCTTTATTTTTTTCAAAAGCTGACCATGCGCCTTATAATACAGTGCGCCTTATATATGGATCAATGTTAAGTCGCAAAGTCTTGCAACTAAGGCAAGCAGCCGCCGACTAGATTTTCCTCCGAAGGCGAAGTCGTCCGCGGTGTATGCTGGGATTTATATACCGGCGTTTCATTTCCTAACCAATGTGTCAATCATCATTTGAATCAGTCACTATTGGCTAAAGTTATTCGCAGGTAAAGGGGCGGATCCTTTTTAACATTTACAGGCTCGCATAGGCTAAAGGGGCAAAACAAAGCCTGCAATTGGCCGAAAAAGATGAATGTGAATAGCAAGTTTGGTTGTCTACGGCATAGAGCAAACATGTTTTCCATTCTGTATTTGTAAATATTTTACGCTCCTGGAATGACTACACTCACGGATATAAGAGGACCATGGCTGCACATTATTATTGAACGCAACGACTTCGGTGAGCTACTCCGGCTATATATTTTCCCTGTATCTTGTTTCAGACTGAACTCGATGTTTCTATGATGGGTCTTTTTTTAAATTAAACTCAATTCCAAGTGTTTATTGTCATATGCACAGTAAAGTTGCGAGCGAAAAAGAAAATAGAAAGTAAGGAATGGTTGGCATTTCTTGAATCCCAAGACTTTAACCGTCCGAATGATGGAACGATGCATTTGAGTGACATCGTACGGACACCGCATCCGCACGTGTCTACGACACGTATTTGTTTCTTTGCAAGCTTTCGGAATGTTAAGGCGGTAATAAGTTGGACTGAACCATCTGACTGTTTTGTCCACGGTCCCATTGTAGCGCCTTATAATCCGGTGCGCTTTATGTATGGAAGATATAGGACCAAAAACTATTTTTTGGGGGTGTGCCCCATAACCCGGTGCGCCGTATAGTGCAGAAAATACGGTACTTTTGGATGACTCCAATACCAAATATGCTAATAAAAGACAAAAGAAACTAAATATGAATAAAATTATTAAATTTTGTGCAGGCTTGGGGAGTGACGGCAAAAATGATGTCGGCAAGCTGTTTGGATTTCTTTTCATTTTGTTTCTGTCGCATTTGATGTTCGTTTTGCCGGAGATCAAAGAGATCAAAGCCAGGAGAGAAAGCTTACCACGTGTTGTGAGTCATCATTTTATTCACATTGAGTTTCTTTTGTCTTTTATGAGCATATTTGGTGTTGGAGTCATCCAAAAGTCATTGAAAGTAATCCAGTTAAAGTAACCCTACCCAACCCAAATGACAACTTAAATCTGCATCAATTTTCTCGACACGATATCCTGCAGGAAACTCGCACGCCTCCTTTCAGCCTCAAGGGGCCGAAAGCAAAACATCTCCGAGTAGAACTTAAGCACAGTTCTCCTCGATCCAGGACCCCCGAAACACACAGAGGCCTTCACAGAAATTGGATTTCCCAACGTCCTGATGCACACAAGCAGTCAGCTGTTTGGTTTTCATTGAGCTCGGAGGCCAAAGGCGGCCAAAGGCGGCCGAAGGCTTAGCGGAGGAAGCGGCCATAACTTTAGCGAGATTAGCGTAGCGAACGATTAGCGTGAAGGGACAGAGGGCGCTCAGTTCCCGCTTCATGTTTTTGTCAACACCGCTCGCACGACATTTCAAAATGCCGGCTCGACACTCTCCGTCAGGGTGCGGAAACCTATGCAGGGTGCTTGAAATCCTTGAATATTTTGGAATATTGGGCGAAATGCTTGAAATTGTTGCCATTGCCATGTTTCTTGGAAGTCTGACGCAATGAATCTAGAAAATACTGCATGAAAATGACGCAGACATGCCTAATCTGGTGGCCCGTCATCATGGCGTTGTCATAAGAAGCGTCAACTCCCCCTACTGGTCGCACCCAAGAGGACAGCTCTGTTTAGTAAACTGGCTCTTTTGGCTCGACGCACTGAGAAGAGCTTCCTTCTTTTGGTTTCCCAACGCCTCCTCAAATTTACTAATAGTACCATTATGCACCAAATTATTTAGTAACAGGGTTGGGTAGGGTTACTGGATTACTTTCAATTACTTTTGGATGACTCCAATACCAAATATGCTAATAAAAGACAAACTAAACTAAATATGAATAAAAGGGGGCAGCACGGCGGCGCAGTGGTTAGCGCTTGTGCGGCACAGTTCATGTCATGGGAACCTGTCGTGGGTTCAAATCCAGCTCCAGACTTTCTGTGCGGAGTTTGTATGTTCTCCCCGTGCTCGCGTGGGTTTTCTCCGGGCACTCCGGTTTCCTCCCACATTCCAAAAACATGCATTTCAGGTGAATTGGCCGGTCCAGATTGTCCCTAGGTGTGAATGAGCGAATGAGTTGTCTGTCCCCGTGTGCCCTGCGATTGGCTGGCAACCAGTTCAGGGTGTCCCCTGCCCACTGCCCGGAGATGGCTGGGATGGGCTCCAGCCCCCCCGCGACCCTAATGAGGATAAGCGGTACGGCTAATGAGATGAGATGAGATGAATAAAAGGATGACTCACAACACGTGGTTAGCTTTCTCTCCTGGCTTTGATCTCTTTGATCTCCGGCAAAACTAACAAAAAAATGCGACAGAAACAAAATGAAAATAAATCCAAAGAGCTTGCCAACATCATTTTTGCCGTTCCATGTGTTCCGTTACTCCCCAAGCCGACACAAAATTTTGTCATTTTATCCATATTTAGTTTCTTTTGTATTTTATTAGCATATTTGGTATTGGAGTAATCCAAAAGTCATTGAAAGTAATCCAGTTAAAGTAACCCTACCCAACCCTGTCAATGTGTGTCCCCGGGACGCAACTTTTTTGACACAAAATTGTCATTATTGCCCAATTACATTTTTTTTAAAAACAAAGATTTACCGCACTCCAAACTTTTCATCAGGCAGGTCCGCCGTTGTTGTTTCGGTCTCGCGGTTCGAGTTTTCGTCTGCACGCCGATCTCGGCCAACGAGATCTCGTTGCTTCGAGATGACGTCATTGTTGGTTAAGTATGCCTCCGAAAAACCTGTACGTTTTTGCCGTACAAAGTACATTTATGATGCATTTTAAGACGTGTACGACGTACAAGAAAATCTGTACGGAAAAACGAAAATTGGTCAATGATGGGTACCATCCGGTAAACACCGACTATCACCGAACGGCAAATCAATCAAGTCAAACGAGTTCGAGTTGCGTAGTGAAAGTCCGTCTTTTTTTAGAGAACCGGCTTTTTTGGCTCAACTCATCAAAGAGAGCCGGCTCTCAAACGGCTCACTTGCTTTGATGATTGATATTACGAATTATGTTGTATAAAGAAGTGAAGAAAAAAAGGAAGTATAAAAGGAGAAAATGAAAAAAGACAGGTTTGTGGTTATCCCTTTTATTACCAACAATAATTTGATGATTAAAACTTGAATGAATATATAGATGTATATTAAATATTTGTCACCGATTTACAATTTCAACCTGGATAACACTAAATTTTGGGGAGCCATAGATCTCTGTCGGGACCCCTAGATTTTTGAGCATGCGAGTCCCCGGGACCCATCACTTTTCACAGCTAAAATAAACACTGCTTCTTTATACAACATCATAATTCGTAATGTAACGCATCAAAGCAAGTGAGCCGTTTGAGAGCCGGCTCTCTTTCCTGAGTTGGGCCGAAAAAGCCGGTTCTCTAAAAAGAGACAGAGTTTCTTTCACTACACAACAACGGAATGATGCATGATGGGAAATCCCCAGGCGGCAGACGCATGCGCACAGTCGCATCAAACCGCTCGCTTCGTTTGCAACGAAAAAAAACAATACCGAGATAGAGGCTACCGCGGCAAACTCGTTTGACTTGATTTAATGAGTTGGGCCGAAAAAGCCGGTTCTCTAAAAAGAGACGGACTTCCTTTCACTACATAAGCACCAGATGAAATCCGAGGCGGCAGACGCATGCGCACAGTAGCATCAAACCGAAAAAAAGATACAGAGATAGAGGCTACCGCGGCAAACTCTTTGACTTGATTTAATGAGTCGGGCCGAAAAAGCCGGTTCTCTAAAAAGAGACGGACTTCCTTTCACTACATAACTACCAGATGAAATCCGAGGCGGCAGACGCATGCGCACGGTAGCATCAAACCGAAAAAAACGATACCGAGATAGAGGCTACCGCGGCAAACTCGTTTGACTTGAATTAATGAGTCGGGCCAAAAACAGATCCTTAATTTTAGTTTCACCATTATCTCCACACAGCGTTTGTTGTTTCCCTAGAATGCTACCCAGAGACCAGGTACACGGCTTGTCCGACCAGAAGTCCAGATGTTTATTAACTTCAGTGAAATACTCGTCCCTTACGTAAGAGTGACAATACCGTCAATTCCGAGAAGTTATGTTTCATGAATAGGAATAGTCATTCCCAAAAACGTTTCTTGTTATGGTCAAGGCTAATGATTCTCGCTTCCCGTTCATCACAATACCCTTGTGAGTTCTTACATAAGTCGAGTCAAGTCATGTTTATTTGTTTGGTCCTTAATCCCGAGTCTCAAAGGGCTTTACTGACTGTTATTAGACCGTCCCCTGATCTAAAACCGACATGAGGGCAAGGAAAAACTCAAAAACATGTCAAGTCATGTTTATTTGTGTAGCCCTTAATCACAAGGAGTCACAAAGGGCTGCACAGACCACAGACTATTGCAAACTACAGACTTAATACAACATCCCCTGATCTAAAACCTACATGAGGGCAAGGAAAAACTCAAAAACATGGTAAGTCAAGTCATGTTTATTTGTGACGGCCTTAATCACAAGGAGTCTCAAAGAGCTGCACAGACCACAGATATTTTGCAAACTACAGACTATGAGGACACCATCCCCTGATCTAAAACCTACATGAGGGCAAGGAAAAACTCAAAGACCTCAAGTCAAGTCATGTTTATATGTGACGCCCTTAATCACAAGAAGTCTCAAAGGTCTGTACAGACTATTGCAAACCACAGACTATTATAACACTGTCCCCTGATCTATCACCTAAATGAGGGCAAGGAAAAACTCAAAAACATGTCAAGTCAATTCATCAATATTTGTGATGCCCTAATCACAAGGAGTCTCAAAGGCCTGCACACATCAAAGACTATCGCAAACTACAGACTGTTATGACACCATCCTCTGATCTAAAACCTACATGAGGGCAAGGAAAAACTCAAAGACCTCAAGTCAAGTCATGTTTATATGTGACGCCCTTAATCACAAAGAGTCTCAAAGGGCTGCACAGATCAAAGACTATTGCAAACTACAGACTATTATGACACCATCCCCTGATCTAACACCTACACGAGGGCAAGGAAAAACTCAAAAACATGTCAGGTCAAGTCATGTTTAATTGTATAGCCCTTAATTCTCAAGGAGTCTCAAAGGGCTGTACAGACTATTGCAAACCACAGACTATTATAACACCATCCCCTGATCTAAAACCTACATGAGGGCAAGGAAAAACTCAAAGACCTCAAGTCAAGTCATGTTTATATGTGACGCCCTTAATCACAAGGAGTATCAAAGGGCTGTACAGATCAAAGACTATTGCAAGATAAATGAAAAAAACCTTGAGAACCAGATTAAAAAAAAGGAAGTTAAAAAAAGTGAACCAGCAGCGTCGGAAATACTTCACAGCCTTGAAATGGTTCAGTCCATTTGATTCCTAACACCGTTTTCTCCCCGCTCCTTTTCGATCTATTTGCATGTACTTTATCAAAAATAAATGAGTAAATAGTAACAGTGTTTTCCGCTGACTACAGAGTGCAATGTGATGTCGCCTGAAGTTATAATATTTCACCACTAGATGGCACTGTACTGTTTAATGCAAAAGAAAACTAGTGCCAACAAGCATAGCGTAGCAGCAAGATGCCAGACCCCCTTTTTTATGACTGAATGAAGGATCTTTGTACCAATTGGAGGCACTAAATAATACATACTGTCCCTTTAAGTGTACTGAAAAAAAAGAACAAGCCAGACAAGATGATGTATTGAACCAAAAATCGCCCCTGAACCGCAGGTTTAAAAACCTAGGGTTCCCAAGCCATGTATGGCTCTTTCCATGAGTGCATATGTCTCAGAGATAAAATAGAACTTGCACAATTGTATTTATTTTGCTTCATATTGAGCCGATTGTCCAAGAAATGGTTCAGTCCAATTTAGACAAGATATAATTTAAACTACAGTTTACAGTCAGAGTGTCACACCAACAAACCCGTTTTTGTCATGATTACTGATGTGACTCAGCTGTGCCGCGGGTTCTGATTGGCTCCCTGTCATTATTTGAACCCGGTCCTGTCAGTCCCCTGTTGTCAGTTCGTCTGCGAACCTCAGTGTATACTAGGCAAGCCTTTTTCGACCCTGACTCCCACCTGTCCCGTTTTTGCTCCCGTCTGTTCCCCGGCTACGACCTGTTTTGCTCCTGACTACGTCTGCTCTCCCGTCCCGGCTTACGACCTCTATTGTCCCCGACTACGTCTACTCTCTCGTTCTGGCTTACGACTCGTTTCTGACCCTGACCACGTTTTTGCCCTCCTGTCCCGGCTATCGACCCGTTTTTCCATCCTTGACACAGCCATCGCTCGCTACGGAAGATCCACTTTACTTTTCGAATCACAATCCAAGTACAAGAGCGACTTGCTTCCCGCGTCCAGCGAATACCGGATTGTCCTCTCTCCTTCAATAAAACTTGTGGTAAACGCTACGCAATTGGGTCCTGTTTCCGTTCTGGTTCTGACCGTTTTGGCTGTAAATCTCCAAATAAAACAGAAGCTCATTAAAAAAAATCTATGTTTATTGTTGAGAAACTTTATGATGAAAAGCTACATAACAAACTTTAAACACCCAGAAGCTCTAGCAAAGCACATACAGTAATTTGTTTGGGTGAGCAGTAAGAATGGGCGGAGCTATACACAGGATAGGACGCACTCACTCTTATACTTGACTCTTCTTATTTGGTGTGCAGGTCGGAATCCATCCCGTCCCAGAAACGATGCCGGACCCAAGCGGGGTCCACTTCTCGCTTCTGCTGTTCCTCGTCTCCTCTTTCGTGTCCGTCTTCTCACAAGTTAACCCAGGTACCTCATTGCTTTAGCTCACAGGGGTCAAGCATGCGGTCCAGGGGCCGGATCAGGACCGTCAAGGCTTTTAATCCGGTCTGTGAGACTACACAGATGAAAAAAAAAAGATAAAAATGAGCTGCAGTTTTAAATATGTCCACATGATGGCGCCAAAGCCAGGCGCCACTTGCAAAGTGACTGAAGCTGTATTTCTTTTTCTCTTTCTCCTTCTCTCTTCATTTTTGTATTTGTCTCTCTTACTTTCTTCCTTTGTCTATTTCTGATTCTCCCTTTCTCTTTCTCTTTGTCTCTCTTCTTATCTCTTCTTTCACTTTCTCTCTCTCTTTCTTTCTTTCTTTCTACCTCCCTCTTTCTCTCTCTTTCTTTCTACCTCTCTCTTTCTCTTTTTTTATTCTGTACCTCTCTCATTCTTTGTACCTGTCTCTTTCTTTCATTCTTTCACTCGTTTTTCCTTTCTCTCCCCGTTTCTCTTTTTTCTAACTTTCTCTCTCTTACTCTCTCCGCCTTGTTCCCTCTCTCTTTTTCTGTTCTCTCATCCTTTTCCTCTTGCTCTCTCTGTCTCTTTCCCTCGCTCTCGTTTTCTCTTCTCTCATTATTTTTCTCTTTCTCCCCTTCTCTCTCCCTCTCTCTCTCTCTTTATCTCTTTTCTTTATCTCTTTCTCACTTCCTTTACTTTGACGTCTCTTTCTTTTTCTCTTTTGCTCTCTTTGTTTTTCCTTTTCTCTCCATTTTTTCTACCTTACTCTTTATTGTGCTCTCTCTTTTTTTTCCCTTTCCGTCTCTTTTACTCTGTCTCCCTTATTCTTTCCCTCTCTCTTTATCACTCTCTATTTCCTTCTCTCTATTTCCCTCTATCCATTTTCTTTCTTTCTTTCTTTCTTTCTTTCTTTTCTATCTTTCTTTTTCTTTCTTTCTTTCTTTTCTATCTTTCTTTTTCTTTCTTTCTTTCTCTCTTTCTTTCTTTCTTTTTTTCCTTTCTTTTTTTCTTTCTTTCTATCTTTCTTTCTTTCTTTCTGTCTTTCTTTCTGTCTTTCTTTCTATCCGTCTTTCTTTCTGTCTTTCTTTCTGTATTTCTCTCTTTCCTTCTTTTTCTTTTTTTTCTTTCTTTTTCTTTCTTTCTTTTGTTTTCTTTCTTTTTTTCTTTCTTTCTTTCTTTCTATCTTTTGTTTTCTTTCTTTCTTTCTTTCATTTTGTCATAAGATTTAACTTTTTCCCCTCTCTTTCTTTCTTTCTTTCTTCCTTTTGTTTTCTTTCTTTCTTTCATTTTTTTTTCTTTCTTTCTTTCCTTCTTTCTTTCTTTCTGTCTTTCTTTCCTGCTTTCTTTCTTATTTCTCTTTCCTTCTTTTTCTTTCTTTCTTTATTTTGTTTACTTTCTTTCTTTCTTTCTTTTCTCTCTTTCTTTCTTTCTCTTTAATCTACTAGCCCGGCCCCCATGAGATTATTTTTTCTAGCATGTGTTCCCGGGCTAAAATGAGCGCTCCAATACAGTCCTGTCCTCGGAAAAAGGTGCACACGACACAAAATCTATCTTACAGCAATTGGGGATATTTTTCAACATCTCGAATAAAATGATTTTCGTAAGTCGAATGGTCGTGAGTAGGGGAGCGTCTGTACTCTGTTTCTCCGATAAGCTGATCTTCAAGCATTTTTATCGACACAATATTTGTCCGCCATTGTGTTTTTGAGAGAAAAAAACACGATGGTACCGCTTTCCCAGCCCTTTTTTGACAGGATTAATATTTTCGTAATATTATTATTTTTTAAAAATTCGCCCTCCGCCTTTCTTTCGGCAGTCCAGCATCTCCGTGTCAACAAACCAGCCGGCTTTTAACTTTCAGTCCCACGTCATCCGATCTCACCCGCGTGCAAATATCCGCTTAGAAACACACGAGCCGCGGATCCATTATCCCTTCGGAGCCTGCGGCTGATGCATACCAGACATTCCCGCAGCAGGAAAGTCCATTCCCATTTTCGTGCGGAAAAACCAGTGTTTGTGTATTAGCTTGTGGTCAAAGTTCAACGAGTTCACGAGAGGATTTCTCACCCGAGTATACGAGTCGTTTTTCGACCTGGAGCGTAGAGAGGCGGGATACTGGCACCCAATGTTCCCAGTCATTTTCCACAGGTCTGAGCGTTCCCACAAAGTCGGTGAGCAACGCTTGAAACAACAGTGAGTAATGGCAATTGTCATGTCCTGCACGGTTGTCATGGCGCCCAGCCGGCCCCGCCCCTTGACACCGGCTGAGACGCATTGAACTGATTGCTTGTGGAGTACTTAAACGCACCTTTTGGGACTATATATATATATATATATATATATGTACTGCCTGATGATTGCTGGGATGGGCTCCAGCCCCCCGCGACCCTACTGAGGATAAGCGGTACGGCTAATGAGATGAGATGAGATATATATATATATATATATGGCAGTGGTTAGCGCTTGTGCGGCACAGTTCATGTCATGGGAACCTGTCGTGGGTTCAAATCCAGCTCCAGACTTCCTGGGCGGAGTTTGTATGTTCTCCCCGTGCTTGCGTGGGTTTCCTCCGGGCACTCCGGTTTCCTCCCACGTTCCAAAAACATGCATTTCAGGTGAATTGGTCGGTCCAAATTGTCCCTAGGTGTGAATGAGTGAATGAGTTGTCTGTCCCTGTGTGCCCTGTGATTGGCTGGCAACCAGTTCAGGGTGTCCCCTGCCCACTGCCCGGAGATGGCTGGGATGAGCTCCAGCCCCCCCGCGACCCTAATGAGGATAAGCGGTACGGCTAATGAGAGATGAGATATATATATAAAATAATCAATCCTCCTCAATATGATGGAAGAATATTCGAACAACCCCCATAAGTTGCAATGCTTTGTTATTTTATGAACGTTTTTGGCGCTCGAATCAGTCCGGTAGAGTCGGTGGACAACCCCACCTTTCAGAAAACCAACCGACGAGGTTCTCTCGGTCGGCCTCTCTCGGGCCGGCTAACACAAAGCTGGTGTTTTTCCACCTTCTCCCGAGGTTTGATATTTTTAGATGGCCTGAATATGAAACCCGGCGGAGGGGGTTTGTGTGTTTAGGGTGGTGGGTTCGAGGTACATGCAAATAACCGGCCGCTCCGCTCACCTTGAGGTCAACGGTGAGTGGCTCGGATGGATAAATAAACAGGGTAAAAACCAACTTTCGGTCTCGACATCCGTTGGTGTTCTCGAACGTCTTGTTTTGCATCTTGGATATGTCCGAGACTCCTGAAGACCTGGTCTTGGACCTGGTTCCGATTGGAGTCTTATGAAGGGGAGAGGACTAGCCTGAATCTCGCCTCTTATGGACAGTGTCGTTTAAATCTTTTAAGAGACAAAGCGAGTCTATTCTTAATTCACTAGGCACAAAATTTAGTTTTTAGAGTTTTTAGTGGTAAGACCGGAACCCTGATCCTGAGCTCGACCTGAATTCTGGGATGGTCCGGCCTAAAATGTCAATAGTTACGTTCGGTTCGGGCCAAAGTTTCTCTCATTGTTTTTCTTTGTCTCTGTTCATGCAGTTTTGTTTAACATAGATTTTGTTACAAAAGACAGGCAATGTTTTAGCTTTGATGGACCCATGCGGGGGAAGAGGAACTTCAGGCAGGGGTGCTCAAAAAAGAGGCATTGTATTTAATGACGAAATTGTCACAAACCAGAAACAGACAGAGGACCCAATAGTGCTCGTTTACTCGGTTTTATTAATAAAGAAGGAGAGTAGGGCTTGCTTCCATGATCCGATGGTTGGCGGACAAGAGTAGCAGGTGGCTGGAAACGCGGACTTCCGCGTCGAGCGAGGATGATCGTAGATTTGCAGGAATACTAATCGTTAGCCGGGACGGGAGAGCAGGGCGGTATTGAGTTCGGAAACAAAGTCGGTAACAGGTGTCAGGCAGGTAGCGGAGCAAAACAGGTCGGATGTCGGGATGGCAGAACAGGGCGGAATCGGGTCCAGAAACAGGTCGGCAACGGGGATCAGGCAGAGGAAAACAGGGCAGGGAAAATGTCTGAAAGTGTGAGCTTGCCTAGCTGGGAGAATCGGTTCACAACGATCTGACGGTGTTTAAAAAGAGTCTCTTAGCCAATCAGCTCTCAGGTACTTTGAATCGGCAATCATGACAGAAATGAGGTACAAAGTGATAAACAAACATGACTACCACATTCCGTTTTTTCCCATGTTTTTTTTTCTTTCTTTTCCACAAACAAAAACTGTTACAGTTGCTCGGTTTAAATCACTCAAAACGATGGAATGGATGGAACGACCGCGTCCTCTTTTGGACAATTCCCGGACGTACCAATTTGCCATGTAATTAAAACATCCAAGGCTTTGTATTGATATAATAATGTTCTCATTGTACGTAATTATGTCGATTGGAGGAACGTTCTCAAGTACAGAACATTACGCAAATTTCCCTCTTCCTTGGCTTTCTAACAAGTTTAGCAATTTCAAACACCGTCATCTGATACTGGTGATATCAGTTATCTGAGACCACGCCCAAAGAGACACGATGTGTTCGTCCCACGCGATGGCCGCTTGGCGTGGTCGTGCGGGCCTGCATTGTGGCATTGAGATCAGCACGTGGTCAGGATCAAAAACTGGTCGAAGCCGGAGGAGAGACGGGAGCAAAAAAACAGGTGGGAGTCAGGGTCGAAAAAGGCTTGCCTAGTGTTAACTGAGGTTCGCAGACGGACTGACAACAGGGGACAGATAGGAGTGGGTTCAAAAAAAATTTTGCTTCTTTCATCCCAACATGACCAAATATTATGTCTAATTATGCACAAAATGACTTAAAGGAAGGGGGGAATAGAACAAAAAAGAAAAAAATACCAAAATGAAAAAGTAGTGAAAAGCTGAGAAAAAAGGAAACAAAAGGAAGAGAAAAAAAGAAGGAACATTTTGAAAAAAGACAGAAAAAAAGAAGAGAAAGAAATGTAGGAAAAAAAATAAATAGAGAACAAAAAGAAAAAGGTAATGGCTCGAAAAAAATAAACACAATGAGATTTTTTTTTTAAAGGAATTTAAATGAAGGTAAAAGTACACGGGTTCCCCCAACGTTGTGTTCTAAATGCGGTATTTTGAAGTCGAGTCGAAGTACAACGATATTGAGTAAAGTTAGAAGAGTTTGTCAAGAACCGGCTTCTTCGGCTCGGCTCACTAAAAGGAACCGGCTCTTTCGGGTCCTAAACGGCTCTTCGGGTTGTTTTTGCTTCTTTCATCCCAACATGACCAAATATTAAGTAAAATTATGCACAAAATGACTTAAAGGAAGGGGGGAATAGAACAAAAAAGAAAAAAATACCAAAATGAAAAAGTAGTGAAAAGCTGAGAAAAAAGGAAACAAAAGGAAGAGAAAAAAAAAGGAAAAAATTTTTAAAAAGACAGAAAAAAAGAAAAGAAAGAAATGTAGGGAAAAAGTAAATAGAGAACAAAAAGAAAAAAGTAACAGCTACGAAAAAATAAACACAATGAGATTTTTTTTAAAGCACTTTAAGAAAAAGTAGAAAAAAACACGAAAAAAAGAAGAAAAAGTTTGTGTTGCATTCAAATGATTTCCAATGATATCAAGTGAATCTTGTCGCCAACATTGTTCTTCCACTCAAAAATGTGAATAAGTACAGTTCTGTATCTTACAAGCGACTCAATAAGCCCCCAAAAATGTTAATATTATGCGACAAAATATATCAGGAAATAAAAAGAAATGGACATCTTGTGAAAGAATTTTAAGAAGAAACGACGTTTGTAAACTGTACCACCTTTGCAATCTTACATGAGTCAATTCATTCAAAAGAGAAAATTAATTTTGCATTGCCGGAAACTCAGCAAAATGTAACTTGATGTCAAGTTTTGGACATGATTGATCATTAATTATCTTGCCACACTTGGGATTGCCGTTGCTCACTGGTGTTTCAAGCGTTGCTCACTGACTTTGTGTCAACGCTCAGACCCGTAAGGAAAATGAAAGGGAACATTGCTCCTAACCAAAGTCGTCTGAGGCGAAACGGGTCTGGGGGAGGCGGGGACGAAAACAAGGACGGTAACATCTGGAAATGTTCACCAGAGCCTATCGCCTCATCAGCGAAGGCTACGAGAAGCCTCTGGGTTTTGCACCTTGTGAAAATATTTGGATGAGATCAGCGCTGGCTCCTTTTCTCAAAGGAGCCCGGGTTCCGAGGTTGCGCCGGTCGTGACCCGCGGGCTGTTTGATTTCTTAGCACAGGCGGACTCTTTCATGAGGTTACCCTGGTGGCCACATCCTGGCAGGTGGAGCCAGTCAACAGGCTCATGGGGAAACCGGGCTGTTGGATCCTATGGGCAGGGTTGGGTAGGGTTACTTTAACTGGATTACTTTCAATTACTTTTGGATGACTCCAACACCAAATATGCTAATAATAGACAAAAGAAACTAAATAAGAATAAAATGATGACTCACAACACGTGGTAAGCTTTCTCTCCTGGCTTTGATCCCTTTGATCTCCGGCAAAACGAACATAAAATGCAACAGAAACAAAATGAAAAGAATCCAAACAGCTTGCCAACATCATTTTTGCCGTTACTCCCCAAGCCTGCGCCAAATTTTATAATTTTATTCTATTTAGTTTCTTTTGTCTTTTATTCGCATATTTGGTATTGGAGTAATCCAAAAGTCATTGAAAGTAATCAAGTTAAAGTAACCCTACCCAACCCTGCATACCAAACCATGACATGCCATACTGTACCGTACCAAACCGTACCAAACCATACTATACTATACTAGGGGCGGCAGTAGCTCAGGAGGTAGAGCGCTCGTCTTGGGATCCCGGCTCGTCCGTGTTACATGTCGAAGTGTCCTTGGGTAAGACACTGAACCCCTAATACCCCCAATAAGCAGGTTAGCGCCTTACATGGCTGCAAGGCCGCTATTGGGAAATATAAGAGGGACTATACTTTACTATACTATACTATACTATACTATACTATACTATACTATACTATACTATACTATACTATACTATACTATACTGTGCCGTGCTGTGCCAAATCATACTGTAACATAGCATAGCATAGCATAGCGTACCATAGCATAGCGTACCATAGCATAGCATAGCATACCGTATCATAGCATAGCATAGCATAGCATAGCATAGCATAGTGTAGCGTACTGTACCGTACCGTACCATACCATAGCAAAACATAGCATAGCATAGCATACCGTACCATAGCATAGCATAGCATACCAAACGATAAAACGAACATAAAATGCGACGGAAACAAAATGAAAATCAATCCAAACAGCTTGCCAACATCATTTTTGCCGTTCCGTGTATTCCGTTACTCCCCAAGCCTGCACAAAATTTAGTCATTTAGTCACTGATATTTGCTTTTAATTGTATTTAACTTATTAACTGCAATCCCAACAAAAATTTTGACGTCCGTGGTCGTCAGTGGGAGGCAATGAGTTGGAGTTAATGGACATATTTTTCCCTGTGTATTTGGGAGAGATGTCCAAACACGATGACAAGTGGAGAAAACGAGACCATAAAATATCAGACGGGAAAGGATGTGACGAGAGAAGACAAGACTAGAGAAAACAGGAGAAGAGAAAATACATCAATGAGAGAAGATGAGATGTAATAAACCGAGAAGAGAAAATACATCAATGGGAGGAGATGGGACAAAAGAATATGGAAGTACTAGATGAGAGAAGACAGGGAAGAGAAAATGAGAAATGACAAGACAGGAAAAGACAAGACGAGAAAAAATGTGACAAGAAGAAACAAAAGAAGAAAAAGAATACGCCAACGAGAGAAGACAAGACAGAAACGAGAAAAGAAAAGACATCAATGAGAGAAGATTAGAAGAGAGAAAACGAGGAGGAAAGATGAGAAAAACCAAGACAAAAAGACAAGAGATGAAAAGACAAGAAATTATTTGATGAGACCAGACGAGACAAGAGAAGGCAAGAGAAGCAAAAGTCATTGACGAGAGACGACGAGACAAAAGAAAACAAGAAGAGAAAAGACATTAATGAGAAAACACGAGAGTAAATGAGAAGAGTAAGAACGAGACGAAAACAGAGAAAAAAGAGAAAACCAGAGGAGAAAAGACAAAAGAAGAAAAGATGAGACAAGAAAATCTGTGACGAAAGAAAATGAGAAGAGAAAATACATCAATGGGAGGAGATGAGACAAAAGAATATGGAAGTACTAGATGAGAGAAGACAGGGAAGAGAAAATGACAAATGACAAGACAGGAAAAGACGAGACAGGAAGAGACGAGACGAGAAAAGATGTGACGAGAGGGGACAAAAGAAGAAAAAAAATACGCCAACGAGAGAAGACAAGACAGAAACGAGAAAAGAAAAGACATCAATGAGAGAAGATTAGAAGAGAGAAAACAAGGAGGAAAGATGAGAAAAACCAAGACAGGAGACGAGACATGAAAAGACAAGAAATTATTTGTTGAGACCAGACGAGACAAGAGAAGGCAAGAGAAGCAAAAGTCATTGACGAGAGACGACGAGACAAAAGAAAACAGGGGGGAAATTAAAACTGAAAGATATGAGGGAGCAAGTCCATGCATGATTTGGTTTAACACCAACAGAACCTTAAAATCACATCTTAAGTTAACAGGGAGCCAAAGCAGGTTAGCTAAAATCAGGGTCATGTGATCAAACACTTTAAATTCCATTGAAACAATTTCTTGTATGAAATTTTGAAGGCGGAGAACAAACAGGACACACAGGACTGCTTTTTAGTTGAGGAGTAAGAGGAACTTTTCAGGCAAAACCGTGATTGAAATAATAATCCAGATGCTTGCCAGTCCAAACAGGCCCGGGTATGATGCCACATGAGGTCAAGCCGGCTGCTCGCAGTCCATTACGCCTCCGCGCTGCGGTCGCGTAAAAGCAATATGGCATTGGTTTCCTCATCTACCCTTGTGTGGTCTCGCTTCTCGTCCCACGTTTGGTTTCGCAGGAGGGTGAAGGTCTTGCTTAGAATCCGAGTAGGATTTTTTTTTTCAAAAGAATCCTAAAAAGACCGATGTCACTCGACTTCTTGAGCCTTAACACTTTTTTTAATGAAATATACAAATCATTTTTTTAACAGAAGTTAGCTGTGTGTGATTGCTAAAGTCAATCATTATTAAGACTATTTTGTGGCCATATTTACACCAATAAAATACATATATATTGTTAAAATCGAATCATACCCAAGAGCAGATTTCACTCACGTCCTCCATGATGTTGAAGAAGGAGGGAAAGATGTCAGGTTTAACCCAACAGATGTAAACAAAACCTTTATACAAAAAAGACACAGAGAACGTGAATTTGACTTACTTGCAAGGAGAGATGGCCAGAGTCTGCATAATGCAGTCTACTGGACACTCTGAAAAAGTCTCATTCTCCTTGCCTTTTTATTGTGTTCGGAAGGCCCTAGTTTACATAAGGTCTCTTCTGCTAAAGGGAGGGGGGGTGACAAAATAAACAGTTGAGACCTGTTTATACGATAACATGTTATCATATTCTATAGTAAACGAAACTAGGCGAGCCTGCGGTCAGAGAGGAGCTGATTGTCCCTTATCTGGCCGCAGCTAGGTGTCGGCTGTTTAGTGAACATCTTGTTTCCTCCTTCTTCAAACACAAGCAAGAAAGGCACACAGTATGCAAAGAAGATAATGCAACAGTAGAATAACATATTTACAGTTTAAATCCATCAAAAGAGACCCCACCATTTACCACTTTTTCATGGCCAAATTCAAGCACTTTCAAGCACTTTCCAGGCCCAATTTTTCCATCAAATTTGAAGGAAAAAAAATCCAGCGCCGATCAAAAGTAGAGTCACTATCTTGCTGCTAGCACGTGCTTTGTGCTATTTTGAGCTGTTCCTATCTTTTTGTGTCATTGGGCTGCTGTAAACTGACACGAATTCGGCCTTTCACCAGTGCTGGGTCATCTTTTTGACCCAGCACTGGTGGGTCAAAAATGGGTTTCTTTTTCTTGGTTGACTGAGTCAAAACCTGTTGGATGATTTTGGAGCTAATTTATCTAGCGTGTAATACCTTTTTCAACCACTATGTGGTGGTGTAACGGTTGCCATGGCGCCCAATTGGCCCCGCCCGTGTGGCCCCAGCTGCAGCTTGTTGACAGATTGGCTCCCTGTCAGTATTTAAACTCACGTTGTGGGCGTGATTTATTATACTTCAGGGAGAAACAGTACACACGAGCATTTCACAATAAAAGAATATAAGATTGATAAACGTACAAGAGATGCAATTAGACTGATTATTGAAACGTTACTTCATGTGTGTGTGTGTGTGTGTGTGTGTGTGTGTGTGTGTGTGTGTGTGTGTGTGTGTGTGTGTGTGTGTGTGTGTGTGTGTGTGTGTGTGAAAGATTGTTTTTATATTTTGGAATATAAAAACAAGTTATATTCACACACAGTGAATTCTGAGGAATTTTCCAACCAAAACGACCAACCTATCAGTGATCCCCAATTATAATATCAATTTATGAAACTCACCAGTTCAAGGTGTCCTCTGCCCACTGCCCGAAGATAGCTGGGATGGGCTCCAGCACTCCCGCGTCCCTACTGTGGATAAGCGGTGCAGATAATGGATGGATTTTATGAAACTCTTCACACAACCAATCACTGATTAAGTCAGATCTGTGACTGCTAACTCTTGGCTAGGACAGCAACTTTTTGCAACCACCATTCGTAAAAAAATTCTGGTTGAAAACACCGAGTGAGTGATTATGTGACCTATGTAAACAGCTTGGCCGCTGAAGGCCATTTTTGATACCGGTGATTGAGTAAGCTTGGTTTTAGTAAAGCGTGTTCTGTGTTTGTGTACCTTAGGTGTGTGTCGCTATCCCCTGGGAATGTCCGGAGGACAGATTCAGGATGAGGATATCTCTGCTTCTAGTCAGTGGTCGGAATCCACCGCTGCTCGATATGGCAGGTAAGGAGGTCTCCTTGGTGCATAAGTACGAGACCACATACCTTGTGCAGGTGTCGGGAAAAGGTTTTTTTTAATTGACGCGGTTAACGAATTATTTTTTCCGGCGTTAACGTTACTGACGCTCATTTTGGGGCCCGCGTCTTTCCGCACGCTGGTGTGCCGGCTCCTCCCATGGGCCTGCCAGGTAAGCCCCCACGTGGGCTCCACCACCTCGCCTCGATGTCTGGAAAACTCATAACAGCAGAGCGTATATCAAAACGATGCCTGCCGTCCTCCGTCATCAGGGCCTCTGGGAGGTCGGTGGTTCGCGCCCCGGCCGAGTCATTCCTAAGACTTAAAAAGTGGTCGGCGGCGCCCTCTGTTGGCTGCGGCTGCATCGGCTCGCTACAACGGGTCAGGTGCAATCGACATTTCGTTCTGTGTACATTGTTACACAGAATGACAATACAAGGAAATTATTATTATTATTATTATTATTATTTTCTGTGTCCGGATGCGCTGATTATCTTATCAGTCTTACGTCAGCTCCCGTCGTAAACAACATTTCGTACCAGGCCAGGGTGCCCTGAACTTTCATTGCTCGTTGAATTTAAGCCTACTCGGCGAAAATCTTCATTGCACTCAATAAATGTAACTCGTATTCAATCGTATAAAATCTTTTATGGTCAAATGTATAAAATCCTTCACTCTCTAACGCAAGACTTGACTATGCAAAACAGATGAGTTACCGTATTTTCCGCACTATAAGGCGCACCGGGTTATAGGGCGCACCCCCAAAAAAATCGTTTTTGGTCCTATATTTTCCATACATAAGGCGCACCGGATTATAAGGCGCTACAATGGGAACGTGGACAAAACAGTCAGATAGTTCAGTCCAACTTATTACCCCCTTAACATTCCCAAAGCTTTCAAAGAAGCAAATACGTGTCTCAGACATGTACGGAAACAGTGTCTGTACGATGTCACCAATAAAACATTTCTTAGTTTCCATTTTATTTTTTGCTGGCAACTGTGTGGACAGCAAAGTAAGAATTGGGGTTCTTTACCGTGCATATGACAATAAACACTTTGAATTGAATTGAGTTTAAAAATAGACTCATCGCAGAAACATCAAGATCGTTCTAAAACAAGATACCGGGAAAATACAAATCCGCATAGCTCACCTAAGTTCTCTTGCAGCCGTCACATTCAAAAATGATACGCAATCATGGTCTTCTTACAACCGTGAGTGTAGTAAATCCAGGAGAGTCAAATATTTACAAATACAGAATAGTAAAAAATGTTTTCTCTGTGCCGTAGTGCAACCCAACGTGAGATTCACATTCATCTATTTCGGCCAATTGCAGGCTCTGTTTTGCCCCTTTAGCCTATGCCAGCCTGTAAATGATCAAAAGGATCCGCCCCCTTTGCCTCCGAATAACTTTGGCCAATAGTGACTGATTCCAATGATGATTGACACATTGGTTAGAAAATGAAACACCGGCGGCAATCTAGTCGGCGGCTGCTTGCCTTAGTTGCCAGACTTTGCGACATAATATTGATCCACATATAAGGCGCACTGTATTATAAGGCGCATGGTCAGCTTTTGAAAAAAATAAAGGCTTTTAGGTGCGCCTTATAGTGCGGAAAAAACGGTACATGTTTTTGATTTGGATTCTACTGTAACTCTGTTAAAAATTGCTTATCTCCATTGACTATAAGTGGAGATGCTGGGGATTGATCCCAGGACCTTATACATGCGAAGCATACGCTCTACCACTGAGCTACATCCCCTATTTACCAGTATGACTTTAGAAATACATAATCAAGTTCTTCTGTTTTGTAACCATATTTGGTCAAGCCCTGAGGAACTGTGATTTTGTATTTTGAGTTAACAAAGAGCAGCATTATAAGACAAAATGGCCGAACCATGTCTTAAAACGTTTTAAAAAATGTATCACCCCATAAAACTAGATCAGGGTTGAAGGCTGCATTGAGTTGGAATATTTCGCTGAGTGGCTAAGCTAGTAGGAAAAAAAATGATGGATCGATTTAATTTATTGAACCGCTTTATAATCTCGATAAGACACTTTGTGTCACGGTTGCCATGGCGCCCAATTGGCCCGCCTGTGTGGCGCCAGCTGCGGCTTGTTGACAGATTGGCTTTCCTTCTATTTGAGTTCTGTGTTCTCACTCTCCGTTTGTCAGTCCGTCAACAAACCTCTGCCCCGCAAGACGTGGGTTCTGACTTGGTACTGTTGCCTGTTGGTATTTCCTGTCCGGTATTGTTCCTGTTTATTTTGTCCTGTTTAATATCGGTTTCCAGTTTTGTTCCCGTCTATTTTTGTCCTGTTCATTATTCTCTCCAGTTTTTATTCCTGTCTAGTTTGTCCTGTTTAATTTCGTCATCCTGTTTCTATATCAATCCTGTCCATCCCGTCCTGTCCGGTATCGACCCCATCTGTCCGATATCCGCTCGGGCAATTGGTGTCGATCTCGTCGGTCTCTGCCTTCCTGTCTTTCCAAGCCAGACCGCTGCCTCACGTGCATGACTCCCCATTTCCCGCTAAATAAAAGCTTGTGTGAGAGCGTCACGCATTTGGGTCCTGATCCTGTTCCGGTTCGTGACACTTTGGCAATGCATAAGGAAAGATTTTTGTAATCTCATCTCATCTCATTAGCTGCACCGCTTATCCTCAGTAGGGTCGCGGGGGTGCTGGAGCCCATCCCAGCAATCATCGGGCAGTGGGCAGGGGACACCCTGAACTGGTTGCCAGCCAATCGCAGGGCACACGGGGACAGACAACTCACTTGCTCATTCACACCCTGGGACAGTTTGGACCGGCCAATCCACCTGAAATGCATGTCTTTGGAACGCAATTCAATTTGTTGTCCAATACTCTGTCACGGTTGCCATAGCGCCCAATTGGCCCCGCCGTGTGGCGCCTGCTGCGGCTCGTTGACGGATCGGCTTCCCTTCTAATTAAGCTCAGTGCTCTCACTCACCTTTAGTCAGTCCGTCAACGAACCTCTGCACCCGCAAGACGTGGGTTTCCTGCTTGTGTTTCCTGTCTGGTATTGTTCCCATGTATTTTGTCCTGTTTAATATCGATCTCCAGTTTCGTTCTTGTCTAGTTTGTCCTGTTTAACTTCGATATCCAGTTTTGATATCAATCCTGTCTGTCCTGTCCGGTATCGACCCCATCTGTCCGATATCTGCTCGAGCAATTGGTATCGATCCATGCCAGACTGCTGCCTAACGTGCATGACTGCCCCATTTCCCCTAAAAGAAAAGCTTGTGTGAGAAACGTCACGCATTTGGGTTCTCCTCCTGTTCCGGTTCTTGACATATTCATACTTAAAAAAATATCAGCATAAATATTTCGGGAGAAAAATCCTAAAGAAATATGTTTTTAATGATTATATACTGACCTAAAAAATAAATTAAATTTAGAAATCTCCTCAATCTGGTCCCATTTATCTGTTTTAAATCGAAGTAGAACGAAGTTGAGTAAAGTTAGTAGAGTTTGTCGAGAACCGGCTTCTTCGGCTCGGCTCACTAAAAGGAACCGGCTCTTTCGGGTCCTAAACGGCTCTTCGGGTTGTTTTTGCTTCTTTCATCCCAACATGACCAAATATGATGTATAATTATGCACAAAATTATTTAAAGGAAGGGGGGAATAGAACAAAAAAGGAAAAAAATACCAAAATGAAAAAGTAGTGAAAAGCTGAGAAAAAAAGAAACAAAAGGAAGAGAAAAAAAAGAAGGAAC
Source organism: Urocampus carinirostris (assembly GCF_059441175.1). Taxonomy (NCBI): domain Eukaryota; kingdom Metazoa; phylum Chordata; class Actinopteri; order Syngnathiformes; family Syngnathidae; genus Urocampus; species Urocampus carinirostris. The sequence continues at coordinate 37,487,999 of NC_142360.1, read as the reverse complement.
ATTTTTGAAAAAAGCCAAAAAAAAAAGAAAAGAAAGAAATGTAGGAAAAAAGTAAATAGAGAACAAAAAGAAAAAGGTAACAGCTCGAAAAAAATAAACACAATGAGATTTTTTTTTTTAAAGGAATTTAAATGAAGGTCAAAATACACGGGTTCCCCCGACGTTGTGTCCCAAATGCGGTATTTTGAAGTCGAGTCGAAGTACAACGAAGTTGAGTAAAGTTAGAAGAGCTTGTCGAGAACCGGCTTCTTCGGCTCGGTCCCATTTATCTGTTTTAAATCCAATGTATATTTTTTTCTTACTCATGTTATAGCTTAACATAAAAACACCACAGGTTACCAAAGATTTAAAATGCAACCAGATGGAATCGAGATTACACATGGCATCATTTTACTCGCCCGTGAAGGCAAAAAAAAATAAAGAAAAAAAACCCCGATATGCCCATTAATGGTTTCTCGTAAATAAACTGGCAGCTTGCTGGATAGACCACTCTTACACTAACCCCTTATTAAGGTAAACAAACTATAAATTGTGTGAGAGTATGTGAGGGGGTGAAAAACTATAATATGAATCGGTTCCAGGTTTCCCAAAGTAACAAAATGAGAAATCCATCCATCCATCCATTATCTGCACCGCTTCTCCTCAGTAGGGCCGCGGGGGTGGTGGAGCCGATGTAAATGACTCGAAAAGACGAAAGAGATAGTAATTGTAAACTAGACAATTCCCGCGGCAATTGTAAGAGTTGTGATTGATCTAGCAGATGTTGATAGAGAACCGGTAGCGTTGAGTTTCTTAGCATTATGAGTTAGCATAAAGTTTTTAACTCAGAGAGATGTATTTGTGATTTTTAACTTGGTTCTGTGGGGGGACTCTGCCCCCCCACACCCTCCTGGTACTGGCAAGTTCATTTCAGATTGGCCCATAATCGTTAGCAACAAGGTGATGCCTCATGGAGGTCTAAAAATCACATTCTTGGTAATAACATAGTAATAACACTGTTATTACACTTTAAAAACTTTTAAAATATACATGTTCAAATAGAATGGGCCGTTCGATTTGAATTGGTCCACCCGGAATCCATTGAGCCTATTCATTTTGCTGATTCGTTAGCATGTGGCCATCAGCATAAATTTTTAGCATGAAGCAGTTAGCATTTAACCATTAGCATCACTTTTAAGCCTGTATCCATTAGCATAACTCATCAACATGTATCCATTAGCATAATTAGTAAATATGAAGTTGTTAATAAAAAGCCATCACCAAAACTTTTTTACATGAAGCAGTTCGCATTTAGCCATTAGCATCACTTTATAGCATGTACCCATTAGCATAACTCATCAACACGAGTCCATTAGCATAATTTGTAACCAATAGTCCAATAGTTTCTAGAGCTAGCATGAGTAAGCATAGCTTCAACCTCTCATCGCTAATACTTGGGCTGGCTACGCAAGCCCAACACCTTGCTAGCGGCGCACATAGCTGTTA